>NC_082684.1:124376965-124976965 GCF_949987515.2 Delphinus delphis | reverse complement strand
AGGAATTCAATGGGGAGTTCAGTCATCCTCAGGAGCCTCCTGAGGGAAAGGAGAGGCCAAGGTCAGCCCTCACGCTGCCCCCCTCTCAGCCTGCTGTGGGGTCCCTGTGGGATCTCCACTGCCTACCCAGGCTGTGGGCCATCTGTACAGAGGAAGGAGAGCATAGGAAGTGGTGACTGACAGGGACAAGACATGGGGGTGGGGTGCTGGTCCTCCCCCGAAGCCCGGGACTTCAGCTGTGCAGGGGCTGGGTCAAGCTGAGTGTGCCTATGGCATGTGTCAAAATCTGGAGGAACTGGGCTGTGGGGCAGGGTCTCTGGGCCGGTGTGTAGCTGATGCTGTCTGTGCAGCTCAGGGGAATCTTCTGAGGACACACCTTCACTGCCCTTGAGTCATTTGTAATCAGTTACACATTACTTCATCCTGGTGGGCTGATCTGATCTGATTCCTGATTGCAGTGAAGCCATGTGGAATTACTCTCCCTCACTCGCAATTAAGGAAACTGTTTCTGAGACACAGGACCAAGGCCTTGACTCCCAAACCTTTGACTTTCCCCGGCACTTGACAGTCTTGTCATGGGTGTAAGACAGGGGCTCAGAAGATCATCTTACAGAACAGATGATGTGAGTCAGGGGTCGGGCAAGATCTGGAGGAGAGAGACCCTCATCCAGTGGCGGGGGAAGAAGTTGTTCCTGGGAAGGGGGCCAGACTGGACCTGTCTGCCAGGGGCAGTCCTGGCGCAGCTGTTAACTGTGTCTCTTTCACTTCTAAGAGTGGCCCAGCTTAGATAATAATGTATGTGGTCCTCTCACTTAGGACAAGTGGCTACAGGGAGACAACAGTTAAATGAAGACCTGGAAGCCAACAGGATAGGGCACCTCAGGGGGAAACACTAGGTGAGGCCATGGCACGGAGCTCTTAGCGGGGGACCGTGGGTGACAGTCTTGAAAGGGAACAAATGTTGCAGGACCCCCAAAACATTGCTTTTATTTAATTCAAGGGAGGGGGTAAAGAACAGGATAATAGGCCAAGATGAAGTACAGTAAGGCATTCAGACCAGTCCAGCTGGGCTTCTTCTCCAGGACTCTGCCCTTGATGTCCAGTGCAGTTGTTGCCTCTGGGATGCTGTGGGCCTCAGAGGACTTGGTGTTTCTCAGCGTTACATCACGTGCAAATCCAGTTTAACACTCAGGTTCCTCCCCTCTGGCCAGCGAGCTCTGTCAAAAGAACCACGTACTATTCACATCTTTGATTCCTAAAAGTAAATGTGGCAAACAGCACATGGAAGGCATCAAATTAGAGCGAGTGGTTGCAGTGTTGGGGGCTGTGACCCTGGTACAGTAGGGAATCACTGGAGACCTTAGTGTTTGGCACTCGCAGCTCTGGATTACGAGATCCATTCCCAACAGCAATAAACAAAAAATAAGTGAACTCTGGTTGTTTGGGGCAGGGGTGAGGGGTAAGGGTCATAAAATGCAAATATCTAGAGTTTATCATTCTCTTTTCTCCTTCACTTTCCCTATCAATCTATCATGAAGGATTATCCAATTTAAACTACTCAAGTTATCTTTTAGCATGATTTATGGTGTTTTATTGAAGATAGACTATACCTTCTTAATCAGATCTTTTTGTTACTCTCATTATGTATCACTGCGGCTTTGGGTTCCATACTGGAAGATTACACATGCATTCTATTCTAGTTTTTTCTCATGCTTTTTGCTTTTCTAATGCTTTTTGCTTTTCATTTTGTGGGTTTTTTTTTTTTACTTAAATTTTTTTAATGGTGCAAGGTAAGGGTCTAACTTTACTTTTCTTTAAAGGGTAGAAAATGGTTCTAACATGATGTCCTAAACATTCTGTCTTTTTCCTCCTGAATTGAAATGGGATACTTGTATTCCTCTATTCAGTATCAGTAGCCTACTTAGTGCTAAGGGGAGAAACAAAAAGAGACATATATTTTGAATATCATGCTGAAATATTAAAATATCCAAAATACAGGGAAAACCTTTAGAATCCCTCAAAGTGAAAAATTACAGTAACAAGAAACAAATTTGGGCTAAGTTAATAAGGTCTTCCTCAAATATTAGAGGGAAATTATTATTATTTTTTAACATCTTTATTGGAGTATAATTGCTTTACATTGTTGTGTTAGTTGCTGCTGTATAACAAAGTGAATCAACTATACGTATACATATATCCTCATATCGCCTGCCTCTTGCGTCTCCCTCCCACCCTCCCTATCCCAGCCTTCTAGGTGGAAACAAAGCACCCAGCTGATCTCCTTGTACTGTGCGGCTGCTTCCCACTAGCTATCTGTTTTACATTTGATAGTGTATATATGTCAATGCTACTCTCTCACTTCATCCCAGCTTCCCCTACCCCCTCCCCATGTCCTCAAGTCCATTCTCTTCCTCTGCGTCTTTATTCCTGTCCTGCCCCTAGGTTCTTCATAACCATTTTTTTTTTTTTTTTAGATTCCATATATATGTGTTAGCATACGGTATTTGTTTTTCTCTTTCTGACTTACTTCACTCGTATGACAGACTCTAGGTCCATCCACCTCACTACAAAATAACTCAATTTTGTTTCTTTTTATGGCTGAGTAATATTCCATTGTATATATGTGCCACATCTTCTTTATCCATTCATCTGTCAATGGACACTTAGGTTGCTTCCATGTCCCGGCTATTGTAAATAGTGCTACAATGAACATTGTGGTATATGTCTCTTTATGAATTTTGTTTTTTTCAGGGTATATGCCCAGTAGTGGGATTTCTGGGTCATATGGTAGTTATGTATTTAGTTTTTTAAGGAAATTCCGTACTGTTCTCCATAGTGGCTGTATCAATTTACATTCCCACCAACAGTGCAAGAGGGTTCCCTCTTCTCCACACCCTTTCCAGCATTTATTGTTTCTAGATTTTTTGATGATGGCCATTCTGACCAGTGTGAGGTGATACCTCATTGTAGTTTTGATTTGCATTTCTCTAATGGTTAGTGATGTTGAGCATCCTTTCATGTGTTTGTTGGCAATCTGTATATCTTCTTTGGAGAAATGTCCATTTAGGTCTTCTGCCCATTTTTGGATTGGGTTGTTTGTTTTGTTGATATTGAGCTGCATGAGCTGTTTGTATATTTTGGAGATTAATCCTTTGTCAGTTGCTTCCTTTGCAAATGTTTTCTCCCATCCTGAGGGTTGTCCTTTCGTCTTGTTTATGGTTTCCTTTGCTGTGCAAAAGCTTTTAAGTTTCCTTAGGTCCCATTAGTTTTATTTTTGTTTTTATTTCCATTTCTTTAGGAGGTGGGTCAAAAAGGATCTTGCTGTGATTTATATCATAGAGTGTTCTGCCTATGTTTTCCTCTAAGAGTTTTGATAGTGTCTGGCCTTACATTTAGGTCTTTAATCCATTTTGAGTTTATTTTTGTGTATGGTGTTAGGGAGTGTTCTAATTTCATTCTTTTACATGTAGCTGTCCAGCTTTCCCAGCACCACTTATTGAAGAGGCTGTCTTTTCTCCATTGTATATTCTTGTCTCCTTTATCAAAGATAAGGTGAGCATATGTGCGTGGGTTTATTTCTGGGCTTTCTATCCTGTTCCATTGATCTATATTTCTGTTCTTGTGCCAGTACCATACTTTTTTTTTTTTTAATTAATTAATTTATTTATTTTTGGCTGTGTTGAGTCTTTGTTTCTGTGCGAGGGCTTTCTCTAGTTGCGGCAAGTAGGGACCACTCTTCATTGCGGTGTGCAGGCCTCTCACTATAGCGACCTCTCTTGTTGCAGAGCACAAGCTCCAGACGCGCAGACTCAGTAGTTGTGGTGCACGGACCCAGTAGCTCCGCGGCCTGTGAGATCTTCCCAGACCAGGGCTCGAACCCGTGTCCCCTGCATTGGCAGACAGATTCTCAACCACTGCGCCACCAGGGAAACCCCATACTGTCTTGATTACTTTAGCTTTGCAGTATAGTATGAAGTCTGGGAGCCAAATTCCTCCAGCTCCATTTTTCTTTCTCAAGATTGCTTTGGCTATTCAGGGCCTTTCGTGTTTCCATACAAATTGTGAAATTTTTTGTTCTAGTTCTGTGAAAAATGCCATTGGTAGTTTGATAGGGATGACATTGAATCTGTAGATTGCTTTGGTTAGTATAGTCATTTTCACGATGTTCATTCTTCCAATCCAAGAACATGGTATATCTCTCCATCTGTTTGTATCATCTTTAATTTCTTTCATCAGTGTCTTATAGTTTTCTGCATACAGGTCTTTTGTCCCCTTAGGTAGGTTTATTCCTAGGTATTTTATTCCTTTTGCTGCAGTGGTAAATGGGAGTGTTTCCTTAATTTCTCTTTCAGAGTTTTCATCATCATTAGTGTACAGAAATGCAAGAAATTTCTGTGCATTAATTTTGTATCCTGCTACTTTACCAAATTCATTGATTAGCTCTAGTAGTTTTCTGGTAGCATCTTTAGGATTCTCTATGTATAGTATCATGTCATCTGCAAACAGTGACAGCTTTACTTCTTTTCTGATTTGGATTCCTTGTATTTATTTTTCACGTCTGATTGCCGTGGCTAAAACTTCCAAAACTATGTTGAATAATAGTGGTGAGAGTGGGCAACATTGTCTTGTTCCTGACCTTAGTGGAAATGTTTGCAGTTTTTCAGCATTGAGAACGATGTTGGCTGTGGGTTTGTCATATATGGCCTTTATTATGTTGAGTTAAGTTCCCTCTATGCCTACTTTCTGGAGAGTTTTTATCATAAATGGGTGTTGAACTTTGTTAAAAGCTTTTTCTGCATCTATTGAGATTATCATATGGTTTTTCTCCTTCAGTTTGTTAATATGGTATATCACATTGATTGTTTTGCATATATTGAAGAATCCTTGCATTCCTGGGATAAACCCCAGTTGGTCATGGTGTGTGATCCTTTCAATGTGCTGCTGGAATCTGTTTGCTAGTATTTTGTTGAGGATTTTTGCATCTATGTTTATCAGTGATATTGGCCTGTAGTTTTCTTTTTTGGTGACATTTCTGTCTGGTTTTGGTATCAGGGTGATGGTGGCCTCATAGAATGAGTTTGGGAATATTCCTCCCTTTGCTATATTTTGGAAGAGTTTGATAAGGATAGGTGTTAGCTCTTCTCTAAGTGTTTGATAGAATTCGCCTGTGATGCCATCTGGTCCTGGGCTTTTGTTTGTTGGAAGATTTTTAATCACAGTTTCAATTTCAGTGCTTGTGATTGGTCTGTTCATATTTTCTATTTCTTCCTAGTTCAGTCTTGGCAGGTTGTGCATTTCTAAGAATTTGTCCATTTCTTCCAGGTTGTCCATTTTATTGGCATAGAGTTGCTTGTAGTAATCGCTCATGATCTTTTGTATTTCTGCAGTGTCAGTTGTTAATTCTCCTTTTTCATTTCTAATTCTATTGATTTCAGTCTTCTCCCTTTCTTTCTTGATGAGTCTGGCTAATGGTTTATCAGTTTTGTTTATCTTCTCAAAGAACCAGCTTTTAGTTTTATTGATCTTTGCTATCGTTTCCTTCATTTCTTTTTCATTTATTTCTGATCTGATCTTTATGATTTCTTTCCTTCTGCTAACTTTGGGTTTTTTGTTCTTCTCTCTCTTAAGTGCTTTAGGTGTAAGGTTAGGTTGTTTATTTGAGATATTTCTTGTTTCTTGAGGTAGGATTGTATTGCTGTAAACTCCTCTCTTAGAACTGCTTGTGCTGCATCACATAGGTTTTGGGCCGTTGTGTTTTTATTGTCATTTGTTTCCAGGTATTATTTGATTTCCTCTTTGATTTCTTCAGTGGTCGCTTGCTTATTAAGTAGTGAATTGTTTAGCCTCCATGTGTTTGTATTTTTTACAGTTTTTTTCCTGTAATTGATATCTAGTTTCATAGTGTTGTGGTTGGAAAAGATACTTGATACGATTTCAATTTTTTTTAATTTACTGAGGCTTGTTTTGTGACCCTAGGTATGATCTATTCTGGAGAATGTTCCATGAACACTTGAGAAGAAAGTGTATTCTGTTGTTTTTGGATGGAATGTCCTATAAATATCAATTAAGTTCATCTTGTTCAATGTGTCATTTAAATCTTGTGTTTCCTTATTTATTTTCATTTTAGTTGATCTGTCCGTTGAGGAAAGTGGGGTGTTAAAGTCCCCTACTATGAATGTGTTACTGTCGATTTCCCCTTTTATGGCTGTTAGCATTTGCCTTATGTATTGAGGTGCTCTTATGTTGGGTGCATAAATATTTACAATTGTTATATCTTCTTCTTGGATTGATCCCTTGATCATTATGTAGTGTCCTTCTTTGTCTCTTGTAATAGTCTTTATTTTAAAGTTTATTTTGTCTGATATGAGAATTGCTACTCCAGCTTTCTTTTGATTTCCGTTTGCATGGAATATGTTTTTCCATCCCCTCACTTTCAGTCTGTATGTGTCCCTGGGTCTGAAGTGTGTCCCTTGTAGACAGCATATATACGGTTCCTGTTTTTGTATCCATTCAGACAGTCTATGTCTTTTGGTTGGAGCATTTAGTCCATTTACATTTAAGGTAATTATCGATATGTATTTTCCTATTAGCATTTTCTTAATTGTTTTGGGTTTGTTATTGTAGGTCTTCTCCTTCTCTTGTGTTTCCTGCCTAGAGAAGTTCCTTTAGCATTTGTCATAAAGCTGCTTTGGTGGTGATGAATTCTCTTAAACAGTTATGCACCCAGCACAGGAGCACCTCAATACATAAGGCAAATAATAATATCTAGTGTATTCCAAAATGTAGATATCACATGGCTTCTGTTCTCTCATCACAAAGCTCTAAAAGTGGAATTTATCAACAAAGCAATAGTAATACAGTAATATGTATATATGTATGTATAATGTCCACTTAATTTTTTTAAGAAAACACTCTTAAATTAATCTTGGCTATAGGAACTTTTAAGAAGTGTCTTTTAAAGAATGAATAACAATGAGTATGAACATGTCAAGACCAGAGACAGATGCCAAAGTCGTGTCTAAAGATAAAAAAACAAGGAAGTTTGAAATTTGATTAATTAATCCTATACCTCAAAAAGTTAGCAAATGCATATCAGAAGAAACTGGAAGAAACTAGCATGAATTAGTAAAGACATACCAGAAATGATTTTTAAAAGGCATAAAACAAACACACATTTAAAAAAAAGAAAATTCAAAACTAAAATCTAGTTCTTTGAAAACGTCAAAAAAGTGAATGAATGAAAGAACATATGTATAAATTGAACATCTGGTTGAAATGGGTGCTTTTTGAGGGAAATAAAAATTACTAAATATACCTAAAAAGTAGAAAATCAGAATAGACTTAAAAATACATAAAAATGGAAAAGGTAGGCAAATATATACATTTAAAAGTTACATTTTTACATTTGAATTTTACATCTTCAAAGAATAGATAAATATACATTACATAAATTGTTCTAGAACATGATAAAAGATAGAAGATTTATAAAGCTAACAGATATTAAACATGACAAAGACATCTGAATAGAACTATTGACAAATCTTATGTGTAAATATGAATGCAGATACCCTAAAAGAATACCGACAGATGAATTCCAGCAGTGCACTAAGTGAAAAATACCAAATAATTTTTATCCCAGGTAGGCAAGGATGGATTAACTTGGTAGAATTACTAATGCAAGTCACGTTAATTTGTATCCATGTTAAAGAAGGAAACAAATTAACGGACAGAAAAAATATTAAATTCAGCTCTAATTCTTGATTTAACACATTATAAACCAAGACTAGAAGAAAACTTTCATAATTGGATAAATACAATCCACAAGAAAACTGCAGTAAACATAAACTAATAGTTGAGAAGTTAGGTCCACATCCAAGTCAGACATAAGGCAAAGATGCCAGATATCCCTCCTGTCAGCAGTCTGCTGGAGGGTGTAGCCAGAGCACGACAAGAAAAAATTGAAAATAAGAGATCTAAATATAGCAGGAAGACACAACACTGCTGTAACTTCTAGTTGATTATTGACTTAAAAATAGAATCTGCTGACAAACTTGGAGCTAAATAGAGTTGAGCAAGGAAGACGAGATAATAGCTGAGCTACACATCAGTGACTAACAGAGAAGCAAAATGGAAAACAGGATCTCATTTACAATAGTGAGCATAACCGTGAAATACTAAGGGACAAATCTGGGACAAATGCACCAGCCCGTGAGAGCTGAATTTAACAATTATTCTGTCTCTGTTAAGATTATGTCTTTGCTTCCTTGTCTAACATGGATATGTAGTGAATTGCATTAGTAAGTCTACCGGTTTCATCCACCTTTGCCTATCCAGGATAAAAACTCACCAAAGCATCTGAAAGAGTGTGCAACCAGAAGTACCATTGCTGTGGGGGACCAGGTTTCGGGACCAGGGTCTAGATCCGCTCTGCCCCCATGTAAGCCATGTCTGCAGTCCTTCTGCACCAGGTCAGAGTGTTCATGAGGAGACATTCAATGGGCTTTAAAAACTCCCAGGCTGCTCAGAGGTTTCTTTGGTATGGTCCTCTGAGTCCTTGCAAACCATGTGGGTACTCTAAATCTTCCGGCTCATTTTGACTTTTCTGATTTGATTTTCTGGCTTCTGCTCTGCTTAAGAAACTCCCAAGTACTTGTTAGCAATGGGGGCTTCATCTCTACCTCCCTCAGGGTGCGATACAGCAGGTTTGGAGTACAGCTGAGGAATCTGCTACAAGTGGTCTATGGACCAAACTTTGAAAGACTCTGACCTGCTGGGCACAAATACCAACTTACATATCTTTAATTAGGTGGAAACTAGGAGGAATTTGGGGGGGGGTTGATGTCATGAATTTCAGCCCATACAATAACCTTAATTAAATTCTTGTCTCCCTCTTGCTGTCCAGAGAGAGAGACCAACTGAATGATGAAGGATGCTCACGACATTGGTGGCCTATGGCAAAAGAACAAATGGGAACTTGATTCTAACCATCTGAGTGCTTCTCCCTGGTACTTACCTAGGTATTCTCATTTTCCCAGGGTGCATTAATGCTTTAGGGAATTATTACAGGATTCCTTATGCATTTTGTAATCAACAGGCAGGATATGTTATGGCTATAACATAGGTCCTTTGATGTTCTCAGTAAGCAGAACATAGGATGGGTTCCATTTTATAGACTTCCAGTGGGTGCCTCTAAAGGCTTGTGGCAGGTGGCATCTGGGTTTGAAGGTGATAGTTCTTCCTGACCTTCCAGTGGACATTGTCACATTCTTTTTATCTTGGCTTTGTTGACCCTTTTACCTCATTTATTGTGAAAGCCAACTTCAGATTGAGAGCAAAAAAAAAAAAGTCTTCATGGTTCAAAAGAGCAGTATCATTGGCCATTACAAAGTCAAATTGCTTCATTTCTATCCTCCCTTCCCTAAACAGCTAAATGTCATTTTATATATCTGTCAGTCCATCCATTTAATACATTTTGATGTGGTTATAATGACTGCATTTTTCAGTAATTATAAACATTTTCTATGTTTCTATGGGCACTTCCTAATTATAATTTTCATGGTAACATAAGATTCCATTGAGATGATATATTTTAATTGACCATTATTGGATATTTGGTGTCTTAATTTTTTTAAAAAAAATTCTAAAATGGATGACTAATAACCTGCTGTATAAAAAAGTAAATAAAATAAAATTCAAAAAAATAAAGTGCTTATTAAGAATATTAAAAAACAAAAAAATAATTCTACTTTTTATTTTGAAATAATTATAGATTCACAAAAAAACAGAGAAAAATGTACAGGGAGGTACATCTTCCTATCCTTCCCAGTCTTCCCCAGTGGTAACATTTTAAATAAGTCCAGTAAAATGTCATAACTGAGAAATTGACATTGGTACAATCCACAGAGTTTATTCAGGTTTCACCCATTTTACATATGTGCATTTGTGTGTGTGCATAATTCTAAGCAATTTCATCACATGTGTAGATTTGTGTAACTCCTCCTACAGTTAAGCTCTGGCACATACTCATAGGATATCCACCTCTAGAATTATGGCATTTCAGTAATATTATGTAAATGGATCCATACAGTATGTAACCTCTTGAGAGTGGCTGAATAACATTCCATGGTATAGATGTACAACATTTGTTTAAATATTTATCGATTGAAGGACATTTGGGGAGTTTACAGTTTTTAGGTATTATAAATCTACCATGAAGATGCATGTACAGGTTTTTAGGTGAACATAAGTTTTCATTTTTCTGGTGTAAATTACACAAGAGTATAATTGCTGGGTTGTATAATACATAGATGTTTAGTTTTCTAAAAACACTGTCATACCCTTTTTCAGAGCACCTGTACCATTTACGTTCTCCTCAGAAATACGTGACTCAAGTTACACTGCCTCTTCACAAGGATTTGATGTTTCCATTATTTATTACTTTGGTCATTCTGTTAGGTATGTAGTAATATCGCATTGTGGTTTTGCATTTCCACAAGGGCTAATGATGTTGAACATTTTCCATGTACTTATGCATATCCTCTTTAATCAAGTATCTGATCATTTCTTTTGCCTTTTTTCTAATTTTATTGTTGCTGAGTTTTGTTATTATTTATTTTTTACTATTAGTTTTGAGAGTTCTTTATATATTCTGAGTCTTTCTTCAGATATGTGTTGAAAATATTTTTTATCCTTCTATAGCTTGTCTTTCCATATTATTTTTGTTTTTGAATTTTATTTTATTTATTTTTTATATGGCATCTTTTCATATTCTTAACTGGATTTTTCACAAAGCAAATTTTTAAAAAAATTATATACATGAAATCTACATGATGGATTGTGTTTAGGTGTCAAGTCTAAGAAATCTTAGCCTACACCTATGTCCTGAAGATTTTCTCCTGTTTTCTTCTGAGTTTTATAGTTTTAAGAGTTACATTTAAGTCTGTGATTCATTCTGAGTTAATTTTTGTGAATTCTTGTATAATATGTGAGGCTTAGGTCAAAGTTCTTTTCACCTATGGTTTTCCAATTGCTCCAACTCCATTCTTTAAGAAGGCTATATTTCTCCTTTGAATTGCCTCAAATCCTTGATAAAGTCAGTTGCGCAGATCTGTGTGGGTTTACTCTTGGGTTCTCTGTTCTGTTCTATCGATCTGTGTCTGTCCCTCTACCAATGCAATACTGCCCTGTTTGCTTTAGCTTTAAGTAAGGCTTAACATTAAATAGAGTTTTTCCTCTTACTTTATTCTTCTTTTACAAAATTGTTTTAGATCGTTTAGTTTCTTTGCCTGTCTCTATAAATTGAGAATGACCTTGTCCATGTCTACAAAAATCTTACTGGAATTTTGATAGGAACTTTGTTAAACCTACAGATTATTTTGGGGAGAATTGACATACTATGTTGACTCTCCCAACGTGTGATTGTGTTTATCTCTTGTTTAAATCTTCTGATTTCTTTCATGGGTATTTTGTAATTTTGTATTTTGTAATTTTCAGCATACAGGTCCTGTTCATGTTTTGTTAGATTTATATTTAAGAGTTTCATTTTTTTAGCAATTATAAATGGTATTGAATATTCAGTTTCCATAGTTCCATTCAGTTTCCATAGTTACTAGTATATAGACATACTATATACTATATGTGTTTATTATATAAATTTTGGGTGTACATTATAATCTGACATCTGTATACACTTCAAAGTGATCACCACTACAAGTCTAGTTACCATCCATCGCCATACAGTTGACCCACTTCACTCATTTTGCCCATTCCCCAAGCCCCCTTTCCCTCTGGTAACCGCTAATCTGATCTCTGTACCTTTGAATTTGTTTTTGCTTTATTTTGTTTGTTTATTTATTTACTTTTTAGATTCCACACATGAGTGTAATCATACAGTATTTGTCTTTCTTTGTCTGACTTATTTCACTTAGCATAATACCTTCAAGGTCCATCCATGTTGTTGCAAATGGCAGGATTTCATTCTTTTTTAATGGCTGAGTAGTATTCCATTTTGTGTGTGTGTGTGTGTGTGTGTGTGTGTGTGTGTGTGTGTGTCTTCTTTATCCATTCATCCAGTGATGGACACTTAGGTTGTTAGGATATCTTGGCTATTGTAAATTATGCTGCAATGAACGTAGAAGTGCATGTATCTAATCAGATTAGTGTTCTTGTGTTATTTGAATAAATAACCAGAAGTGGAATAGCTGGACCATATGATGGTTCTAGTCTTAAGTTTTTAAAGAGTCTCCTTACTGTTTTCCATAGTGGTTGTACCAATTTACAGTCCCACCAACAGTGTACAAAGATTGCCTTTCATCCACATCCTCTCCAACGTTAGTTATTTCTTGTCTTTTCAATGATGGCCATTCTGGCAGGTGTGAGATGATATGTCACTGTGGTTTTGATTTGCATTTCCCTAATAATTAGTGATGTTGAACATTTTTTCCACGTGCCTGTTGGCCATCCCTATGTTTTCCTTGGAAAAATGTCCATTCAGATCCACTGCCTATTTTTAATTGGGCTGTTTTGTTGTTATTGATTTGTGTGAGTTCTTCATATATTTTTTGATATTAACCCCTTATCAGATATATGATTTGCAAATATCTTTTCCCATTCAGGAGGTTGCCTTTTTTATTTTGATGATGCTTTTCTTTGCTCTTCAGAAGCTTATTAGTTTGATGTAGTCCCATTTGTTTATTTTCACTTTTGTTCCTCTGGTCTTTGGAGTCAGATCCACAGAAACATCACTAAGACCAATGTTAATGAGGTTACCACCTATGTTTTTTGTTTGTTTTTAGGAATTTTATGGTTTCAGGTCCTACATTGAAGTCCTTAATCCATTTGAGTTAATTTTTGTTATGATGTAAGATAGTGGTCTAGTTTTATTGTTTTGCATGTGGTTGCTCAGGTTTTCCACCATTTATTGAAGAGACTATCATTTCTCCATTATATGTTCTTTGCTCCTCTGTTGTAAATCAATGGTCCATATATGTGTGAGTTTATTTTGGGGCTCTCAATTCAAGTTCCATTGACTTGTGTGTCTGTTTATGTACCAGTACCATACTGTTTTGATTACTATAGCTTTGTAGTATAGTTTGAAATCAGGGCTCATGATATCTCCAGCTTTCTTCTTCTTTCTCAAGATTGTTTTGGTTATTCATGATCTTTTGTGGTTCCATACAAATTTTAGAATTCTTTTTTCTAGTTCTGTGAAATATATTAGAATTTTGATAAAGATTGCATTGAATCTGTACATTGCTTTAGGTAATATGGACATTTAAACAATATTAATTTCTCCAATCCATGAACATGGAATAACTTTCCATTTATTTGTGTCTTCTTCAGTTTCTTTCATCAGTGTCTTATAGTTTTCAGTGTACAGGTTTTCATCTGCTTAGTTAAATTTATTCCTAGGTATATTATTCTTTTTGATGCAGTTGTAAATGGGGTTGTTCTTAATTTCTCTTTCTGGTAGTTTGTTATTAGTGTATAGAAATATCATGGATTTCTGTATATTGATTTTGTATCCTGTGACTTTACTAAATTCATTTATTAGTTCTAACAGTATTTTGGTGGGAACTTTAGAATTCTCTCTATATAGTATCATGTCATCTTCAAACAGTGACATTCTGATTTGGATGCCATCCATTCTGATTTGGATGCCTTTTATTTCTTTTTCTTGCCTAATTGCTCTAGGCTAGGACATCTGATACTATGTTGAATAAAAGTGGCAAGAGTGGGCATCCTTGTCTTATTACTGATCTTAGGGGAAAAGCTTTCAGCTTTTCACCATTGAGTATGATGTTACTTGTGGGTTTGTCATATGTGGCCTTTATTAGGTTGAGGTACACTCTCTCTATAGGCACTTTTTTGAGAATTTTTATCATAAATGGATGTTGAATTATATCAGATGCTTTTTTCTGCATCTATTGAGGTGATCATATGATTTTTATTCTTCATTTTGTTAATATGATGTATCACATTGATTGATACATGGATTTGAACCATCCTTGCATCCCTGGAATAAATCCTGCTTGATCATGATATATGATCTTTTTAATGTATTGTTGGATTAAATTTGCTAATATTTTGTTGAGGATATTTACATCTATCTTCATCAAGTATATTGACCTGTATTTTTCTTTCTTTTTCTTTTTAAAAATTTTTTTCTCTGTCATGCCCTTATCTGGTTTTGGTATCAGGGTAATGCTGACTTTGTAAAATAGATTTGGAAAGTTTCCCTTCTCTTCAGTTTTTGGAAGAGTTTGAGAAAGATGGGTATTAAATTTTCTTTAAATATTATATGCAATTCACCAGTGAAGCCATCTGGTCCTGGGATTTTGTTAGAGTTTTGATTACTGTTTTAGTCTCTTTACTATTGATTGGTCTATTCAGATGTTCTATTTCTTCATGATTCAGTCTTAGAAGTTTGTATGTTTCTAGGAATTTATCCATTTCTTCTAGGTTATCCAATTCATTGGTGCATAATTGTTTGTAATAATCTCTTATGATCCTTTGTATTTCTGTGGTATTAGTGTAACTTTTCCTCTTTCATTTCTGATTTTATTTATTTGAGTCCTCTCTTTTTTTTCTGGTTAGTCTAGCTAAAGGTTTGTTAATTTTGTCTTTTCAATGAGCCATCTCTTAGATTTGTTGCTCTTTTCTATAGCTTTTTGTCTCTATTTCATTTATTTCTGCCTTAAGTTTTATTATTTCCTTTCTTCTACTAATTTTGGGCTTTGTTTATTCTTCTTTTTCTAGTTCTTTTAGGTGTAAAGTTACATTTTTTGGGGGGGGAATTTTCATGTTTTATGAGGTAGGCCTGTATTGATAAGAACTTTTCTCTTAAAGCCACTTTACTGTATCCCATAGGTTTTGGTATGTCATATTTCTGTTTCATTTCTCTCTAGGTAATTTTTGATTTCTCCTTTGATTTCATTGATGACCCATTGGTTTTCAGTAGCATGTTATTTAATATCCACATGTTGTGGGGTTTTTCCCCCATTTTTTTCTTGTGATTAATTTCTAATGACCCCATTATTATATAATACCTGTCTTTGTTTTTTATTTCACTGTTAGATTTAAATTCTGTTTTGCCTCATACGAGTATGGCTACTTCAGCTTTCTTTTCATTTCCCTTTGCATGGAATATCTTTTTCCATCTCTTCACTTTTAGTCTGTGCCTGTCCTTTCTTCTGAAGTGAGTCTCTTGTAGGCAACCTACTTTCGAGTCTTGGGTTTTTTGTCCATGCATCTACTCTGTGTATTCTGATTGGCAAATTTAGTCCATTTACATTTAAAGTAAGTATTGATAGGTATGTATTGCCATTTTGTTAATTGTTTTCTAGCTATTTTTGTAGTTCCTCTCTGTTTTATTCCTCTTCTCTTTTTCTCTTCCCTTGTGTTTTGTGGTTTTCTTTAGTGTTATGTTTAGGTTCCTTTCTTATTTTCTTTTGTGTATTTACTATAATTTTTTTCCTTTTGGCTACTGTGAGGTTCACATATCACATCCTGTGTAAGTAGTAGCCTGTTTTAAGTTAGTAGCAACTTAGGTTTGAACACATTCCAAAACTTTATCTTTTTAATACCACCCATGTTTTATACTTTTGATGACACATTTTATCTCTTTATTTTATGCATCCCTTAAGTAATTAAGTATTATAATTTTAGTTAATTTTATTGCTTTTATCTTTTAACCTTCATGCTTGTTTTATGTGATTAAGTTACTATATTTATTATTCACCTTTCCAGTGAGATTTTTACTTTTGTATGTTTTCTTATTATTAGTTAGTGCCATTTCTTTTCAGCTTAAAGAAGTCCCTTTAACATTTCTTATTGGGTCAGTTTAGTGGTGATGAACTCCTTTAGCTTTTACTTATCTTGGAATATCTTGATCTCTTCTTCAATTCTGAATGATAACCTTGCTGGGTAGAGAATTATTGGCTGGAAATTTTTTGTTTTTTTTTCCTTTCAGCACTTTGAATATGTCATGCCACTGCCTCTGGGCTGTACAGTTTCTGCTGAGAAATCTACTGATAGCCTTAGGGGTTTACCTTGTACATAACAAGTTGTTTTTCTCTTTCTGCTTTTAGGATTCTCTCTTTATCCTTAACTTTTATTATTTTAATTATAATATGTCTTGGTGTGTGACTCTATAGGTTCCTCTTATTTGGAACTTGCTGCACTTCCTGGACCTGGAAGTCTGTTTCCTTCCCCAGACTAGGGAAGTTTTCAGCCACTGTTTCTTCAAATAATTTTTCTGACCCTTTTTCTTTCTCCTCTTCTTCTGGAACCCCTATAATGCAAATGTAATGTTGTCCCAAAGGTCCCTTTAGGTATCTTTGCTTTTTAAGTTCTTTTTCATTTTACTGCCCTGTCTGGATGAGTTCCATTTTGTCTTCCAGCTTGTTGATTTGTTCTTCTATCTCATCCAGTCTGATGTTCAGCTCTTCTAGTGTATTTTTCAGTTTAGTTGTAACTTCTGTTTGGTACTTTCTTATATTTTCTTTCTTTGTTGAAGTTCTCACTGTGTCCATCCATTCTTCTCCTGAGCTTGGTGAGCATCTATATAACCATTACTTTTAACTCTTTGTCAGGTAGATTGCTTATCTCCATTTCATTTAGTTATTTTTCTGAGGTTTTGACTTGTTCTTCCAATTGGAGCATATTCCTCTGTCTCCTCATTTTTCTTAATTCTTTGATTCTATGTATTAGGTGAATCAGCTATCCTTCCCAGTCTTGAAGGAGTGGCCTTATTTAGGAAATGTCTTGTGGGGCTCAGAGGTGCAATTCTGCCTGGACACTAGAGCCAGGCATTCAAGGGTTGTCCCCTATTGGGGCTGCATGCACCCTCCTCTATGGTGGGGCCGCAGCTGCTTCTGTGGCATGCTGGTGGGCTGGGCTTCCCTCCAGGATGGCTGAGGGGCATAGCTACAGCTGCTGTGGTGTGCTGATGAGTGAGGCAGCCCCCCAGACTGGCTTGGAGGTCTACCTGTGATGGCTACACTGACTGGTAGGTGGGGCTGATGTGGCAGGAGTGGGTGGGGCTCTCAGTGGGGCACACTGGTGCTAACAAGTTAGAGCAAGAATTTCAAAGTGGTGCCCACCAGCACCAGTATTAGCAAGGTAGTCTGAAATGGCAAAAAATGGTTCTTGGCACTGTCTTGCATTCCCCAGGAAGCATCTGAAATGGTTCTTGCCTCTCTGGTGATGCTTCAAGGTTAGTAAGTGGGTCCCCTTGACCTACAGTCTATATGCTTTTCAATCTGGTATTTTTATGCTGGCTTTTGGGTTGAGTGAGTCTGCATGTGGGCCCTTTAAGAATGAATTTTCTCTTCTCTCAGTTCTGTGGTTGCCCTGGATGTATTCCCTTTTGGTTTTTCTTATTACTGAAGTATAGTTGATTTACAATGTTGTGTTAATTTCAGGTGTATAGCAAAGTGATGCAGTTATATAAAATATATATATATTTTATTTTTCAGATTCTTTTCCATTATAGGTTATTACAAGATATTCAGTATAGTTCCCTGTGCTATACAGTAGGTTCTTGTTTATCTGTTTTATATATAATAGTGTGTATATGTTAATCCCAAACTTCTAATTTATCCCCTCCCTCCCCTTTTGGTAGCCATAAAACTGTTTTCTATGTCTGTGAGTATATTTCTGTTTTGTAAATAAGTGCAAAAACTATGGAATGCTTCACAAGTTTGTGCATCATCCTCATGCAGGGGCCCTGCTAATCTTCTCTGTATTGCTCCAATTTTAGTATATGTGCTGCCAAAGTGAGCACTCTCTTTTGGCTTTTAAAATCAGGTGTTTTGGGGGCTTGTCTCTCCTGTGCAGAATCTAGGGGTCAGGGTGCCCGGTGTGGAGCTTGAATCCCTCACTCCTCAGAGAAGAGGTCTGGGCCTTTGTGATCCCTCCCGATTGTGGATCACCACAGCCAGGTGTGGTTTCCTCCTTGGTGACACATCTCTCTGCCTCTCCTCACCGTCTCAGTGTTGTCCTTTTACTCTTTGTTGTAGAGATTCTGTTCCTCCAGCTTTCGAGTCCTTTATGAGGGGATTATCCCATATGTAGTTGTGGATCTGCTGTGTCTGTGGAAGGAGGTGAGTTCAGGATCATTCTATGCCACCATCTTGAACCCTCCTTCACAATTTTTTTTAAATGTTAACCTTGTATCCTCTGACCTTGCTCCACTCATGTATTAATTTTAGGAGTTGTTGTGGGGTTTTGTTGTTGTTGTTGTTAGAGATTTCTTGGGGTTTTCTACATAGTCATGCAAATGATTTCTATCATCACGTCAACTGCAAATAAGACAGTTTTTTTTCCTTCTGATCTCTATGCCTTTATTTCTTCTGCTTTCCTGGTGAGGACTCTAGTATTATGTTGAATAAGGGTGTTGAAAGATCAGGAATAAGATCTGCCTTGTTCCTGATCTTAGAGGGAAGGCATTCAGTCTTTTTACCATTATGTATGATACTAGCTGTGGTTTCTTTGGTAGATGTTCTTTATCAGGCTGAGGAAGTTCCCCTCTATTCCAGTGTTCTGAAAGTTTTTATTCTGCATGAGTGTTGAATATTATCAGTGTCTTTTTCTGCACCAATTGGTATAAGCATCTGCTTTTTATTCTTCAGCCTCTTAATATGGTTGATTCATTGATCAGTTTTGAAATACTCCAACCAATGTTGTACTCATGGAATAAACCCCACTTGGTTATGTGTATAATTCTTTATATATGCTGCCAAATTGTATTTGCTAATTTTTTATTAAGGATTTTTGTGTCTATGAGGGAATGTACTCTATACGTTTCTATTTTTTTTCTTATTCTGTTTTTTTCAGTACTATCCTTGTGGTTTTGGTTTCAGAATAATATTAGCTTCTTAAAATGAGTTGATGAGTTGATAGATATTCTCTCATCCTCTATTTTCTGGGAGAGAGTTATAGAATTGGTATTAATTCTTCTTAATTGTTGGTAGAATTTTCTAGTGAAACCATCAGGACCTAGAGGGTTCTTTTCAGGAATTTTAAAATTAGTAATTCAATTTGTTTAATAATTCTGTGACTATTCAGCTTATTTATATCCTCTTGTTTAAGTTTTAGTAGGTTGTGCTTTCCAAGGAACCAAGGAATTGGTGTTTTTCATCTAAACTGTCAAATTTATATGTGAAGAGTTGTTTGTGACATCCTTTTGTCATTCTTTTGATGTGTGCAGGGCTTGTAGTGATATATTCAAATTCATTCCTGATATTGGCTTGTCAATTTTTTTTTCCCCTCTTTTTTTTGTGGTATGTGGGCCTCTCACTGTTGTGGCCTCTCTCGTTGCGGAGCACAGGCTCTGGATGCACAGGCTCAGCAGCCATGGCTCACGGACCCAGCCGCTCCGCGGCATGTGGGATTTTCCCGGACCGGGGCACGACCCCATGTCCCCTGCATTGGCAGGCGGACTCTCAACCACTGTGCCACCAGGTAAGCCCCGGCTTGTCAATTTAATTGATCTTTTCAAAGAAGTAGATTTTTGTTTCATTGATTTTCCCTATTGTTTTTCTTTTCTCACTTTCATTGATTTTTCTTCCTATATTTATTATTTCCCTCTCTCTACCTGTTATGAGTTTATTTTTCTCTTCATTTTTTTTTGTTACATGAGGAGTCAGCATAGAGTTACAGACTTGAGACTTTTTTCTAATGTAAGCATTTACTACTATACATCTCTTTCTCAGCACTCTACCTGTACCTCACAAATTTTGATAAGCTGTATTTTTAGTTTTTTCAGTTCACTTTATCTTTTGAGTTTCCAACCATAGACTTTCTCTTTGACTCATAGATTATTTAGAAATTTAGTGTTTAGATTCCAAGTGTTTGGAAATTCTCATGTTGTCTCCTTTTTACTTGTTTTTAATTTGATTCCATTGTGGAAAATCACACTCCACATGGTTTAAATTCTTTTAATATTGTTGAGGTTTTTATGGCACAGTTTGTGGTCTGTCTTAGTATATGCTCCATGGGGACTTGAAAACAATGTGTTTTTGCTGTGTTGGGGAAAGGGTTTTATGTCAGTTAGGCCATATTGGTTGATGGTGTGTGAAGTTCTGTGACTTTCCTGATTTTCCGTCTAGTTGTCCTCTCATCAAGTGTTGAGAGAGGAGTGTTGAAGAATGTAGATTTGTATATTTCTTTCTTTCTTTTTCTTTTTTTTTTTACTTCCTTCTGATTTTATTCACATACTTTTCAGCTTTTCAGCTCGTTTGGGAAAGAATGTATGATTGTTGTGTCTTCTTGGTATGTGGAGTCTTATCAGTATGTAAATTTATATCTGCCCTTTGTAATTTTCTTTCCTCTAAAGTCTAGTTTATCTGGTAATAATATAGTTGATCTTGCTTGTTTTGATAATATTTTCTTGGAATATGTAATTTGGTTGGTAGCCTACTAGGCCTCACCTCTCTGCTGATGGTTCCTTTGATGTTTAGCTGAGGTAGGACTATTACTTAAAAGTTTTCTGTCTCCCTGGCTGCCCTTTCCTGGTCATTTTGCTTTTCTCAGGACATTTTTGTTGTTGTTGTTTTTCTCTGCACCTGTTGATGCTTCTCCAGTACTCAGTTTGGAATATAAGAGACAAATGGAAAACCCAGGGACTGTGTCAGTCCTTCTGCCTTCTCTTCATTTTCACAGTGGTCCTATGTTTATTTATATTTTATGTTAAGAGTTTTAGGCATAGTTAATGGAAGTAATAGTGCTGCAAAACACTAATAACAAAATACCATACTCTGGGCATTTTTTTCCACTAAAGTAAATATTTATTTGGGGAAGAATCCCCAGGCCATTACATTTTATTTCTTATTTATTTATATACTGTGTTATTCCCAAGAATCTCTTAAAGTGACTGTAATGGATACATAAAAATGGAGACGTTTATTTCTGCCAGCCAATTCGGTTCCTGGTGAACGATCCCATCCTGGCCCGTAGATGCCTGCCTTCACACTGTGTCCTCTATGGAAAAGAGAGAGAGAGAATATGAATATTAATTTCTTCCTATTCTTATAAGGCTACCAGTCCTATTGGATTACGGCCCCATCCTTAGGGCTGCATGTAACCTTAATTACCTCCTTAAAGGTTCTGTTTCCAAATATATTCACATTGGGGGTTAGGACTTCAACATATGAATTGGGGGAGGTGCAGTTCAGTCCATGCAAATAGGTAAACGTGTCTATTCTCTCCCTAACTGAAAGTCTGAGCTCTAATTTTTGTTTTATTGAAATTGGTAATAAACATATTTGTGACTATAATTATTTTAATCTTATTTTCCAAGAATTTCTTAATTCCAAGAAACATGGAATTTTTAAGCTTCTTAAATCCTCTAATTACATTTTGTGAAATTTCTTTCCAAACACGTTATACCAGCTTGGTTCACTTGAAGCACTTCTTGCTTCAGTGTTTTGGTGGAAATACTTAATATAATTTTAGGCAGGAAATATTTAGATTAAGTTCTTGAAGATAAAAACAATATTTCTGTTTTGTCATTTTTAGATTTTATTTATACTGTCATAGCAAGTGTATATGCTTAGTTTACTTAGATTTCATATTTATTCAGATGAATGTTGATCAGTTTCTTTACTATCTTCAATGTAAAGGGAAAAGCTCCCCTTCAGAAGATTAGTCTGGTCACTTTTCAGCCAGTTACTGGGGAACTTCAGGCATGGATTTGGTGGCCCCACTTATGTGGGAAGTTCCCATGGTGGCATACATGCCAGGTCAGAGGTCACTGAAACACAGGGGGGCAGAGTGCAAAGTCAGCACCTTTCCCTCTGTGTTTTCTACTCACCTTCTCTCACGTTTGAATTTCCACACCTGATTCACAGTCCTTGTGTGAAAAGTAACCAAGGGCACCAGTGGCAGAAATTCTCCCCTCCCCAGCAGGGGTGGCTAGCTTTCTTTAGTCCTCTTTGTTTCATGGCTCTGGGGAGAAAGGGCATCACAGGTTACACAGCTCAGAAATGGAAAACTCACTTTTACTTCATGGACTCATTCACATCCATGAAGTAGGCTGCCTGACCTCTGTGTTGGAGGGACTGCAGGGGCTCTGAGCAGCCCGGGAGGATGGAGGCCAGTGCTTTCCCCACATGGAGCCCTGGGAGCTCAGGCAGTTATCCTGGGTCCTGGGTCACCAAACAACTCGCTTAGGGAGGCAAGGGTGACACCTGGGCCCTACCCTCTTGCCCAGACCAGGTGGGCTGGAACCGACTGCTGTGGAAACACTGCCCTATCTGAGAAGGGGGCTGGAGGAGTATCTCCTTCTCAGTGCAGGAAGATGAAGCTTGCCTGTTTCTGGCTGTGTGGGGGAAGCTCCATGTCACAATCAGGGGGCTCGGAGGCTGAAGATTCATTCCATTTTTGGTGTCTGGAAGCTGAGGTGTGCCCTGTCCAAGCTCCATGGTGGTGCATCAGTGTTTGAACCCTGAGTTTTCTGCCACCTGACAGCACAAACTACAGTGGTTGGTGTCCAGGAGTGGGGGCTGGAAAGCTGTGAGGCGACAGCCATAGGGCTCTGCTCTTCTACCCCCCTCCCCCTTGTCATTTCGCTTCCACCAACACCGTGGCTGCATCTGTGTCCCCTGAGCTCTTGCTCTATATCACCCTTCATTAGATTTTATAGCAAACGTTACAAAGACTGTTTGTTAAAGGCAAACAAACATATGCAAATAGATGAGTTGAAAATTAAACTTACAAAAGATACATAAATAAATAGCACCTCCCTTGGAGCAAATATTATCAGACATAACAAACTGCAGATCTCGATCTAAACTTTAGATAATAGGAACTAATAAATAATGTTTAAATAATTAAACACAATTAAGAATTGAAAATGCAAGAAAAACGCAAAGCACTCTTTAAAAAACAGCTTTGAAAAAAAGACATAAAATTAATAGAGATGAGAAATATAGGCATCAAAATTAAAAACTCACCTTATCTACAAAACAGAAATAAATCCACAGAGATAAAAAACAAACTTATGGTTACCAAAGGGGAAGGGTGAGGGAGGGATAAATTAGGAGTTTGGGATTAACATATACACACTACAGTAGATAAAATAGATAAACAAGGACCCACTGTATAGCACAGGGAACTATACTCAATATTTTGTGATAACCTAAAAGGGAAAAGAATCTGAAAAAGAATATATATATATATATATATATATATATATATATATATATGTATAACTGAATCAGTGTGCTGTACACCTGAAGCTAACACAACATTGTAAATCTAACAACATTGTAAAACTAACACAACATTGTAAAACTAACACAGCATTTCAATGAAATAAAAAATTAAAAACTCAGTAGAAGCATTGGGTGTCAGGTGAGACACGGTCAAAGGAGTAGAAGTAATTTCCTAGATGAACCATAGCCAGCTAAATAGGTGGAAAATATGAAAGAATGGTGAATGGATGCATTGGTGAATGGTGCTTCGATGTACCAGGTCCTGGTCCAAATGTTTTACATATATTTACAACCTTTTTGAGAAGGGTACTGTTATTATTTTGCAAATAAGTCAAAAATAGGAAGAGTCATCAAAATAATAGCACAGTGTGTCTGAGGTCATGCAGAAAACAGATGTGGATGCATGAACCCCATCCTGGATTGACCCCACATGTAACCTTGTGAGACAGGGCATATGAGTTCCTCTCTTGCGTAGGTGCTCCCACACGTGGTGGTTGGTATTGTAGAAGGAAATAATAGAAAGAACGTGGGAGAAGTGTTAGGAGATGATTTTTCAGAGGAAAGGTAAAATTGTGACCCATATACAGATATAAAAAACGAACACATGCTAAAGAATTTATTTTACTCACAAGACATGAGGGAACAAGGCAGATGTTAGATCCAATTAAAGGAAAAGTCAAACCAGGACAAATGTATATGAAGTAAAGGAATGTTGAGATGAATTGTAAGTGGACATAAAATGTGTTTATTTACAGGGCGCAGGAAGTCAAATCACCACCAGTGAAATCACTCCCAGACAACACATAATTTATGCATCTATCCTCTGCTTGCAGCTTCCAAAAAGCTTCCAAAGAGCTCAGACGTAGTCCCATGCCTTGCTCAGAGCTGTATGCTTTTAGAGGATGCAGTTTTCCGGTGAAATACGACTTTTTCCTCCAGAAGCCATGTTCCAAAAGAATGGCTGAGAATTTAGTAATATTGATGAAAAACATAAATCCTCAGTTTCAGGAGATACAAGAAGTCTGAGAAAAGATAGATAATAAGAAACGGGCACCTAGACAACTTTGCTAAAAGCGGCAGAACGCCCAAAGCTAAGAAGATACTGGAAAAAATGAAAGAAAAAAAGATAGTTTGCTACAAAGGGATGATGATTAGACTGACTGCAGGCCTTTTAGAGGCAACAGTAGAAGACAGAAAAAAATAAGAGTAACTTTAAATTTTGAGAGAAAATAATCATCAATGTAGAATTCTGTCCTGGCTAAACCCTTCTTTACATGAGGGGCAAAATCAGGACATTTTCAGGAAAACAAAGACTAAAGAAGTTACCATGAAGAGGTAAACTGCCATGATGAAATACCAGAAATACACGTATTAAAGAAACTACCAGAATATACATTTAGGAACAGGGTATGAGAAGGAACGCAATTGTTAAAAATTCAGGTAAATATAAATAGTTTTGAACATATATAATAATAATGATGAACTTGAGGGTGAAAAACAAAGAGAGATTAAAATGATGGAAAATAGTAACATGAAAGGCAGTATTTGGATGGTACTTGTAGGTAAAGCACTTAGTTGGACTTAAGTTGCTCTGGCAGAACATAGAGCTGTCAACTCTGAGTAAAGTATACACGTTAAAAATGTAAAAATTGAAACTGTCTATGATGCATTGCTAAAGTGGGGAAAAAAAGCAAATTCTAAAGAGTATTGTATGTAAGATCTAAAATTTTGTTTAAAATATCTGTATGTATGCATGTGCATTATATACAACCGATGTATCCACATGCATAGAAAAAGGTCAGAAAAAAGTGTTGAAGAGGTTACCTCTGAGTTACAGAATTGTGGGTAGTTTTAATTTTTGTTCCTTCAGTCACCTCATAATTATTGCGTCCCTACCAAGTGTTTTCTGTATTTCCCTTTTTGTGAATATGTTTTATTTCTGTAATTAGAAAAGAACAATAAATGTTTGTTTTAAAGGGATTAAAAAAATGTAAGAATAACCATCAGAAGCATAAGAATAATTTTTTAAACTTCCAGACAGGTAAGAAGTGAGTAGGGAAAGAATAAAGAAAATGTGAGAAGCCTATAGAAATGAGGGAAATGCAATCAAAGGACGGTGAAATAAAAAGCACAAAATTAAATAGTAGGAATAAAACCAAACATTGTAACAGACAAGATAAAGGATTAGGCAGCTAGTTAAAAAGACAGAGATCCCCCAACTATATATTTTTAAAAAATCCAACTGTACACCATTTGTGTGTGTATATATACACACACACACACACCATTTAGATATATATTTGAACTAAAGCATAAGTACACAAGAGACAAAAAAAAAAGGAAAAAGATATACTGGGCCAACAAGAATAAGATAAAATTAGAATGGCTATGTTTATAACAGGAAAATGTACACACACACGCGCTCTCATGTGCACGCACACACGCTATAAGAAAAAAGGTGCAATTAAGGTTAAAGATCAAGTCGTAATGATAAAAAAGAAACAATTTCTGAGAATATTTAACAAATTTCACATGTATGCACCTAATAAAATAGCTTTGAAACAAATGAAGAAAAATTGGCAGATAAATCCATAATTGTGGTAGAAGATTTTAATGTACTGTTTTTTTTAGTAATTGATAGTTCAAGAAGGAAAAAATGTGTCAGGATATAGAACTTCATAATTAACAAGCCTCATCTAATGTAGAGAAACAGATACAGATAGACACATATAGAAAAACAGATGTGTCCTTGTTCTACTAAAAATACATATCTGGAGAACTAAGTACCCAAATGTGAATTAAAAAAAAAAAACTTTAGTGTGTGTGAATGTGTGTGTGCATGTGTGTATATATGTAGGGAGAAATCCATAGCCTTAAATGCTTACATTAGGCAAGATTTTAAAACTAAAATTTGTGAATTAATTACCAATCCCAAGAAGTTAGGAAAAAAATAATATTAAGTAAAGAGAAGGAAGAATAAAGAAAAGAGTAGAAATTTATTAAATGAGAAAAATAAGATAGAAATCAAGAAGGAATAAGTTGCTTTTAAAAAGAACTAATAAAATGAACACAACTTAGGGAATAATTATCAAGAAAGTAAAGAAGAGAGAATGTTATGGACAACTTTATGCCACTGAATATGGAAACTTAGCCAGAAATTATTTTTTCTAGAAAAATATAAGCTGGTTCTAGACAAAATAGAAAAATAGACAAGATAATTGGATCTCTCTACCTATCTACCTATCATCTATCTATCTTTAAAATATGCTTTATTTTTTAGAGCAGTTTTAGATCCCCAGCATAGTTGAGAAGGTTCAGAGATTTCCCACATAGCCCTGCCCCCACAATGCACTGCCTCCCAGATTATGAACACCCTCACCAGAGTGGTATGTTTGTTACAATCGATGAGCCAACATTGATAAATAACGATCACCCAAAGTCCATAGTTTACACTAAGGGTTTGCTTTTTATGTTGTACATTCTATGGATGTGGACAAATGTATAATGACATGTATCCACCATTATAGTACATACTAGCTTCACTGCCCTAAAAATCCTCTGTGCTCCTCCCATTTATCCCTCTCTCCCCCTAACTCCTGGAAACCACTGAGCTTTACTGTCTCCATAGTTTTGCCTGGTCCAGAATGTCATATAGTTGGAATCATACAGTATGTAGCCCTCGGACTGGCTTCTTTCACTTAGTAGTATGCATTTAAGCTTCCTCCAGGTCTTTCATGGCTTAATAGCTCATTTCATTTTAAGACTAAATAACATTTCATTGTCTGGATATACCACAGTTTATTTATTTATTCATTCACCTACTCAAGAACATCTTGATTGCTTCAAAGTTTTGGCAATTATGAATAAAGCTGCTTTAAGCATCCATGTGCAGATTTCTGTCTGGACATAAGTTTTCAACTCCTTTTAGTAAACACCAAGGAGTGTGATTGGTGGATTGTATGGTAAGAGGATGTTTAGTTTTGTAAGAAGCTGCCAAAGTGTCTTTCAAGGTGGCTGTTCCATTTTGCATGCCCATCAGTAATGAATGAAAGCTCCTGTTGCCCTACATCCTTGCCAGATGTGGTGTTCTCATTGTTCTGCATTTTGACCATTTACTAGGTGTGTGGTGGTATCTGGTTGTTTAAATTTGCAATTCCGTGATAACTTCTTTGTTGAGGTGTCTGTTCAAGGTTTTTTTGATTGGGTTGTTTTCTTACTGTTAAGTGTCATTTGTATATTTTGGATAGCAGTCTTTATCATGTATATCTTTTTTCAAATATTTTCTACCAGTCTGAAGCTTGCCTTTTCATTCTCTTGATTGATATGTTTTTAAAAAGAAATTCGAAAAAGTGGGTTTTGCAGGCAAGTTCCATCTAGCATACAGTATCACTTATGAGCATGTATGTATGCATCTTAACTAGAGTATTAACTCACTAAATCTAGCAATAATTTTTAAAAAATCATAACAAATTTAGTTTTCTAATGAAAAATAAGTTTTGTTTAACTTTAGAAAAATTCATTTATATAATTCATTCTATCAATATTAACAGAATGAAGGAGAAAAATCACACGATCATCTTGGTAGCTGGGGAAAAATCAGTTGATGGTATTTAATACCTATTTGTGATATAGAAGAAAACTTGTGTAACCTGATGTAAGGTGTTTACCAAAAGTTCATTTAATGCTGAAACATTACAAGTTTCTATATGTGGAACAAAATAAAGATACCTATTGTCATCACTTAAAAAATATCTTAAGAATGATAAGAATCTTAAATAACAAGAAAAGTAAAAGAATGAAATATTAAAGATTAGAAAGGAATAAACTAAATTACCATCATTCATCAACTATATCACTTTTTTCCAGTATTTGCAGGTGTTAAAAAGTATCAATAAATAAATCTAAGACCAAAATAAATGGTGAGTTATATATTTATTTCTGGGAAAACTCAGTATCGTAAAGATGTCAGAATTTCCCAAACTAGTCTGTAAATTTAATGTGATTCCAACTAAAGTCTCAGCTGGGTCTTCATGGGACTGGACAAGTAGATCCTAGAACTTAATGATGAGTAAAGGGCCAGGGGTAGGTAAGATAATTTTTAAACAAAAGAACAAAGTTGTCGGAGACTTGCCCTGCCAAATACCAACATTTCCACTAAGTTGTAGTGATTAAGATGATGTTGTACTGGATCAGGAACAGTCCTATTGATCAAGGAACAATATTGGGAGCCCAGAAACTTGACACAGGCTTTGATAACATTATCCCATATTATTTATAACATTGTTATAATTCATCCAATGTTACATCCAATTGTTATAATCCATGTTATATGCCATTTAACATATAAATTGGTGGGTAAAGAAAGGATCTTGAATAGATTCTTCTGGAAGCCTCCTGCTGATACCTGGATGTCTGCCTCCTGGGATCTCTGAAAGGTAGAAACGACCATGAAATTTCAGTTCTGCTCAAGACTTTTTGGTCATGGTCTGTGACAAGCCACCTTGCTATCATTTTAACATGTCCTTAACACTTTAGAATAAAATACATAATAAAATCAAAATATCCAGAGAAAGGACTTACTACTCTCTTTTGAAATAAAATTAATCTATCCTCTACAGACTTTTTTCCTCTGAAATCTGGGCATCAGCGGTATCTTAACATGTAATTGGCAGCTTTTTTTTTTTTTTTTGCTGTTACCAATGTATTGTTTTTATTTTTATTTTTTTAACACCTTTATTGGAGTATAATTGCTTTACAATGGCGTGTTAGTTTCTGCTTTATAACAAAGTGAACCAACTATACATATACATATATCCCCATATCCCCTCCCTCTTGCGTCTCCCTCCCACACTCCCTATCCCACCCCTCTAGGTGGTCACAAAGCACCGAGCTGATCTCCCTGTGCTATGCGGCTGCTTCCCACTAACTATCTATTTTACATGTGGTAGTATATATAAGTCCATGCTTTTGTCTCCTTAGGTAGGTTTATTCCTAGGTATTTTATTCTTTTTGTTGCAATGGTAAATTTTTGTCTGGTTTTGGTATCGGGGTGATGGTGGCCTTGTAGAATGAGTTTGGGAGTGTTCTTCCCTCTGCTATATTTTGGAAGAGTTTGAGAAGGATAGGTGTTAGCCCTTCTGTAAATGTTTGATAGAATTCGCCTATGAAGCCATCTGGTCCTGGGCTTTTGTTTGTTGGAAGATTTTTTTTTTTTTTTTTTTCTGTACTCGGGCCTCTCACCGATGCGGCCTCTCCCGTTGCAGAGCACAGGCTCTGGACGCGCAGGCCCAGCGGCCATGGCTCACGGGTCCAGCCGCCCCGTGACATGTGGGATCCTCCCCGACCGGGGCACGAACCCACGTCCCCTGCATTGGCAGGCGGACTCTCAACCACTGCGCTACCGGGGAAGCCCTGTTGGAAGATTTTTAATCACAGTCTCAACTTCAGTGCTTTTGATTAGTCTGTTTACATTTTCTATTTCTTCCTGGTTCAGTCTTGGAAGGTTGTGCTTTTCTAAGAATTTGTCCATTTCTTCCAGGTTGTCCATTTTATTGGCATATAGTTGCTTGTAGTAATCTCTCGTGGTCCTATTTATCTCTGCAGTGTCAGTTGTTACTTCTCCTTTTTCATTTCTAATTCTATTGATATGAGTCTTCTCCCTTTTCTTCTTGATGAGTCTGGCTAATGGTTTATCAATTTTGTTTATCTTCACCAAGAACCAGCTTTTAGTTTTATTGATCTTATCTTTGATCCATGGCAGCTTTTATTCCTTAAAAGATTTAAGATAAATGGCACCTTAGATTGACAGTCTTTTGAGATAGATGGGTTTCCTCTTTCTTATTCATTTACTTTTTTTCTTACAATATTTTAAATTTTATTTTATTATTTTTATTGAGATACAATTGAGATATATATATACAACATTTTATGTTTACCGTGTACATTGTGTTGATTTGAAATACATATATATTGCAATATGATTACCATTGTAGCATTAGCTGACACCCCTATCCTCATCACATAATCATTATTTCTTTTTGTGGTAGAGCAGTTAAGATCATTTTCGCCTTTCTGCTCTTCCCTCTCTCTCTTTTGAGGACCATGTGAGCTCAGAGGGAATGGGTCTGATGGCGCCTGAGACCCTATTCATTACAGTCCTCACCTCATGAGCCCACAGTGTGCTCTCGACAGCAGTGCAGTGTACCTGGGGTTTTTTGCTCAGAGATGGGGCTCAGTGTTGCGGGGCAAGATGAGCAGGGGCTGCACCAAGCTGGGATCAGAGGGCTCTGCTTCCAGGGCCAGGAGCCCTTTGCAGGGCTGGGATCAGGCACTGTGTCAGACCCTGTGGATGGGGAGCAGGAAATAGTCTTAACCCAGACCACCAGGGTTCACCTGTGTCCCTTGGGCTCTGCCTGCCTGTACTGCCATTGACGTCTGGAAGCACAGTTTGTAATCCTCCCCTAAGGATGGGCCCTTGGGTCCTGTAGGCATAGCCACCAGTGGTTAGCCCTCAAGCCCCTGTATTAGCCTTGCTGCTTGGGACAACATCTCATTCACCCCTGCTCCAGGCAAACCTCACCTTCATGAAGCTTCCCTCAGTCCAGCCTACCTCCAGGTGTGTGATCAGACTACGCTGTCTTCTGGGGACACGCCCACCTTTCCTGGTAGGCTTACAGAACCTGTGAGCCTTCTGCCCATCCTTAGAGCCTGTCCAGATGTCCTCTGCTCCTGACTACTTGACAGATGACGTAGGACCTGCACCTTCAATATTGGGGTTAAATATCCCTCCTCTCCATGGGCACTTCTCAGTGGGAGTGCCCAGAGCTCCCCTCACACCAAGTGCAGGCTCATCTGTCCATTACTACCTGGACGAGGACCAAGGCTGCTGGAGGGAAGAGGTTTTGAGGGGAGTGAAGGGCCACGTGCCAGGGTCATCAAAAGTTCTGAGAGTGTATCCTGTCCTCTAGTAGTCAAGAAAAAATATGTATGTTTGACTGTTTTCTAACAGTTTAATACAGAAAGTTTCAGGTGCACACCAGCACAGAGGGAAGAGTGAGCTGAGTTCTGTGCACCCACCCAGCCTCCAGCGTGACCAGAATCTGCTGGCTGCAAGGCTGTGATACCATGTGGCCTCAAGGTCACTGTCAGCTGGCACCCAATGGACATCACTGATATTGTCGCCTGGCAGGTCCTTGCAGTGGTTTTGGTCACTCATGTTTCACAGGGACTTCATCCCCTCCGTGTTTTCAGACTCAGATTTTAGCAACAGAACCCTTTTTCAAACAAACCTTATCTCCAGCCCTAATGGTCAAAACAGATGAAGTGGTATTAGCACATAATTATGACCAGAGTTTACTTTTATATCATTTACGTATAAAATCAATTTGCCCCTGGGGAAGAACCCTAAAACTTCCACAGTGAGTATTAAGATTTTGATAATGATGACAGTGGTACATTTATCTCAATATTCTATTTTGGTTGAACGGTATTCAGAAATCACTGAGTCACACAGCCATTAGCAACAGATTTTTATCTTGTTTTTACCCATTTGCCTTGTGATCTCAAGAGTCTTTTCAATTAAACTGCTCCAAATCCATGGAGAAAGAGCTGTATGAATTTTATTTTCTTTCAGAATTGAATCATTAACAGATGCCCACAGCCTTTATTATAAATATAAAAATCAGCCAGGATGACACCCAAGCTTAAAATAAGCAAAGCTATGGAAGCATCACACAGTGCTTTCTGCTGTTGCTGCTGCGGAGTGGGGGGTGGGGGAAGGGGTGCCAAGGCAGATGCAGGTTCTGTGCTGGAATTGTAGATTCAAATGTGAATTTTTTTTTAAAGAGCAATCATGCAAAACTGAAATCTTACTGGGTGACTCATTTTCAAGAGTTTCAAATACATGCAGTATTCATGGCAATAGGAGTTTTAGTTTCACGTCCACCAGAAAAGAAGTTAAACGGGCCACATGAATTAATACATTGGTAGTGTCTGAAGAGTTAAAATTTTGCAAACAATTATTTGAGTGTTTTTGGACTTTTATTAGCAGTTTTTTACATCTTTATTGGAGTATAATTGCTTTACAATGGTGTGTTAGTTTCTGCTTTATAACAAAGTGAATCAGTTATACATATACATATGTTGCCATATCTCTTCCCTCTTGCGTCTTCCTTCCTCCCACCCTCCCTATCCCACCACTCCAGGCGGTCACAAAGCACCAAGCTGATCTCCCTGTGCTATGCAGCTGCTTCCCACTAGCTAGCTACCTTACGTTTGGTAGTGTATACATGTCCATGCCTCTCTCTCGCTTTGTCACAGCTTACCCTTCCCCCTCCCCAGATCCTCAAGTCCATTCTCTAGTAGGTCTGTGTCTTTATTCCTGTCTTACCCCTAGGTTCTTCATGATATTTTTTTTCTTAAATTCCATATATATGTGTTAGCCTATGGTATTTGTCTTTCTCTTTCTGACTTACTTCACTCTGTATGACAGACTCTAGGTCTATCCACCTCACTACAAATAGTTCAATTTTGTTTCTTTTTATGGCTGAGTAATATTCCATTGTATATGTGTGCCACATCTTCTTTATCCATTCATCTGATGATGCATTTTGAAACACAAGGAAAAGAAAATACTGGAATCAAACATTTGCAGAAATCTGAAGCACCTCCACAGAATCTTGGGGTTCCAGAGAACCTAATTTAAAAAGCAGGGTAAAATCCAGGGTGAGTTTGTGAAGGTCCACATCCTCAGATATTTGGTTCCCAGTCACTGTTTGTGTGTCATTAAGACAGTCAGGTACAGACTGCAGTGAAGCAAAGAATATTTACATCTTGAGCCTTCCTCCTCCTCTCTCTCCCTGAGTGTGTTTGGAAGTCAGGGGGTGGATGTGTCCTTTTTCATCTCAGAGGATTATCTTTTTATTGTAGCTTAGTCTTCCTCCCTTCCTTCTTTCTTTAAGCTTCATCACATTTTTGTTTCATATTCAAACCTTGGCTTTCTTGTACAGTTTTTTCCTGAAGTTTCTGGTGGCTTTTTTTAATTAAAGATTTTTGAAAACAATGTGCCCTTAGTCAAATCCACGGTGTTTTCCACCTTGTTGTTTCTTCTCTTCATCACTCTGAATCCACTTTACTCTCTTCAGAGACCCCTTATATCTTGCTGTAATTTGGACCCCGCCCCTTTTTCTAGACCCACTACACAGCTCATCATGAAAATTCCTTTTCCAGATCTTTAGGTTTGGTCTGAAAGTTTATTTCTTCTTCCTTAGTATTCACCCTCATTCTTCTGGAGCTGATGCTCAAGTCCATGACCAAGAAAATATACATAAGAAACAAGCTCTCTGGCACCTTAATGTTCTTAAAAACACCTTTCTTTGCCTTCACGTTGGAGGGGTTTCTTTCAGCTCTACAATTCCTCTGTGTGATTTCTCTCCCTCCCACTACCCACCCCCCCGCCCCCCATGTCTCTTCCGCTTCCTTGGCCTTTACTCTGAGGCCCTCATCCTTTCGGTCTTACATTTCATCTCAGTGATTCTTATCAGCCAAACCTCCCACCTATTTATAAAGGTGTATTTCATAGATCATGTTTTAACTTCCATATTGCCATTTGTTTTTCTAAATGCAATATCCTCTTGAATTTTTGTGAGGATATTACTTTTATAAGAGGTAATTTTTCATTCCTTTCATTGACTGTTTCTTCTTGGATCTTTCTTGTTTCTGTCCTTGTCTCTCACAGTGAAGGCTGTTCTCAGATATCTCATGACGGTGAGTTTCCCCTTTAGAGGATTTTGGGAACAGAAAAGGCTGCAGAGCCTCTGTAGACGTGGGCAACCCTTAGCAGAGGTTCTCCAGTTGCTAAAATGAGGGAAACTTAACTCGAGGTGCTGGCATCTTGACTGGCTGCCTACGTTTTCTTGAGGCTGTTTACTTTTTTATTCACCTGTAGGGCGACTTTTTTTTTTTTAACATCTTTATTGGAGTATAATTGCTTTACAATAGTGTGTTAGTTTCTGCTTTATAACAAAGTGAATCAGTTATACATATACATATGTTCCCATATCTCTTCCCTCTTGCATCTCCCTCCCTCCCACCCTCCCTATCCCAGCCCTCTAGGTGGTCACAGAGCACCGAGCTGATCTCCCTGTGCTATGTGGCCGCTTCCCACTAGCTAGCTATTTTACATTTGGTAGAGTATATATGTCCATGCCACCTTCTCATGTCATCCCAGCTTACCCTTCCCACTCCCCGTGTCCTCAAGTCCATTCACCACATCTGACATTTTAAGGATATGTTTTAATCAGGCATGGTAAAATGCAGACACAGAAATGACTGTCAGGAAGGAAGGAAGTTTATCTTACCGTTCCCTGGAAACAGGAGGCATGCTCGCCATACAGGGCCACACAGGGAAGCACTAGGGACAGTCAGGAGGCAGAGGGCGTGAGGGGAAAATGTGGTCAAAAGCCTTTATTGTGGTTTCCATGGAATGGAACTGGTGAGGCAGGGTAAGCAGGGCTAGGACCCGGAATGCCTTCAGCAGGCTTGGGTACATATGGCCTGTCCCTGTTTGTCTGGTACCTGGTCCTGGGGTGATTAGGGCAGGTGGATGGTGGCCAGGAGGGTGAGATCTCCATAAAAGAGATGGTGGGGGTGTGGGCTCTGGATTGGTTCCTTTCCATTTGAGCGAGTTGTTTGCTATCTCTAGGAATTGGCTGACCTGGGACGGGGGTGGGGGTGGAGTAGTCCCTCCAGGATCAGCAAGGCCCCAGATGTCAAAATGTCAGAACACAGAAAATGAAAGACCTGGATAATAAGGGCTGTTGGTCTTAATTGTTTTTCCTTTCCGTTTTGTGTGCCCCCTTTAACCAGGTTGGTAACTCCTGGCTGTAGGAGGTTCTGACCATGGGCAGGGGGTGGGGCTGGAGTGCATTCTTCTACACTTGAACCTAATTCTTCTGTCTCCACCTGTGCTCCTTCCTGTCATCACTAAGCCTGGAGCCCCGTACTCCTTGGGGCTGCCCAGCTCCCCCATGCACCTGCAGCCTCAGTCACTCAAACTGGATTTCTCAAGCACCAACCGAGCTTTGGACCCATTCAAGGGGCTGGAACTAGGGCCTTGAACACAGTGGGTCCAAATCCCACCCTTAAGGGCTGATAGAGGGGCGCTGTGCTTCCCCCCACTCTTTATCTCCTGCAGATGGATTGAAATGTCTCATCTGCCAATGTCCTCCTAAGTTGTCTTCAGGTTTCATTTTTGCTAAGAGCTTTGTTTTATATACATATGGAAAAAATAGGCATCCCTATGAAATGGAGGTGGGCACTGGTCTCTTCCCCCTGTGCTCTGGGAAGACCTTCCAGGTCAGCCACAGGTGGGGCTCTCAGACCGCTGCTGGCTGTCCCAACTGCAAGCAGCAGCCCCTCTCAGAGCTGCTCGGACTGCAGGAACAACTGCCCTAAGGGCATGGGGAACCCATTGCCCAGCTGGGCTGGCTCACGGATCCTTCTCCTGTTTCCAGTGCTGATGAGCGGTTTGACGCCACGTTCCACACCAACGTGTTAGTGAATTCTTCTGGGCACTGCCAGTACCTCCCTCCAGGTAAGTGCCGCTCCCTTTGTCCCCTGCAGTTAGACAGCGTGAAGGAGGTTGGGGTGCCCGACGGTGCCCGCAGGGGCAGCGGCTGGCTCTGAGCTCTGAGCATCCTTAGCCTCCATGCACGCCCAGCCCTCCTGACTTCTTCTCCTTTGTGCTTGCATGTATTCCCTGAGCGTGGCAATGCTGTCTTCCTCTTGGGATCATGGCTTAAGCTGTCTTTGCCAACACATGTCCTCTGTCCTTATTGTCTGTCCTGTGTTCTTTAAAGTTCATCCACAACTAAAACAAGTCTCCGTTGTCAGGTCATTTCTGTTCTCCTTATAGCCTGCAACCAACCTCCAGGTCATTTCCTCCTCACAGCCTGCGTTTTCCTTCCCACTGCACTGGGTACCTGGGTATGTGCTGCCCTCCAGTGTCGGGGTGAGATGGTGACCTTGCTGGGCTGGCTTCTTGAGTGCGTGCATTAAAGCCCACCTGCTTGTTAGAGGTGAGAACAGGTGGTTTCCAAGGGACTCATCAGTGATTTCTTCCTGAAAGAGCGTCTCTCCTTCTCAGGCAGCTGATGGGTAACTGCTGGGGTTGAATCTCCTCCCATCATTCCTGTCAGTTCACAGGGCCTTGGGCTGCTTGTGAGTGATCCATGCCATGGGAAACCCAGGCTTCGTGCCCTCAAGATATTAACAGATTTCTTTAAATCTTCTAGATGATTTTTCACATGTTATTTTCCAGGGTTATTTCCCCCACTGCAACTGTTTGTTTAACTTTCTGTTCCCAGGCAGCCTGCAGCCACCTCCCTCCTCACCACCAACACCTACACCACACACACACACACACACACACGTGCACACACACACACGTGCACACGTCACCCACTAACGCCATACATACACACCACACATATAGACACATCACACAAAAAACATACCACACACTATGCTCACTCACACCACACACCCTCACAGGCACACACACACACACACACCCTCCAGCAGTCAGCCCCATCTTGTGCCCTTGGATCCATCTCACAGCTCACAGCAAAGCTGGCTTTGCCTCCTGGGTGGTGGTTTACATTCTCTTTCTCATTAGCAGAGGATAAGAGTCCCAAGGGCAGGATCTGTGTTTATTCCCGTTAGAACCACCCTCATCAACCAGCGGCCTGGCCCACATGTAGGTAAACGAACGCGTCAGGGATTGAACCTGTCACAGGCAGATACCATCCATTATTGTCTGAGGAGATGGAAGGACTCCACACTTTCAGGTTTTCTGTCTTAAACCTTGTGCTTCCTTGCTTCTTCCTCAGCCCCTCCTCTCCTCCCCCAGGCCACGCAAGCCTTCCTCCTAACAAAGACCTCGGGGATGGGTCTTCTATCACTGGTACACTCTTTTACACCAGGCCTAGAAGTTGCAGCTTCTAGCATGAGAACTATTTTGGAAAATGACCTCCAGCAGTCATCAGCGTAGAAGAATACTGGGCTGCGGGTTGTTCTGAAGGCTGAGGCTATTTTCAGCCACGGGAGCAGTCCTCCTGACCCCCAAGCCCTCTGTGCAGCAGCCCCTTTGGGGCCAGTTCCTACATCCCAGCCTGCGTGGCCCCCGAAGTCTGTCAGGAGGGCACATGGAGCTTTGATTGTGGGAGTCTCCCCTACTCTGGACTAGAGAGTGTGGGGTTGTCTGGTTCAGGGCAGCAAGACTGTGCCTGGGGTCGTGTAGACCTGAACTGGGAAGCTGCTCTGCTCCAGCAACTAAACAGGCAAAAAGTGCTTCAGATGCAAGCTTTGAAATAGACTTGGTTATTAGGAAATGACTTCTTTCCCATGTCATATTTTTATTTTTTAACAGCATTATTGAAGGGTAAGTTACGTATTATACAATTGGCCCATCTTAAGTGCACAATTCAATGATTTTTAGTAAATTCACAGAGTTGTACGACCACGACTGCAATCTAGTTCTAGAACATTTTCCATCACCCCCCAAAGATCCCTTTTGCCTGTTTGCAGTTAGTCCCCACCCTCACTGCCGGCCCGCGGCAACAACCACTGACCTCCTTTCTGCCTCTAGAGAGTCTCTTTTTCTGGTCATTTGATAGAAATGGAATAATACAGTTACAGTTTCATTTTCTACCAGCAGTGAGAGTTTTGGGGGATTCAGCCCATTAATGGGAGGGTAGTGTCTGTAATGACTTCCAGATTCCTGTGGACATTGGATGTAATGCTGCAAATCCTGTTTAAAGGGACTTGAGGAGACAGGAAGTTTATTATCCTTTCCCAGTTTGACTGTGGGTGGGTGGGGGGGTCCCTGTTAGCAAGTTGAGTCCCTCCATTCATTTTTTTTAAATTTGGAAGCAGAAATTTACAGAGCGTCTGCCTTGTCTCTGTGAGCACTGGGACCCTTAGCTATTTGTACCATCACTGCCTTCTGGTCTTTCTCTGGGCAGCAAGGAGCACATGGGCATAAATGGCCGGTGTGGAATTATCTCAGTGACCTGTTGGTAAATTTACTCCCAACTTGTCCTGTCCCTCTTTTCAGTGGAAACTCTAGCTTTTGTCCAAACACTACCTCTTCAACTAAAACCTATTAGGTTTTGTTCTGTTTATAATCTAGAATTCAGGCTAGTTAAAATTATCTTCCATATATATTTCTAGATAACCAAGTATGTTCTCAATTTTTAACCTAAAGAAAATGTTTTTCCTGCTCCTCACCAAACACAGTCACACAGACGCATACAGACCTTTCAGATTCTGTTTCTAAGCTCTTCATCATTTTTATCAGCTTCTATAGGATTTTTTTTTACATTCTTTACATCTCTCTTACTGTTTAGAATTTGGAGATGCACATGCATGGCAAGAGCAAGTTTACAGAATGTTGAATTCTTTGCTCAGAACAGAAAATGTCGGTGTAGCCTTTGAAATGTAAAAGACAGTAAAGCTTCAACTGAACTCTTTTCTAGAAATTTTTCCAGAAAGACTCAGCTTGTCCTGGACAGGTCTAGTTTGGACGGGCAGGATGGGCTGAAGCCTCTCTGGTCACACCCAGGTGAGAGGTCCCGGTACTCACACTGCCTCCTCCTGAAGGGATCTCAAATGGTCCAGGGGATGTGTGCACAGCATTGATCATGAGACATGCAGAGCATCAGAAATGATGCATCGTTTAACCGGCCGATGCTTGATCAGGATAGCAAGCTTTTCACTCCATGAAGAGTAGGCTTTGTGTGTTACGAATAGTGTATGGGATGGAGACCAAGGGATTGCTGTGCATTTATTTTTATTTTTAATATTTTTTCCAGCATTATTGAGGTGTAGTTGACAAATGAAATTGTAATATATATATACACATACACATATATATGTATAATATATGTATATATGTATAATATATGTATGTATATACGTGATATATATGCATATGCATGTGTATATATATATATATATACACACACACACACACACACACACACACATGCATATGCATATATATTGTGAAATCATTTATTTCCACAATCAGGTTAATTAACACACCCATCACCTCACATAGTAAATTTCAAATATAAAATATTATTAACTGTAGTCACGATGCTGTATGTTAGATCCTCAAAATGAATCCACCTTATAACTGAAAGTTTGTTCCCTTTTTGATCAACCTCTCTCTCATTTCCCCCACCCTCCAGCCCTTGGCAACCGCCATTCTACTCTGTTTCTATGAGTTAAACTTTTTTTTTAAAAATTCTTCATGTAAGTGATATTATACAGGATCTGTCTTTCTGTGTGTGGCTTATTTCACTTAGCATAAAGCCCTCCAGTTTCATCCATGTTGTTGCAAATGGCAGGATTTTCATCTTTTTAAAGGCTGAATAATATTCCATATAATCCACATAAATTTGATTTTATGTATACACACACACACACACACACACACACACACACACACACATATATAATATTTTATCTGTTTATCCATCAACAGAAACTTAGGTTGTTTCCATGTCTTGGCTATTGTGAGTAATGCTGCAGTGGGGTACAAATATCTTTGTGAGATACTGATTTTGTTTCCTTTCCATGTATACCCAGGAGTGGGATCGCTGGATCATTTTTAGTTCTTTTTGTAATTTTTTGAGGAGCCCCCGTACTGTTCCCATAGTGGCTGCACCAATTTACATTCCTACCAACTGTGTGAGACTGCTGTGTGTTTAAAGCAGGTCTCAGCCAGCTTTCATCTTGGTTTGTCTCATTGCCCATGTAGGCATCTTCAAGAGCTCCTGCTACATTGATGTGCGATGGTTCCCCTTTGATGTGCAGCAGTGCAAACTGAAGTTTGGGTCCTGGTCTTATGGAGGGTGGTCCTTGGATCTGCAGATGCAGGAGGCAGACATCAGCGGCTATATCCCAAATGGAGAATGGGACCTTGTGGGTAAGCCCAGCAAAGACGTGATACTGGCAACATAGAAGGAAGCTGCTTTATTACTGTGCTGGCTTAAAAAGTTTGGGATTTTCCACTCTGCTTTTCAGCATGAGCAGTTATTGAACCCTGCAGCATTCTCCATGATTTACTGAGAGCTCTAGGATGAGAAACAAAAAACAATGAGAAAATTCAGTGCTTTCCATAAGGAACTTGCAGTTATGGTAAGGTCAGTGCTAGTATGGGCATCTCTACATTATTCAAATCTGCTTCATCCCTAAAATCAGGTGGAACAGCAAATTGCAGTTTATGGGAACCTATATTTGATGATTTTAAATAGAAAACAATAATTACATTTATAATGGTGTCGAGTTTACAGTGTATTATTTATAATCATGGTGTCTTAGTCCGTTCAGGCTGCTATAACAGAATGCCATAGACTGGGTAGCTTATAAACAACAGACAGTTATTTCTCATAGTTTGGAGGCTGGGAGTCCAAGATCAAGGTGCTGGCAGACTCAGCGTCTGGTGAGGACCTGCTTCCTGGTTCACAGACAGCTGTCTTCAGGCCGTGTCCTCACATGGCAGCAGGAATAGGGGAGCTCTCTGGGGTCCCTTTTATAAGGGCACTAATTCCATTCCCAAGGGCTCCCCCTCATGACCTAATCACCTCCCAAAGGCCTCACCTCCAAATAACCATCACTGTGGAGGTTAGGATTTCAACATATGAACCTTGCAGGGGACACATTCAGTCTAGAGCACATGTAATTTGAATACATAAAAAACCTGCCAATTTGTTCAAATATCACTAAGATACCCTTAAATAAATCTATAATAAACCTAAAGCATTTTTTCAGACAACAATTAGCCAGTGTTTTGCACTTAACAAATTCCATGGCTCTGTGTGTGTGTTATAACCCCTTAAAATAAACTGCATCCTTTTATTCAACGGTGGTTCCTTTCTTCCCCTGGAACCGAAGGGATCCCTGGCAAGCGGAGTGAGAAGTTCTATGAGTGCTGCAAAGAGCCGTACCCGGATGTGACCTTCACTGTCACCATCCGCCGCAGGACCCTCTACTATGGCCTCAACCTTCTCATTCCCTGTGTGCTCATCTCTGCCCTGGCCCTCCTCGTGTTCTTGCTCCCTGCGGACTCTGGGGAGAAAATCTCCCTGGGTGAGTACCGGGTCTGAGCTGGGATGGGAGGGCCCTGCCTTGAGGGTGGCAGTCTGGGCTCTAGGTGCAGAGATGTCCAGGGCCCACTCCATGCATCCCAGCCCAGGGTGGCTCCCTGACACCACAGCCCACTGTGCAGGATGGCCAGGCCCTCTTGAGATTCCACAGGCTCCTCTGATCCTGAAGAGAGGATGGGGATGCCCAGGGAAGAACCAATTCTTCCCTGAGGGGCCTGTACCTTCTCCGCTTCTGCCACCCCACCCCACCCCTTGGTGGCAACCAGCTGGAATTCATTGTGGACAGGACACAGTTTAGTTTAATATAGTATCAGCTTGCATCTATATATGGCCACACACAGTGTAATTCCTGATTATTCTCCAATAGGAAGATAAGAAAACTATGATTTAGATTGGTGAAATGAGCTCCTCAGCATCTCAGAGAGTTACTAAAGATCCTATTTGGTACACATAGAAATCATTCTCAAACCTAGAACTTCTGACTGTGAGTGTCAACTGAAAAAAAATGTTCAACCGAAAAGTTAAGAATTATGTTCTATTTGGTGGACTTTCTGAGGACTTCAAGCCTGAGACATAGCATCTCAGATAGTTCTAGGGACGGCTCTGAAGAGGGAAGGGAGGAGCCAGGGTATATGGGAGTTTCTGCCACAAAGACCAGGTAGTCAAAACATCAAAAGATTACTGTTGATTAAAGAAAACCAAAGGGCTTCCCTGGTGGCGCAGTGATTGAGAGTCTGCCTGCCGATGCAGGGGACGTGGGTTCGTGCCCTGGTCTGGGAGGATCCCACGTGCCATGGAGCGGCTGGGCCAGTGGGCCACGGCTGCTGAGCCTGCACGTCTGGAGCCTGTGCTCCGGGATGGGAGAGGCCACAGCAGTGAGAGGTCCATGTACCGCAAAAAAAAAAAAAAAAAAAAAAAGAAAACCAAACACCTCAAGTTAATGAATTTAGTGCTTTTCTGTGTATGGGAAGATGCAAGAGTCTGGGCTCACTGAAATCACTCCTTTGATATGCACCTCAGCTCTCTGGGGCCAGTATCCTGTGTTTTCTCATCCTGAGTCCCCTCAGGGTGCCCCACTGGGGAGGCTGTAATGTGATGGCTTGATGGCTGCAACATCCTTTGTTTACTGATATGGCAGGTGATATTTTTCATTCATACAAGAGCCTCAGGCACATTAAATGACCTATCCAAGGTCACACAGCTAGTAAGTAGAAAAGTCAAGAACAAAAGCCAGGTCTTCAAACTGTATGTTTTCTTTTTCCTGCTACATGAAACTACCTCTCGATACTAATGTAATAAAGAAAATGAGAGATACATGTGCTGAGGTCAATGATTTATTTTGAGTTGTTTTTCTAAAGTTCTGGCTCCTAAGTTTGTTTTCCCAGGGACTCCTCTGGGACTCCAGTAAATGGCACAGACTGTCCCCAGAAAGATGCCCATTCCCATCAATATAGAAAACCGTGCATTTGGTTTCAGGAATGTCATGGCCACCACCATCCCTCCCTCCACACCTCCTTTGACTCTTGGGCTGGATGGAGTTCAGGCCTTACCATCTGTTCTGTCTCAGGGACCACTGTATGTCTCTGTTCCAGGGATCACAGTTTTACTCTCTCTTACCGTCTTCATGCTGCTGGTGGCTGAGATCATGCCTGCGACCTCTGACTCAGTGCCCTTGATAGGTAAGCAAGCATCCAGCTCCTCTAAAGACATGGGCTTAGAGAGTGCCTGGGATTTTGCAGCACAGGCAGGGAGCAGAAACGTGTCCCGCAGGAGACTGGAGAGCTGCATGGCCCCCCTTTTCTGCTGTGAGGAGATGACTTGCTGTAACTACTCAGAGTTGACCCATGGCCTCTGCTTACGTGGCACATAGAAGGGGAGGGGGAGTCTGGCTTCGTGGTTTGGCCTTGAGATGCAGAAATGCCCCCTTTTCTCCGAGCACAATGCCCCCCTCACACTTGTTATGGAGCCAGAGATTTTTACCATTAAAGATGCATTATTTTAGCTTGAGTCACTGTTTTTCCACAAATTATTTGTTACACGTTAACTCTCAGCCATTGTTTCTTGAGATAACGCGATGTCTCTGTAGAAAGTTAATGATTGTGAGGGAAGGTGAACAGGACAAATATGTTTTGGCCACATGTTGGGCTGCAACTCGCAGGCCTGCAAGCCCTATACTTGCCCAGACTCAAGACTGAAGAAAGAGTCCAGAGACAGGACATCAGTTGTTTGGTAGATGGGAGATCTTACGCATCTGAAGCAAAAGGGTCCTGGAGTGACACCCCACCAGTTATCTAGGGGAATTGAAGTCAGATTGGCCCATCGGTTACCAGGGAAACCAGCAGAGGGGCACAGCCCTCTTAGCCCCTTGGGCTAAGTACCTTCAAGGGGCGGAGGTCTTCCCTTTGTTAAACTATCAAAGGGGAGCCATTCTGAACTAAAGATTAAACAATCACTAGCTTCGGGGCAGCGGGACAAGGATGTAGGTATTTACTCTTTAGGCTCTGCAATTAGCAGGGAAAGTCAGTCATGTGAGTAGGGTGTAGGTGAAACAGGGACTGGTCCAGCAGGGGATGCACAAACCACACACAAAGGCAGGTGTAAGGATGACCTTCTGCCCAAGGAAGGATGACAGAGACAGGAGGCAGCCTCACCTGTTGCTGTGAACCTCCCTGGACTGGACTGGAATTAGCAGGAGTGTGCCGAGGGGTGCTCAGTGGCCCAGAGGTTAGGACCCAGTACCCTGGCCACTGCAGCCAGGGTTCTATTCCTGGTCAGGGAACCAGACCTCCAAGCCAGTTGTGAGGACAGGAAGCAAACATTCTGCCAATAGATATTAGTTTTAATGAGAGTCCCCACTCCCATTTGGCGGTGGAGGTCAGAAACAGGAAAGCAGTATACGGGTGGCAATCCTGTGTGGTTAACCAGGGGTAAGTAGGAGTGGGGTGCCTTACACGATATCGCCAGGCTTCACGAATTAAGAAGCCAAGGCCCTTCTTATTGGAGGTTTCTGGATGTGTAATATTTTGACCAGACAGACTGTTGGTATAAAAAGCCTCTGAGGGTGTCGTATTTCTCTCCGTACCATCCTGGAAGCAAGGAACCTTCTTTCAACCTGACATTCTGACCCCATCCTTTCTACCTTCTAGCACAATGCTTTCAATAGAGACCTGCAGCAGAAACCACCCTTAAAGGGGCAGTCGGCAGACCCTGTTGTGTCTGATGAACCCACAGGCTTGGTTGGTGCATAGCCCACATCTAGAAGGATGGGATGCTGTTGGCCTTTGACCTCTGTTGTTGAGATTTCAGCTGTGGGATCCAGTCCGCCTGGATCCCTCCATAGGTCATTGTATTAGTCTGCTAAGGCTACCACAATAAAATTCCACAGACTGGGTGCCTTACACAGGAAAAATTTATGTGCTCACAGTTTTGGAGGCTGGAACCTCCAACCGGCAGGGTTGGTTTCTCCTGAGGTCTCTTTCTTTCTCTTGCAGATGGGCACCCTCTGCTGTGTCCCCACATGGTCTTTCCTTTGTATCTTCACATCCCTGTGCCTCCTTGTGTGTCCAAATTTCCCCTTCTTATAATAAGGACACCAGTCAGATTGGACCAGGTGCCACACTAACAATCTCATTTTAACTTAATTCCCTCTTTAAATGCCCTCTCTTCAAACACAGTCACATTCTAAGGTACTTGGGGTTTACAGCTTCAACATATAAATTTTAGGGGGACAGAGTATGCAGCCCATAACAGTCACAGTTTGGTTCCCCCTCCCTTCCCTCCCCAGAGGTCCCTGATGCTGATGATAAGTCTGGTAGCTCCTTGTAGGTTCCTCTTGGTCTCCCTGGGAGAGCAATGAGTTCCTGCCTGCCTGGAGGGCAGGAGGTGTTTTTAACCAAGTGTGTGGCTGCACACTTAGCCTCGTACCAGGATGCTTTCTTTAAGGGCCCAGCCCCTTGGTGGTTGGCCACACTGAGGCTTTGTTTGTTTGTTTGCATTTATGTTAGGATAATTTATTCTGTGGCTTAGAGAGGCATTGTGTGTATATATATTTTGTTTTGTTATTTTTTAATACTCTTTTTATACTTGAATCCATCTTTGCTTCTAATCCCTTTTTATTTTATTTATTTATTTTATTGATTTACAATGTTGTGTTGGTTTCAGGTGTACAGCCTGATTCTTTTCCCTTATAGGTTTTTACAAATAACCTACAATTATTACAAAATATTGAGTATTGTTCCCTGTATAATACAGTAGGTCCTTGTTAGTTATCTATTTTATATATAGTCGTGTGTATGTTAATCCCAACCTCCTAATTTATGCCTCCCCCACACTGAAGGTTTACTAATCAGAGTTGGAAATTAAGGAATGCCCACCCATGCCAGCTTTCTCCTATACCCTTGGCCCATAAAATTGCTAATCCTTGTGCAAACCCTGCAGAGAAGGCATTTCCATCCCTGTTATACTGGTGAAGAAGCTGAGGCCCAGAGAGGCTGAGTGGTCTGTCCAGGCTCACAGACGGCCGCCAGTGGACTGGGGGGGAAACTCCATGCTGCTTCTCACCTGGTCCAAGGTGGAGAAATGCATCCTTGCCCATCAGAGCTGAAGCTGATGTTCTCAGCCTGAAAAGACACTGCAGCTGACCTCTTCTTCCGGCTGCACAGCTGGCACTCCCCACCCCTGTGGCTCTCAGTAAGTAGATGGGGGCAGACTCTATCATTAGTAGAGTCATTTTCCAGGTCTGATAAGTCAGCCAGTGGCACCCGGGTCTGCCCTTGCTAGATCCCCGAAGCCTGTCCGTGGCCTGCCGTCATCACAGTGGTGATCACACCCTCTGTGCCAGGTGGTTTCAGTTCTGACAATGGTGCTTTCTCATCGGACAACCTTATCACCATCCTGTGAGGTGCAGTTAGCTTTCACTGAAGGGTGAGGCAGGCAGGGTTCCCAGCAGTGCAGTCAGCTGGTGAGGCCGCTCAGCAGGGTGGGAGGAGGAGGTCTGTGCGCTCTGGATTGGCATCTGCCCACCAGGAATGTGCGTGGTGGGCTACAGGCCTGGAGGAGGTCCTGCTCTGCTCTTGGGCATTGCTCCCCAGCCCCTGGTGGTCAAGACACAGTCTGGGTCCCCTGCACTGTGCCATGGTGACACGCTGTGACCTAGGCCCCAGGTCTCCCCTGCATCTGCTCTCTCTGCAGCCCAGTACTTTGCTAGCACCATGATCATCGTGGGCCTCTCCGTGGTCGTCACAGTGATCGTGCTACAGTACCACCACCACGACCCCGACGGTGGCAAGATGCCCAAGTGGGTGAGTTCCTCCCCAGCTCCTCCACCAGAGGGGGGGGTCAGGGCCCCTCCCCAGAGGAGGCTCCGAGGATGACTTATCTATTTTAAAAATCCCACAAACAGCTAGCATTCCTAAACAAAAAGCTGCAATTTCTTACCTGTCTGCATATCTCTGCTTCCAGGGCAGTATGGTGAATGCTCTTAGGGTCCCATGGGGCTGTCCTTACAATCTGATATCCCAGAGCAGGGCTCAGGTCGAACACTCTGCACCTTTCAGTGGACAGTGTTTCTAAACCTCCTTTTTGCACGTACACTGTTAGAAGCAACACACAAGATGAGCACACAGCTGCTGGTTGGATCTTCAAAACAGAACGGGGAGGGAAAAGAGTAAGAAATAGAGTGAACAGTGTACAAATATATACAATCAGTTGTCAATGAAAATAATCAATAAACTATCAATAAGAAGAATAGAAAAGAGTTTTATTTGAGTCAAACTGAGGACTAGCCTGGAAGCCGGCTTCCCAGATTAATCTGAGAAGCTGCTCTGGAGAAGCAGGGTTTTCAGCACAGTTTTATATCCTGTCAGAACAAAGAACATGAAATGAGTCGGGGTTACATTTCTTCAAGGTAAACAAAACAAAACAAAACAAAAACACAGATTAGCACATACATGGCAAGTCGGCATGGCCTTGGCGCCTGAGAAGGGAGTCTTATCATTGGAGGACCAGCATTGGTGTTCCAGGAAGAGAGGCATTTAATCTTTATTTTTATTATGGACATTCTTTACTTCTGGTCAATGTGCCCTTTTCTCTAATAATTAAAGCAGATGTCTGTTTGATAGGCCACAAACAGGCTCTTTTAGTTAGCATCAAATTCAAGTTAACTCATGTATAAGCCAGAATGACTTCCCTATATCTCAGTATGTGTAACTTTCTTTTATCACAATACACATAGGAAAGTGATTTAGCCAAAAGCCTATAAAATAAAGGTGTAAGTAGTTAACAGTGGGGAAGGAGGATGCGATAAAAGGAAATGGATGGATGGGACTTCCCTGGTGGTCCAATGGATAAGACTCTGTGCTCCCAGTGCAGGGGCCCGGGTTTGATCCCTGGTCAGGGAACTAGATCCCACATGCCGCAACTAAGAGTTCGCATGCCACAACTCAAGATCCTGCACACGGCAAAGAATATCCTGAGTTCTGCAACTATGACCTGGCGCAGCTAAATAAATAAATAAATATTAAAAAATAAAAAGGAAATGGATGGTAAATAAATGTTTGTCATCTGAGCCCAGGTCAGGCCACGTGGTCCCAGTGCCTCCCAGCACTGATGTGTTGTGACGTGTGCTGATGCTTCCCCAGCCATGGGCCGTGCTCCATTGGAGTCCAATGTCCAAAGCTCTACACCACCCTCGCCGGGCTCTTGGGAAACTTTGCCTGGGGGACAAGCAGGGCCTGGACTTTCCCCGCCTCACTTGGTGTGACCAAACCCCCGGCAGGGCAGAGCTGCCCCCCCACCCCTCACCCCACTTCTTACTTGGGCCCCACAAACCCTCCAGTCTTCCCATTGAGAGAGCATGGCTTAGGGACAGTTGGGAGCTAAAGAAGCCCTCTCATGCCAAAACAAGCCTGTCTTTGCAGACTCATAAATCTTGCCTCCAAGTTCCGAGTCAATTTAGGACTCACCAGTGCACTAAATGTAACTGCAAGATGTAAGATGCATTCCCTTAATATCCAGGAGCAGGGAGTTCCTGGCCCTTCTAAAAATATCCATTGTGCAATAATTTACAGTTACCCAAAAATTAACTTAGGCAAGACCACTTTTTTTTTAAGAAATTGGCTTTACAGAGTGACTGCCCTTGAATTCTTTTCCACAGCAAATCCTTACACTTAATAATTCTCTTGTGTTAGCATACAGTGTTGGTCTTTCTCTTTCTGATTTACTTCACTCTGTATATATGGAATTTAAGAAAAAAAAATGTCATGAAGAACCTAGGGGTAAGACAGGAATAAAGACACAGACCTACTAGAGAATGGACTTGAGGATATGGGGAGGGGGAAGGGTAAGCTGTGACAAAGCGAGAGAGAGGCATGGACTTATATACACTACCAAGCGTAAAGTGGATAGGTAGTTGGGAAGCAGCCGCGTAGCACAGGGAGATCAGCTAGGTGGTTTGTGACCACCTAGAGGGGTGGGATAGGGAGGGTGGGAGGGAGACGCAAGAGGGAAGAGATATGGGAACATATGTATATGTATAACTGATTCACTTTGTTATAAAGCAGAAACTAACACACCATTGTAAAGCAATTATACTGCAATAAAGATGTAAAAAAATAATAGTAATAATAATTCTCTCGTGGCATCAGCAGTGGGCTCCCCAAAATGGTGCCACCTCCCACATGGGTCACATCACCACAGTCTGTGGGCTTGTTTTGAGAAGTCCCTCCCCCCTCAAAAAAAGAAGCTGAGACACGTTTGCACACGTTCACCTACATTCTCATCTGACTTCTCTATAACTCTAATATACTTTCTTGTCTATCCACCCATTTGTTTGAAATAACATTTACATGTTTCAGAAGTCAAAATCAAAGAATTATTCATGGGCTTCCCTGGTGGCGCAGTGGTTGAGAGTCCGCCTGCCGATGCAGGGGACACACGTTCGTGCCCCGGTCCGGGAGGATCCCACATGCTGCGGAGCGGCTAGGCCCGTGAGCCATGGCCGCTGAGCCTGCGTGTCCGGAGCCTGTGCTCCGCAACAGGAGAGGCCACAAGAGTGAGAGGCCCGCGTACCGCAAAAAAAAAAAAAAAAAGAATTATACATAAGGAACTCCTGCTCCCATTCCTGCCCCTCCCCCTACTTCCACCACCAATTGATAACCATTTCAATTAATTTCTTTTGCCTTCCAGTGTTTATGCAGATGCCAAAATATAAACACATATTCTTATTTCTTCTGTTTTGACTGATGTAAAGACAAGGGGATTAAGGCAGTAAGATACAAAACCATTTTTAATGACCTGGTAGCACTTTACTGTTCCAGAAAAATCTGAATTAAGAGCATATGCTGATTTTTCACCTTTCAGTGCAAGAGCACGTTAAAGCCAATGGTGCAAAGCAGATATGAAACTTGTATTTCTCTTTCAGCTTATATAACACACTGCATTTCTTTTTCTTTCCAAGTGTATATGAAACATAAGCAGCCTCCGAGGGGCTTTCATTGTGATCTGTTGCCAAGAAGAAGACCCTGCCGGTGCGGTGGCATTATGTGACATTCACACAGCCAGAAACCAAACCATAACCTAACAGCAGAGGTCACAAGCACAGTCTGAGACATGCCAAGAGGATAATCTCATCTTCTGAGATGCTTTAGCCTTGAAAGCTAATGATTTAGGCCATGAAATTCAAAATAGATTTAGCTTGAGCTATGCCCCAGGGGATGTGCAGACCCCCGCTTGGCAGGCACAGCCCTAGAGCTGACGCTCAGTTCTCCCTTCCAGACTGCCTCTGGGTTTGGACACACTCACTGCCCCATGTGCTCCCTTGAGCTCTGGCCCCAACTTTCTGGTGCCTTCTGAGTGGGGGTTTGGCTAAAGTCACAGGGGGCTTGCAGAGAACCTAGCTGACCCTTTTATAGATGAGGCTGTGGAAGTCTGAACACATTAGGTGACTCAAACTCACTGTGTGACCTTGACCCAATTTATTTGCCTCTTTGAGCCTCAGATTCTTTTTTTTTAATTTATTTTATTCAAGTATAGTTGATTTACAATGTTGTGTTAGTTTCTAGTGTACAGCAAAGTGATTCAGTTATACATATATATTCTTTTTCAGATTCTTTTCCATTATGGTTTATTACAGGATATTCAATACAGTTCCTTGTGCTATACAGTAGGACCTTGTTGTTTAACCATTCTATGTATAATGATTTGCATCTGCTCACCCCAAACTCCCCACCGCCTCCCCCTGAGCCTCAGCTTCTTTATCTGTAAAATGGGGGAATTATACTCACTTCACTGAACCCTGAGATGCCCAGGTGAGATGGCTTGTCTTGAGCCTTGTGTCCACGTGGGGCTGTGTGTTTCTGCTCCTTACTGATCCTGGAAAACAGGGTCTGCAGGCTGGCTCTTCCAGGCTCTGGAAGTATGTCCATAGGGTGTGGGCAGGATAAAAATTGCCGCCTATAATGGACAGAGGGTGATCTTTACAGCTGCTGCAAAACTGCTCTTACGCCTTCTTGTTCTTTTCATTGCTGTCTCCAGACCAGATAACTGCAGTTATCTTTGATAAGTGTCATAAAAATGGTTACCAAAAGAAGAGTGGCAGACACGAATTTCACAACTTGCTGCCTGCACTTACAGATGGGAAGCATACCTGCTACACTGCTGATGGAATTTGCCTACAATCATAAACCAAAATTCAAATCAGTATCTGGATCATTTCAGGGAAAGGGCTCACTTTTCTTGCACTTGTCTAAATAGGCTTGCAAGAATTTTTTAAAAGCTAGATTGAGGTTTCACAAGGCTCCCTTCTTTCTATTAGAAGGGAGAAACAAATCTCTCCAGCATCTTCTATGCATGCAGGTAATGTATGTTTATAAAACACTTTAGGCCAGAGGTCGGCAAACTATGGCCCTGGTGGCCAAATCCAACCTGCCAACTGCTTTTGCAAATAAAATTTTATTAGGAAAAAAAGCCTCTTTGCTCTTTTGCATGTATGGCTGATTTTGCACTATATCAGCAAAGCTAAAATATTTACTGTCTGGCCCTTTAAAGAAAGTCTGCCAACCCCAGCTTCAGACTTTTCACAGCATTTTGTCTCATATCATCTCCTTCAGTCTTCACTGCAGCCTAATGAGTTAGGTTAGAGGTTCCTAAACTCCCATGGTTCACAGCACCTTTCATGTCTCAGGGTTTTGGTGGGTTTTTTTTTCCCCACAGAGCACCTAGGACAAGAGGAATACCTAACGGTTCTATTATTTAAACAGGTCAAAACAACTTACTAAGTACTTATACCCCGACAGCTTAGCACCTGTTGGCACAGCAAACTTCTCTCATCTTGGGAGCTGCTACCCTCCTTGTCTGTTCCACGATGACTTTCTTGGCACTTGCCTTTTATCAGGACAAGTTCCAAAATCTACTTTGCAAGGATAGGACATCATGTAAGGAATGCAGTGATCTAATGTGACAGTCTGAACTGCTTCAGGCTAGGGGTGTCTGACACATGCCACAGGGTTGCCCTTGAAACTTTAACATCTCCAGGGGTGCCCTTGTGAGTTTGTCACCGCACACTGGCGTACCTCACAGGGAGTTAGAGTTGGTGGTCCCTAGTTCCAGATGAGGAAGGACCGGAGAGGGTGACTTGCTCTGTTCCCCAGCTCAGGGCTCTCTTTAGAAGACAGCCCTCTCCTCCCACACAGGCTGTCCTCCTTGAGATGGCAGTGTGCGTATAGTTCCTTCCCAGGGTGATTTTCTGTATTGCTTTGTCATTGTCTCACATTCGATTCAACCATTGTACCGCGTTGGCACTGCTTGCCTGTGTAAACTCGCCTGGGAAGGCCTGGGGACCTGTCACCCCTAGGGTCCACCCCCACGAAGTCTAGCTGGTATCACAGCATCCCCTTGGATGGATCAGCCGTGCGCCCTTCCCGGCCACCCTAACGGTGTGCTGTCTCTGCAGACGAGAGTCATCCTCCTGAACTGGTGTGCCTGGTTCCTGCGCATGAAGAGACCGGGGGAGGACAAGGTGCGGCCGGCCTGCCAGCACAAGCAGCGCCGCTGCAGCCTGGCCAGCGTGGAGATGAGCGCCATGGCGGGGCCGCCGGCTACCAACGGCAACCTGCTGTACATCGGCTTCCGTGGCCTGGACAGCGTGCACTGCGCGCCCACCCCTGACTCAGGGGTCGTGTGCGGCCGCGTGGCCTGCTCGCCCACGCACGACGAGCACCTGCTGCACTGCGGCCAGCCCTCGGAGGGGGACCCGGACCTGGCCAAGATTCTGGAGGAGGTACGCTACATCGCCCACCGCTTCCGCTGCCAGGACGAGAGCGAGGCCGTGTGCAGCGAGTGGAAGTTCGCGGCCTGTGTGGTGGACCGCCTGTGCCTCATGGCCTTCTCGGTCTTCACCATCCTCTGCACCATCGGCATCCTGATGTCGGCGCCCAACTTCGTCGAGGCTGTGTCCAAAGACTTCGCTTGACTCCGTCCTGGCTCCCAGCATGTAGGAAACGCAGAGATGGGCGATGACGTTGGCTTAGGGAGAACTTTGGGGTGCTGATTCCACAGCACCATTAAACCCGAGGACGCAGATGTACCCTATCGCTGTCATGTCGGTTTCAGTTTACTTGTTACTTTCAGTAATAGGATCTCAGCACGTTTCTGTTTAACCCTCTTTGATGGGCCACTCGATATCCTCCGAGCATCCTTACAGTCAGCAGGACCCTGGAGAGGTCGTTTTGCCCATTCTCCACTGCCTGGTGTGCCCTTCAAAGAGGTTCGGGTAGCTCAGGGCTGACTGCCAGGTGAGGCCTGGGTAGCTGGTCTGCATGCCTGCATGTCACTTGCTGTGAGGGCTTACATGAAAATTCATATCTGCTTTGCCTGTGTACAAATCTAGATTGAAGCTAATCATCATAATAAACCACACTCAGTAAATCCATCAGATAATTGGCTGACGAAACAAAACTAAACTAAAACTTAAAACCCAACTGCTTGATTTTTCTTCAATTCAGGCTTTAATTTTCTCTACCAAAGACAGTTGGTAGAGAGAAACAGTTTTATGCTGTGTCTACATTTAAAAAAAGAGACAGTAATAGTTCGTCTTGTAAATTACACTTTTTGCCAGCCTACCCTGTGAGGGGAACCAGGAGGGACACAGGTGTGTGTTGATTCTGAACCAGGGCCAGACCCAGTCAAGTTAAGGGGATTTCTGTAGATCCCAGGCACTCCCAAGCTTTCTGTGCTGCCCCCAGACACTGGCAGGTTGAGTCGGTCTGTTCTAGTTGACAAAGCCCAAAGGACAAGTAGAATTCTATTAGAATTACCACCCAATGTAATAGTAGCTGAAGCTGATTTAAACCATCTATGTGTTTGTTTGTTTTTTTAATGTAAGTAATAGCTGAAGCTAAATTAAACCATATGTGTTTTTTTTTTTTTTAAATAATGCATTAGACACTTCACATGTATTGGAGTTGATTAGCCTTACAAATTTGTGGATACATACAGATGCACAACATGAAGTCACCAAAGTATTCTATGCCTTTTCTCCATGTGTCAGGGCCAAGGGGCAGGGGTTTGGGCCTCTTCTGGCTCCCTCTGTGGCAGGAACTGGGGAGGGGGTGGCATGGCTGATGGCTTTCCTGAATGGCAGGCCAGTGGTGGTTAGCAGGAGGGGCTTACAGACTAACAGTGGCTGCACACCCAGTAATTCCAGTTTCTGGTTTGGGGGGGATCTGCTTTCCCACAGTTCACACACACAGCTTCAGCCCAGAGAGCTGGCTGAATGGGTGGATTCACTGGAGATGTGTGCTTTGAAAGCTTGGGAAATTTTTATTTTAAATCCAGGTGGTGATGCAGTTCTCCACTGAGATTGTCTAGCTGACAATCATCCCTTTGCTTCTCCCATCCTTACTGTTTAATGTGATCAGAGGAAGACATAAGACACTCTCTCCTGTTCTGTTGTTTCATCTAGTAACTCTCAAAGCTCAAAACTGCAGAAGGTGTCTGAGCTCCTGGGGATCTTTAATTTGCTTCTAACCCCTGAAATGGATACATCATGAGGGAAGATTTGATTTTCAGAGCAAAAGAAATGGCATGCACTTCTTCAGCCATTTATTTCGCTCATTTCTGGGTGGATCTGTGTGCACTGAAGAAGATGGAGGCTTGTGTATGGTGTGTGTGTATGTGTGAGAACACGTGTGTGTGAGCACCTTCAGAAAAGGCCCCTGGTTTACAGCAAGAAGGCTGATAAATAAGGGCATTCCAGCAACATACCATTTGGAGCAGGGTCGTCCTCAGAGTACACTCATTCTATGTGAAGTGGACAAAAAATGCACAATCATTTTTTTTTTTTTTTGTCTATTAAAGTGTCTTTAGAAACAACTAGAAGTGTTTTGGTATATAAAGAGAGTGCTTCATTTCTCATTGCTATTCGAAGTTGATCCCTACTACATTTTCCTTTAATAAAAAACCTTTTTGGTTTTGTATTTTATACAGAAAAACGTAAAAGGGCAAACAAAAGGGGTTTGTATTTTGACTGCCCAAATAACTACTCTGCGATTTAAAAAGTAGTAATAAGGAAAAGATGCACACATAGGAAGACAAGTGTGAAAGGCTGAAAATAAGCCCCCACCCACCCCAGCCCCTGCCGTCTCTCCTCACAGGGGACCATCAGTGAGCTTCTGGGGAGGGATGGGCATTTCCAGAAAAAAAGGAAGGGAGAGAGGCTGAGCAGGGACGAAGAGGATGTGGAGAGACACCTTCCTTTTTTGTCTGTTTCTAGCGCCCTGCACTTTGCTTTTTTCACTTGGTGTTAAGAGATCTTTCCATAACAACATATAAAGATCTACCTCATTCTTAATAGCTGCTTAGTGTTCCATTGTCCCCGTGCACTATAATTTCTTTGATTAGTCTTTTATTAGTGAACCTATAGAGTATTTCCTGCCTTTATTTTTATACACAGATCTAAAATTAGCATCCTTGTACTTATATCATGGCATACTTTTGTGACTGTATCTTGATATCAATTCCAACTTGAAAATGGAGTTGCTGGATTTAAGGTTATGTGCATTTAACACTTTTGTCAATATTGCCGGATTATTCTTCAAAAATTGACCCATGGCTACACTTAAGAGTATAATGAAAAGGTCGACTTCTCAGTTTTCTGGAACAACTTTTTTTTTCCAGTCTGGTGAAAAATGATATTACAGTATCATTCTGATTTAGTTCACTTTATTAGGAGTGAAGTTGAACATCTTTTCAAATGTTTCCTGGTAATTTTTTGGTAAATTTGTGTCCTTTACACAATTTTGGCTTTTTCTTAATTAATTTGGCTGTGTATTTTGAAACCTTTCTGTCTTATGTCTTGAAATATTTTTGTCTTTTGACGTTCTCTATTGATTTGCTTATTAATGGTCATATATATATGTGTATATATATATATATATATAAAGTTTAAAGTTTTATGTTGTCAACTTACCCATATTTTCCTTGTTAGATGCCAGAATTTGTTTCCAGTTCTAAAAGACCTTTCTCATTCTGAGATTATAAATAAATTTACTCATATTTTCTTCTAAATTCTTATGGTTTCATCTGTTTATCTTTACATCTTCTAACTCCCAGGAATTCATTTATTGCAGGAAATGGAGGTAAAGATGTGTTTTTATTCCCTCAAAATGGTTGGTCAGTTGTGCCAGCAAAATACATGACAGTGCATTCTGGTATGTAATTGTTTTTTCCCCATTTGTTCAAAATGACACCTTATCTGTAAACTAAATTCCTCCAAGTGTTTGGGTCTACTTCTGTTTTATTGATTTGTCTCCCTATGAATTCCTTGAATTTCTGAGGCTTCATTCCAATTAATATAAAATATTCATATTATTTCATAATTCATAAAATTACATATTAATGTAAACATTTCAATCAAGGCTCTTCTCTACACTCTCTCCCTCTCTTCCTCTCTCTCTTTTTTTCTGTAACTCTTTCTTTCTCATAAACACACACACAACTTTTTAAAGAATTGGGATCACAATGAATTTCTAGATTGTCCTCCTATCGAAGAATACTGCAATCCAGGCTTGTATTCAAATCTAATTTTATATCACTTGTAGAGTTTTATGGTTTCAGATAGGTCCTACGAATTTGTTATTGTCTATTTCTAGATGTCATTTGACTACCATTTTTAATGCAATGAGTTTTTGCATTTTGTATTCTCACTGAATATATAGGAAAGTAGTCGATTTTGCATATCAGTGTTATAATCAAACACCCTAACTATGATTTCTTACTGTTTCTAAGATTTTCTTTTGCCTCCCCCTTTCCACTAATTTCCCTTATTTCTTTCTCTTAGCCAACTGCATTTGAGAACAGTGTTAAATAATAGTGACTCAGGTGGCATACCTGTCTTGTTCCTGACATCAATGGGATGGTTTAATGTCTCACTGTTTAACTTGTATGAAGACATGTATTTTCCTTGTCATAATAAAAAGTATCTGTGTATTCTCAAACTATTAAGGCTTTCTGGGGAAATGTAGATGTTAGTTTTTTGTCACAGCCTTCTCAGTATCCATGGAGATAATCAGAAGGGTTTCCGCTTTGCTCTAGTAGTATGTTGTATATTAATAGATTGCTTCAGACCAAACTACTATTATGTTCCTGAGATGATCTCTACTTACGATTTTTGCTATCAATTTCATATATGAGATGAATCATTCTGCAGCTTGCTTTGTGTGCAAAACCAAAAGAAACCAAAGAACGCTCTATATTCTGCAACCATTTACTTGGTTTTAGAATCATCTTCTACTTAAGTATCAAATGTCTCACCAGGGCTGGGGGCTGTCTGGGAATACACTGGGGTGCTTCTGAATTTCTCCCACTGGGCACGGTAGGTCCTAGGGCACTTCTGGAGTCAATTTTAGTTACATATTTTTTAAGAAAATTAATTTTAATCCAATTTTCAGTATATTTATGTAGTTTTGCAATATGGGAACTTAGGATTTTAAAATTTCCTCTATATTCATAATTATGTCTCCATTTTTCATTTCTAATTGTGTGCATTTCTCCATTTGTCTCTATTGATTTGACTCACCAAGGATTTTATTTTTCTATATTTTCAGACACTGAAACCTTAGACTTATTCATCAGTTCGGGGACATGGCTGCAGACCCTGTTGCCCCTGGGCTGATGCAACCCTTCCTGGGATAGCAGGCAAGCAGTACAGGGGGAGCCACAGCAGGGCTCCGGCACCAGGACTGCAGCTTCCCTTGGCAATGAGAGCCAGAGGGTCAAACCAGGCCAGGCAGTGGGGATGTGTCCGACGAGGCTGGTCATGTGACCCCTGTGATCACAGTTAGTTGGAGAACAGACCCACCGAAGCTTTAACCAGAAGCTGTCTTGAGGCTCTGGACTCCCGGAAGCAATCCTTTCTCACATAATAATTTCTGTTCCCTGGTTACTTTGTTCTTTCTGGCCCAAACCTTCCTTTCCAGCCCAATCCTTCTTAGACCTGACCTTACTGCTCCTGGCTCCTTTTCAAATTATCACTTACTTCATTTGCATGTAGGTTTGTCTTTTTAATATCAGAGCTTATCATGCGATGGGGACTGTCTGCAGTTTCAGGCTTTCTGAACTCTTGTGGTCAAATCTTGCTGAGTCCGCAGTACACCCCACTTGGGGAATCACAGGAATGCAAAACATTCTAGCATTCTGCCCTGTTCTTTGCCCTTTCTAGTCTGTCTCTCCAATGTCTCATTTAAAAATTTACATTCTTTCCTAATTTTTTTCTTGCTAGAGCCTTATTGCCAGTCTCTCCTCTGCTGTGTTAGACTTCTGTAATTGTACCTTCTGACAAATACTGCCCATCAACAAATTCTGCTGTTGTATTTCTTAAATTTCTGCCTTGATTTTTAATATTTCAGTCCTCCTCTACTCTTATTTTTGTATTTTTTATTTTTAAGGCTTTATTTTTTAGAGCAGTTATAGATCCACAGCAAAATTGAGGAAGGTATGGAGATTTCCCAGGTACTCCCTGCCCCCCGCATGCCTACCCTCCCTCATGATGGACATTTGTTACAAGTGATGAATCTACACATAGTTATCAACCAAAGTCCATAGTTTACACAAGGGTTCACTCTTGATGTTGTGCATTCCGTGAGTTTGGACAAATGTATAAACATGTGTACCCAGCGTTATAGTATCATACAGAGTAGTTTCACTGCCCTAAAAATCATCTGTGCTCCCATCTATTCATTCCCCAGCCCCTGGCAATGATGGATCTTGTCACTGTCTCCATAGTTTTGCCTTGTCTGGAAAGTCATATAGTTGGAATCACAAAGTATATGGCCTTTTCAGATTGACTTCTTTCACTTAATAATATGCATTTAAGGTTCCCCAGTGTCTTTTCATGGCTTGATAGCTCATTTTTTTTTTTAGCACTGAGTAACAGTTCATTATCTGTATCATCTATTTCATGATACGGATCTTTGCTCCTTTTCTAATTATTATTTACTATATTTACATGTGGGTTTGACTTTTTAATATCAGAGCTTATCATAAACATCTGCTATAAACATCTGCATGCAGATTTTTGTCTGGATAAAAGTTTTCAACCCCTTTTAGTAAATACCAAGGGGTGTGATTACTAGATTGTATGGTAAAACTATGTTTAGTTTTTAAAGTAACTGTCTTCCAAAGTGGCTGTACCATTTTGCATTCCCACTCGTAATAAAAGACAGTTCCTGTTTCTTCCCTTCCTTGCCAGTATTTGGGGTTGTCCATCTAACAGATTTTGGCCATCTAATAGGTATGTACTAGTATCTCGTTGTTTTAATTTTAATTTCCCTGATGGCATATGATGTAGAGCATCTTTTCATATGCTTATTTGCCATCTATATATCTTCTTTGACAGGGTGTTTGTTAAGGTCTTTGGCCCATCTTTTAAATCAGGTTGTTTGTTTTCTTATTGTTGGGTTTTAAGAGTTCTTTGTATATATTGGATAACAATCCTTTATCAGATGTGTCTTTTTCAAATATTTTCTCCTAATCTGTGACTTGTCTTTTCATTTTCTTGGTATTGTCTTTCAAAGAGCAGAAGTTTTGCCTTTAAATAAAGTCTAGTCTATTATTTCTTTCTTTCACGGACATGCCTTTGCTGTTGTATCTAAAAAGTCATCTCCATACCCAAGGTCGTCTAGACTTTCTCTTGTTATCTCCCAGGAGTTACATAATTCTGTGTTTCAGAGTTAGGTCTGTGATCCACTTTGAGGTAATTTTTTGGACAGTATATACTCTGTGTCTAGATTTATTTATTTATTTTTGCATGTGGATGTTTAGTTGCTCCAGCATTATTTGTTGAATAAATTATCCTTTCTCCATTGAACTGACTTTGCTTCTTTTCAAGAATCAGTTGACTATATTTATGTGAGTCTATTTCCGGGCTCTTTATTGTCTCCCATCGGGTACCATCTGGGTTCTCTATTCTGCTCTATTTGTCTATTCTTTTGTTAATACTACATTGTCATGATTACTATAGATCTATAGTAAGTCTTGAAGTCAAACCCCTATTCAAAAATATGTTATATATGTTTTTGAATTGTGGTAAAATATACAGAACATAAAATTTACCATCTTTAAGTGTACAGTTTGGTGGCATTAATTGCATTCATATTTTTGTACAACCATCACCACCGTCCATCACCAGAACTCTTTTCATCTTGCAAAATTGAACTCTGTATGCATTAAACACTAATTCCCCATTTCCCATCCCCCAGACCCTGGCAACCACAATTCTACTCTGTCTCTATGAATTTGATTACTCCAGGTACCTCACATCAGTGGAATCATGCAGGATTTATCATTCTGTGATTGGCTTATTTCACTTTGCATAAGGCCCTCAAGCTTCATCCAAGTGGGTGCTCCTCTTCTGCTTTTACTGTTTACTTTATTGTTGTTGTGGTTCTAACTTATGCAGTTGATACCTAGTTCATTTATCTCCATTTATTCTGATTTAATCGTATAAGTACTTTTGACTCTGAATTTTCTTCTCATTAGAGCTTTAACAGCAACCTATATGTTTTGATATGTAGCGTTTTTATCTTCACTTTCTAAATATTCTATAAATTCAGTTTTGAAATATTCTTTGAACTGATATTTTTTGAATATTTGAAAATTTCCCAAATTTTTAAAAGTTAAAAATTAATTTCCTATTGTATTACGTTGTGCTTTGAGCACCATGTATTCTGTACTACTTCTAATATTTATAATTTATTGATGTATATTTTGAGTTTTTTAATATAATCATTTTGTGCAAATGAGCACTTCCCAGAGTATGGCCTGGAGTTCTGGCCTTTGAGACTGACCAGTGGGAGCCAGGCAGGAGGGACTACACTCCTTACTAGCAGTATTTCTCCTTTAGTTTTCCTTCCTTTTACTATATGACATTTAACAATTGATATCATTTGTTGATTCTATATTTTCCTTGAATTCACACTTTAAAATCAGGGCCCCAGATTTTTTTTCTGAGCTTATGCCTAGTATATCCTTAACCATAATTTTATTTTTAACCTTTTTTGAGTCACTTTGTGATAAGTTTGTCTTGAATATGCATTTACATTTTAATATAACTGCTATGTTTGGTTCTAATATCATTTTTCCTTAAATAATTTCTGGGTATGAAGTTCATATTTCTTTTGCATCTTATGTTTTCGGTTTTCTTTCTTTTTCCTCCTTTGGTGTATATGTATTCCTTTTGTTAAAATGGAAGACATTATAGGTATGTGTTTCAAGTGGTCACCTATATACTTTTACATAATATAATCAAACCTTTATTTCATGATTAATCAACCTGAACCTGTTCTCAGTGTTTCCACATGTTCTGAAATGGTGAGTTTTTGGTCCACTGTTTGTTTCCAAAGCTCTGCAACTTACCACTTATTTTATTTGTCCATCCTGTCTTTTAGCACTTATTTTATATAAATCAAGTTCTCATTCTCATACAACATTTTGGAGAATTTTCTTCTGTTTGTTTGGTTCTTCCTTTGCAGAAGGGGAACTTCCCATCTCTGCCACATGCCAGGGTCCACACTTTCTCTTCTGTTCTCCCGTGGTGTGTTTGAGTGAATGCCTTCCCATTTATGTTCATCTTGCTTCTGCTTATTGGGCAGCTCTGTGCGGACCTTCTTTTTCCTCTAAGAGAAGGTCTCTGAACCTCTTCCCAAATTCTCTATCCTCCCATTCAAGCTGGAGATGAAGGCTCAGACCTCCCTCTTCTTTCTGCTCTTTTGCCCTGAGGTTCTGGAAGGAAGGTTGGAGGATTTGGGTTTGTATGTTTTTACTCTTTTGCTGCGGTTGTTGGTCTGTTAAGTGCCCCTAACACTCAGGTAGAGGAGACCTGCATTGGCATTTATTTCTCTAATTTAGCATGAAACCCTGGGGCCTCCCATCAGCTGGTTATTTTAGCTTCATCTCCCCAGCAGCATTGCCAACCCCAATCCTTAACCCACCTCCAGTCAGGACAGAAAGAAGGTAACCATGGATTGGGCACTGTGCTGGCAGTTCGTAGGATGGGGGAGCGTTATCTTTTGCTCTGATTGTGCCTTGGAAGTGGTTACAGTCATATCCCCATTTCTTTCTGCCCATCCGGGAAAGAAAGCACGAAGACCTTGGGTGGGTTTCCTGCTTCGGTGGAGACCCTTCAGGGCTCCGTAGGGGATTCTGCACTCGTGAGATTTTTATAAACTTTCCCCTCCAGATTACAGCTTCCCTTCCCAGTCACCTCACTCCACATTGGCGGGGATGGGGTGGGGACAACGCAAGCAGGTCCTTCAGTAGAATGTGTATGTAGGGGTGCCTCCCTGAGGCAGGGTTTTCCCCACCACGATTGACTCTCTTTTCTTGGCTGCAGCATTTTGAAGAGTGTGGCATGTGGCTCTGTCAAGTCACTTATTTCGCTGCTGCTGGTTAGTAGTTTTGTTGTTCGGGGCTGGAGCATCTCTGGCCCTGATTTCCTCCACCCATGATTTTTAAGGCCCTTGACCTATGTTAAAAAGGATGAGTATCAGTGGACAGTGATATACTCAAGCACCAAGGCTAGTGGTAAATTATATTATCAATAATTTGAGAGTATCATGGCAGATGTTTTCAACTTTATGTTGAAGCTGTTGATCTTTATGTTGAAGGAGCCTCTGTAGTTGTGAGCTTAGGATTTCTCCACCTGTATTTGTCCATTTTTGTCTCTATGGTAGGTGAAAGTAACCAAGCATCAGCCATTTCTTTGTAGTACGTATTTTTATGAATACTATCTGCATAGCTGTTTTCTAAAGCATGTTGCTTTGAACTATCACTTAAGATAAGGATAGTCTGGCAGAAATAAATACTTTAGAGTTAAAATGAGTGTTATGTTTCTGCCTGTGCATTTTGGTAGTTACTATACATTAGGAACTGCTGTTACATTTTTCAAACATGATAAGGCTCAGAAAATCGCCACCCACTTGAAATGACAATCTGAGCTAGTCCCATCCATACTGCAGTGTGCTCCCTATATACTGTCATCCTCAGGCTCTGGCTCCTATGTGACCGTATTATATTCCCTTTAGCACCCTTATTTACAGAGCCCTGCATACTGAGACAGGCTGGGACCTGGGACCCTTTGCTGCAGTGCTTGCACCTGGACAAAGGTCTCCTCGAGTAACAGAATACAAAGAAACTATAATGGACTAAAAATTACTGCACACATGCGCAATTAGGGAAAATTATGAACAAGGTACAAAAAGACCAAAAAAACCCAACTGCCACTTCTGAAGAGCCGGGAACAAAAACAGGGGCTCGGGAGCAACAGCAGGGTGCTGCGCATGCCCCCTGCACACACCACCACCAAGGGGGTGGGCAGATCACTTAAGCCACCCCTCCAGCCTGACCCCTGGACACACCCCCACCCTCACCCCATATAAGGAATCAGCTCACCCCTCCCCTCAGGGAGCAAACAAGGGAATCTCTTACTTGTTTTAGCTCCCCCCTGCTGCAGCAGTAGTCCCAATAAAGCCTTGCCTGAATTTCTTGTCTGGTCTCTTATCAATTTCTATTGATTAAGGAGGCCAAGGATCCTGGTCGGTAACAATGCTGTTTACAGAGGGAGGCCTGGTGACTCATTTGAGGAGGCAGTGCCTCAAACCCTTGATGGATAGGGGCAAGTTCACTATATTCAATTAGATTCATAATTTCCAAAATAGACAAAAGCTTAGAGCTCATCTCTGCCATCCATTTCCAAACTTAAAAAAAAGAAGAGGGAAAGGGCTATTTCTTCAAACTGAAGAGAACAGACTCTCAGTTCCAGAGTGGGAGTCTGGGGGGCCTGGTTTGCCCCTAAAGAGAAGCTGTGAAGGAAACATTTTGAAAAGGGTCTCAGTAAACATTGGGGCATCAGCCAAAGCAATGTGGGCTCAGGAGGCGGTGGACCAGTGAGGGGTCACGGGGTCACTTCCAACTGCGTCTGTGTTTGGGGGAGGTGGGGACCCCACTCTCAGGATGGAGCAGTGGTGGTAGCCAACATTTGGTGCTTTGCTTCAAGGAGGCGTCCTGAACTCTCCTGAGGGTCCTCCAGACTCCTAGAAATAAACGGGCAGAGGAGAGCCAAAGCCACTGGCTGAGACTAACCTACCACTTAAATTCAGATTTCGTGACCCCACGGGAACCATAGGCTGAGATTTAATACATTCACTTAAAGTACGTTGGGCTGTGTTACAGGCTGAATTGTGTCCCTCCACCCCACCAAATCTATATGTCGACGTCCTAACCACCCCAGTACCTCAGAATGTGACTGTATTTGAAGATGAGGCCTTTAAAGAAGGGATTAAGTTAAATGAGGTCATATGGGTGGGGCCTAGTCCAATATGACTGGTGTCCTTACAAGAAGAGATTAGGACACAGATGTGCACAGAAGGAAGACCCCGTGAGGACACAGGGAGAAGATGGCTATTTGCAAACCCAGGAAAGCGGCCCCAGTAAAAAACTAACCCTGCTGACATCTTGATCTCAGATTTCCAGCCTCCAGAACTGTGAGCAAATAAACGTGTGTTTTTTAAATCACCTAGCCTGTGGGACTTTATTGGCTGCCCTCGCAGACTAATGCACCGCCTACAACAGGGCATCCCCTCCACCAGGCACTGGGTGGGGTGCAGATACAGTCCCGTGAAAAAGAATGACTCCTCAGCTGCAATGAGCTCTTTCTCAGTAAGAAGCTTAGATATGTAAATAGACAAGGGCCACCCAGTGAGGAATCCCAGCCTTGAGAAATCCTGGCCAGCCTCCCAGAGATGGTGGTGCTTCAGCTAGAACCAGACAGCAGGATTGAGGCCCACACCAGCAGCTTGCTCCGTCTCTCACACATGGCTGTTTTTGAATGAGGATGAGAAAATGTCCCGACAGTGCTCTCATTTACTTCCAACATGTCTGCCCTCCAAACCCCTGTGGCAGTGGCAGGGAACTGCACGTGGAATCCTTAAATGATCAGGAATGAAAGGGAAACTGGAGAGGCTGCCTTGTTCACCCCAGCTTTGCTTTCATGCAAAATATTGTTTTTGTCACTGGTATGTGCTGTCTTCATTAGCTGTGAATGAAATTTTTTGCCAAAACAATTTTTCTTTGAAAGTTAATATTTCAATACCATGATGGTGGAAGACACTCATGGTCCCTAAAACTGCCTTTAGCTGGGGCCTGGGCAGGGGTGGGGGGGTGGCAGGTGAGAATGAATGTCCTGAGGACCAGGCAGTGAGAACTTCCTGAGTGTTTCAGGGCCCTGTGAACACATCACAAAGGGATAAGCTTGGAAAGGATGTATATATATGTATAACTGAATCACTTTGCTGTACAGCAGAAATTAACATTATAAATTAACATTATAAATGTTATAAATTATATAACATAATTTATAAATGTTATAAATTAACATTATAAATGTTAATTTCTGTACAGCAGAAATTAACATTATAAATCAATGACACTTCAATAAAATAAATTTAAAAAGAAAAGAATAAGCTTGGGTGGGCAGTGATTAAGAAAACCTCTCCAAGATTTTCTTTAAGGTTGGCAAGTCTGTTCCCTCCACACACCTTCCCTCCTTTCTCTAGTGCAGAGATGAAAACTGGCCGCCCCAGGTTGGCTGCCACACCTGCGAACCCATTTCTGCCCCTACTGACCTCCAGCATGCTCCTCACCTTATCCAAACCTCAGTTTCCCCATCTTTTAAGAGCAAACAACTAATACTAGTACCCACTGAGGCAGGAGCCTGGAACAGCCCGGAACACGGGAAACACTCAGAAAATGTCGTTAAGTTAATTTCCATCAGGGTCAAACCTCAGCCTTCCCACACAGGGAACACACTATTCTTGTCTTAAAAGGCTTTATGACAAACAGGCTGCCTGGTCCTGTCACAAGTGTCCCTTTCAAGTTTAGCAAACTCTTCCTACCACTGTTGGCAATGACATCAAGCAGCAAGTTCTCTGGTGAGAAAAAGGAAAGCTTAGAGAGACACTGTCAACTGTATCTTTCTAGGGATATTTTCTGGGACCCCAAACTGAAAAGCACAAGTCAAAAATGAAGAAAGGGGCTTTGGCATTGAGTCCTGGGAGAATCTGGTGGAGTCCTTAGGGAGGGGCCATTACACTTGGAAACCAGCAGAGACCCTTCACAGAATGGCTGTCTGTTGAATGCCTTCTACATGCCTGGCATGTTCCCAAGATAAATGGGGAGAGACGCTTATCCACATGGAGCTGGAGTCTGGTAGAGAGGGTGGTAAATCAATAAACAGACATGGACACGAATGTGACAGCATGAGTGATGGGGTGAAGACCTGGGAGCAGGGGAATGGGTTCAGGCCAGCTCCCCCTGCAGGCAATGTGTGCAGCAGACAGTGAGAGCTGATTAGAAGTCACCCAGCGGGAAGATTTGGAAGGGCAAGGGCAGCAGCCAGTTTCCCTGCCACTGTTCCTTCCTCCCTAGGGTCTCAAGCCAGCCCTCTGTCCTCCAGCCAGCTTTCAGAGTCCTCTGATTGCTGCTGGTGTTATTCGAGGTGTCCAGCTGTGCTTAGAGCAGCAGGCAGGGGTTCCCCTATCTTGCTGGGATGGACCAATGGTGAGATGGAGGCAGCTTTCATCTTTGTCATAGACTGTCCTTGAGGTGGGAGGATGCACTGCCAGGGGCCGCTGAGAAACGCTCCAGAGTAAAGGAGGGTTACGTGGTGGACAGATATGTGTGGGGCTGTGGACAGAGAGACAGCAGAAGTGAGGGGGCTGCCTGCTGTGAGGAAAATGAGGGAGGTGCCTGGCCCGATGCGGACAGACTCGGCCTCCGTTGTCTCCTGGGGTTTGGTTTAGTGGCAAGACCATTGCATCTTTGTATATGGCAATTCGGCTGTCTTTAGCCCAAGGCCTTTCTGTTACTTTTCCTTTCCGCATCCCATGATTTGAAATAGCATATCTACCCCATTAATGACTCTATTCCAGTGTTTCTAAAGAAAGGAATATGATGAAACATTATTCCATTATAACCCTGCAGTAAACAACGACAAAGCGAGTGCTAAACTTGGTCTTATTTTGCAGTGGTTATTATTGCTTCATAATGAGAAAGGGGAGAGCTGCCCCGACCGACTGGCCAAGCTGGCCTGGCGCACCGAGCTTGGTGTCTCCTGATGAACCTAAACAACTTCACAGAACATCATCAGGCAAGGCCACCCAGTGAAGGTGAGAGGTCAGAACGAGAGCAAGGTCACAATGTCATCACGTCTGAACACAGATGAAACAGGAAGCCACACAAAGGGCCCAACATCCACCTTGCCACAGGTAAAGGGAGAGGGGCTGCTTCTATACAGTAAAGACTGCCGCCTCGCTTTCATCTGCACGTCTTCTAGACATGATTTATTAAGATGTCCAAGCATAGGATTCCCCTCTTCCTGACAGCATCACAGCATCCATTCCAGAGCAAACCCCAGCTTCCTGGACCCCTCTCCCCAAATCACCCAACACAAGCCTATAATGAGTCCCTTCTGGCTCCCTTTTACTGGGATGCCCCTGGCTCCCCCTCGGGTGACTTGTGTGTAGTCTCTCTTGCTCTGGCAAATAATAAGCCCAACTCGCTCAACTGCAGGGCTGTTCTTAGGGGTCTTCAGTTGGAGGACATTTTCAGTTAAAATATATTCACATAGAATGGCATTCACGGGCTAATTTCCATGAGAGCTTTTGAAACACATAAAACAGCTTATATATTCCGTCCGCAACTGGCCACCAACTCCATGATAGTATAATTTTTACTAAACCCTAGGATTCTGGAACACAGGATATTAAGTCTGAGCTGAGCACATCCTTGCATTTTTTTGTGGTGTCTAAATGACACCAGGGGTAACTTCATGAAAGTGGAGATCATATTTTCTACATTCATTCATCTAATGAGTCTACTACTGACTAATGGGAACCACCCAGGCCTTTAAGCTCTTCTTCCCAGCTCCCCTGCTGTCTGTTCCTAAGACGCACACTCTATTCGTTTTCAATGACTGTGTATCTGCTTTCAAAGAACATCTTTCAGGAAACCAAAAGAGACATTATAATGGATGTTTAGCACCAGTGTAGTTCATTGAATGGCATGAAAATTAACTTCTCACACAGTAACATAAAGACATAAAAAATAAATAACTACAATCTACTTAAAGTTTCTGGTTACAGACTTTTAGCAAAATGGCACTCAAAGTATATTCAAAGTCAGGGAGGCTTTGCATATAATATGGAGCCTTTGACCATACATCTGAGCGGCTTACGCGTCTCTTTGTCTGGAGTTGACGATGGAGTTTGGGAAGCTTCAAGGAGACATCTTGCTGAGATCTGCATAGCAATTCTTTTCACCCCTTTCAGGAGTATAAGACATGGCAGAGACATATGATCTGAACCCATGCAATTCACACCATTGGATGACCCTGCCTTCATGGAATTCATGGTGTGGCCTGGCCCCCTAAATAGTTGCCACATTATTCCACTTTCCACATCAATTTCAACAAATGAAAATCTTTTAATCAGGTTTTACTTATACTATACAATCTTGATAGGATTTTGGACAATAGCTCCTTGGGTTCTGGGGGAAGGGAGTGAGGGAAGGTAGGGCTAGTAGTATATTTATGAAATAAAAATAGAGAATGAAATAAATATTACATGAGACCTACTTCTACTCCCCAAAAGTTGTTTATCTGAAATTCAAATTTAACTGGGCATCCTGTGTTTTATCTCACCACCCCAGGGGGAAGGAGAGTGGGAAGGACATCACAAAAATTAAAGACTGGGTACGTTGAAGCGGAGTTCTAAATTAAGAGAGGCTTGGTCTGTGATGGGATTCAATGCATGCTCTGCCAATGACCTAGGGGCTTTGGGCATCTGTCTTAGGAACTGGGAACTTAGTGGATGGCCAAAAGAGGACTTGGGGACTGTGTGTGTAGCAGAGGATTGATGCTGATGGGTTGTGGAGAAGTGCTGACTACAGAAGGTCTAGTTACAGACCAGGAGGCTGGGCTACATGCTGGTCTCAACTGAGTCAAGTTCCCTGCCTGGGAAAGGAGCTGACTCTGGTCCAGGTGATGTTCTAGGAGGAAGGGAATGAGGAAACCCATGTCCTGTTTCTCTACCCATCACTTCCCCCAAGAGGGCTCTCTGCTCAGCCCTCAGGGCTTCTGGAAGGCTCTCCTGGAAACCCAAGACATACTCCATGTGAACAAGAGAAGATGCGGGCCCCCTCCTGCCCTTACTCTCCCTGCCTGACTGTGGTCCCACTCTGGGTGACAGTGCCACTGTCTGGTTGGAACTTGCCTGTTCCAACAGATACCCAGTCTCAAGTCAGCAATGCTGCTTTGAATGCAGGAGTGTCCTGCTGTGGATGATAAATTATATGATCATCCTATTCTTAGCCCAGGGGCCTCTGTGCATTGAACTGGCTTCATCTGCTTTGTTTTAACCACAGAACCCAGCTTTACAATCAGTTGGCAATAGGATTTTGGCAGACATAGTGAGGATGAAGAAAAATGGAACAAAAAGGACACAGATTGAGAGAGCTAGCAGAGAAAATGGTAGGGGTGGGGAGGAAAAAACTCTACCCTTCCTGCTGTGCCTTCTGAGCTGGGCAGACCCCCTAAGGAACAGGAATGGACCCGAGAAAAGGATTACAGTAAGCTGTATCTGAAGACACTGCGACCCGCCTCTGGGGGAGACTGAGCCTGCCTGGCTCTATCCTAGATCTGCATTTGGGATTCTTCCCAGAGATGCTTCGGGGTGAGGGGTGAAGGAAATGGGGACACACACGACCTTAGATTGTGTCAGACTGATATTGAGCTGCTCTGTGCCAGGCCCTTAGCGTGTGCCCTCTCAGTGCTGGTGGAGTAATGGATACGAGTCCAAACCACCTTATTAGAGTTTCAGATACTTCTCTATAAATTACTAAAGGATTTCCCTTACTTTCTTAGAAATATTTTTATTTAAAAACCCACCTGTATTAGTTTTCTATGGCTGATATAACAAAATACCATCAACGTGGGGACTTAAAACAATATGCATTATTCCCTTATAGTTCTAGTGGTCAGAAGTCTGCAATGAGTCTCATGGAGACAACACCAAGGTGTAGGCAGGACCCCAATGTTCATAGCAGCACTATTCACAATAGCCAAGACATGGAAGCAACCTAAATGTCCATCAACAGGTGAATGGATAAAGAAGCTGTGGTATATATATATAACTGAATATTATTCAGCCATAAAAAGAATGATATAATGTCATTTACAGCAACAAGGATGGACCTAGAGGTGATCATACTAAGTGGAGTAAGTCAGAAGAGAAAGACAAATGCCATATGATATCAGTTATATGTGGAATCTAAAATATGACACAAATGGACTTATTTATGAAACAGAAATAGACTCACAGACATAGAACACAAACTTATGGTTACCAAAGGGAAAAGGGTAGCGATGAATTAGGAGTTTGGGATTAGCAGATACAAACTACTATACATAAAATAGATAAACAACAAGGTCCTACTGTATAGCACAGGGAGCTATACTCAATATTTTGTAATAATCTATAAAGGAAAAGAATATGAAAAAGAAAAAAATATATATATCACTTGGCCATACACCTGAAACTAACAAAACATTGTAAATCAACTATACTTTAAAAAAAAAAAAAAAGGTATAAGCAGGATTTGTTCCTTCTGGAGGTTCTAAGAGAGGAGCTGTTTCCTTGCCTTTTCTGGCTTCTGGAAGCTGCCTACATTGTTTGGATCTGATCCCTTCCTTGCACACATGGCTTTTTCGTCCCCTACTTCCTTGTCATATTGCCTCTGTCCTTTCATAGTCAAATCTCCTCTGCATCTCTCTTACAAGGACATTTATGATTACATTTAGGGCCCACCTGTATAATCCAAGATAACCTCCCCATCTCAAAATTTTTAATCCCATCTGCAAAGTCCCTTTTGCTGTGTGAGGTAACATACTTACAGGTTCCAGGGATTAGGACATGGACATCCTAGGGGCCCATTATTTGTCCAGTCGCACAACTCTTCTCTCAGACTGAACTGGTGGCCTTGTCTGTTCCTCTTTCAAGGCAGGGAAAGGAATTCAGGGCCCCCGCTCTTCACAATGCTATCTGTAGAGAGTATCTTTAACGTGCATCTAACGTGATCTTCAAAACAACCCACAAGCCAGGGAGTGCTGTCATCATCTTGCAGGTAGGAAATTGGGAAGGGAGCTAACATGTACTGAGTTAAATCCAATATCAATGGAGCATCACCGTATACAAGATCCTGTACTTTCATCACTTCATTTAATCCTCTTGCAATCTGGGAAGCAATTTTTTTTTTCTGTGTTTACTCTCATTTTACAGGTAGAGAACTTGAAATTAGAGTGGTTAAGTGGTTAAGTAACTAAGACTGCAAAATCAGAAATGGAGGCACTGAACTTGAACCCAGATCCGTGATTTCCAGCCCTCACGTCTTCCCCAGCCCTATTGCACCCTGTGTGTTCTCCTGACTACAGTCCTGTGATGGTCTGAGGATGGGGTGGCTGATGGCTGCAGGGGACCCTATGGGTGCTCCTTTGTGGTGTACACTGACATCTTTAGATGTTTCCAAAGCCACAGAACATTAGGGCAGAGATGAGTCTCAGTGCAAACCTACCCCAAATGATTCTCAAAGTATAATACAGTGTGTACAGAACTATCTGGAATTTTATTAAAACGTAAAATTTCCTGATCCTCATTCTGGGAGATTTTAATTAGCAGGTCCGGGGTGAAGACCAGGAATCCAGCTTTTAATGTACACAGAAGCTGATTCTGATGCAATTGGGCAGAAAAGAAAGATACCTGGATGAGCAGGGTAATACATTTTCTCTGGATTGTAGGATTAGCCTTTCTTTCGGTGGGGCAGGGGGGTGGGGGTAGGTTTGTGCGTTAGGAAGCCAATCATGGTGGCCACACCATTAGAAAATGCCAAAGGATTCTTAGCAGATTTCTGGTCCTTTCAGTAGATTTGGTCAGGTGAAGAATTTTGGTTCACTCTGGGCTCTGATTTGAGTGAGAGAAACAGTGAAAGGTGGATTCCATGCTGTGAAATGTAACATTTGGAGATGCCTACAGTCTCAGCTTGTGCATTTGCCAGAAAGAAATCCAGAGTGGTCCCTGTTATGTCTGTGTTACAATCTGTCTAACTGGATTTTCCAGAATATGGGATCTACTAACTACTAAGAAATATTCCAAATCCGGAAGTAGATGGGCAGCATGCATTCACCAGAGACGTTAACGCAGACTTAACTGAGGTTTGTTATTGCTTAGAATATTGAGAAATGGAGCATCAGAACGTATCATCAGCTGGGGGAGAGCATATTCAGACCAGGTGCCTGGACATCTGGTGGTCTCGGGCACATTTACCCCATAGGCCCCTGCTTTCTTCAGATTTATAAACTTAGCAAGTTGCCTGTTACGCTGTGTTACATTTCCCAAGCCAAATTACCAGGGACAGACGCACGGTGAATTTGCTTGTCTGGCATATTTGTCACATTACAAACAAAATGCTGCCTGAGTGATGATGCACAGCTTATCACAGGTAATATAAGTGTTATCACACTGGGGTCTGGACTTTGCAGTTCACTTGGGCTTATTACCAGCTGATTTCCTAAAAGAGCTCAGATTCCTGGCTCAGCATGCCTTTGCTAGAAGAGTGTGCTCTGAATGGAAGAGAAGCAATAATTACACATTTCTCTCAGTGGGTCACTTCTATAAAGTGAAGTCAGAGTTTTAACCAGGGTTCAGTGTCTCCCTTTAAAATCCCCCACTCTCCATTTTTCAGTGTGAAAGGATCCAGGCCCTGTTTTCTGCAGACAGTATTTTTTGATGGCATGGTCAGCAAATTGTGCTAAGTGTGTGTCCTGTGATCTCCATAAAAGGGAATCATTGAATTTTCTGTCCACTTAGTGGTATCTTTTGTTAATCATAGGCAGGGGACTTGCATTATTTATGGGGCATTCGGACAACTCAGCAGTTTATGGAGTATAGTATATGAAGAAAGGGAGCTCTTTACCATCTAATAAAATGCTGCATTAGAACCTCAGTATTGAACTTCTCTAAAATAATTAATTAATTAATTATTATTAATATCTTTATTGGAGTATAATTGCTTTACAATGTGTGTTAGTTTCTGCTTTATAATAAAGTGAATCAGTTATACATATACATATGTTCCCATATCTCTTCCCTCTTGTGTCTCCCTCCCTCCCACCCTCCCTATCCCACCCCTCTAGGTGATCACAAAGCACCTAGCTGATCTCCCTGTGTTATGCGGCTGCTTCCCACTAGCTATCTATTTTACGTTTGGTAGTGTATACATGTCCATGCCTCTCTCTCACTTTGTCACAGGAATCCTGGATTATTGTGTGCACAAGTTACAAAGGACATACTTTGGTCTCACATTCAAGCTAACCTACAACCTTTGTGACTCTATGTGTCTGCTGGCACAAGTGAGGTATTACTTCAAAGATAAAGAGATTTATTATAGATTCTTCCCAAAGCAAAGAGCCATCTTATTAAAATGTTGTAAGTTCATCCATGTGGGATTTGGGTGAAGGCAATTTTGGACAAGCCACTGTGTACCAGTGACGAAAACAGAAATGAATTCAACCTTCTAATGGGAAAGTGAAAAATAAATAAATTAGTCTCCAGGTTTTCCAACTTTAGAAAATTATCTAAGGTAAAATATGACCAAAAATTGAAATAGCAAGTTAAAATTGTTTCCAGGTTTCTGATGGATAATTTGTAATTTAAAATGATTGGGGCAGGGGTGCCCAGGGCAAATCTGAATATCAAGATTTGCCCCCAGCCTCTCTGATTGCTGCTTCTTACACTTTTACTGAACCTCTTCCTTTTCTACTTCCTCTTAAGTGTGGGAAGAATTCACATGTATCTTTTACCAGCATAAAGTAACATACTGTGCTTGCTGTCTGACACTGGCCAGAGAATGCCTTTGTTTTGTCTTTTACACCTCTGCTTAACCACAGGAAAAATAGATATTGTGTGTTTAGTCCAGGAAATGTGACTAGCATTAAGTTATACCTTAAAGAAAGGGACGGGGAACAGCCAGTCCTGGGCACAGTTAAGAACTCTCTTTTGCCTTTAGAATGGAGTTTCCTTTAAGAACTAAAAAAAATGGAGCTACCATATGATCCTGCAGTCCTACTCCTGGGCATATGGTTTCTGGAGAAAACGATAATTTGAAAAGATACATGCACCCCAATGTTCATAATAGCACTATTTACAGTAGCCAAGACATGGAAGTAACATAAATGTCCATTGACAGATGAATGGATAAAGAAGATGTGGTACATATATACAATAGAATATTCCTCAGCCATAAAAAAATGAAATAATGCCATTTGCAGCAACACAGATGGACCTGGAGATTATCATACTAAGTGAAGTAAGTCAGACAGAGAAAGACAAATATTATATGATATCACTTATATGTGGAATCTAAAAAATAATACAAATGAATCTATTTACATAGTAGAAACAGACTCATAGGCATTGAAAACAAACTTATGGTTACTGAAAGGGAAGCAAGGGGAAGGATAAATTAGGAGTATGGGATTAATAGAAGCACATACTGTATATAAAATAGCTAAACAACAAGGATGTACTGTATAACACAGGGAACAATATTCAATATCTTGTAATAACCTATAATGGAAAATAATCTGAAATATATATATGTGTATATATGTAATATAACTGAATCATTTTGCTGTACAACTGAAACTAATACAATATTGTAAAGCAACTATACTTCAATAAAAAAAAGAGCTCTCTTTTGCCTTGGTGCTCTCATACCTTTCTCTCTCTCATAATGTGTTGTTCTCCTGCCCTAAGATTCTGAGACACTCATGGTATCTTCTAGCTCTAAAAAGTCCTTCCCCAAGTCTCTCTTTCCTCAATGTGCAGCATGCCCCAGAATTGGAGCTTGACCCTCCTGCCCCGTACTCAGTCCTACTTCCTCATATAAGGCAGGCTTGTCAGAATGCCAGCCTCTCTGCACACCCTGGAGTGCTGGCTTCTACAAGTAGCATTATTGCTCTGGCCTTCATGACAACATGAAGACAAGCACACAGAAAGGAGATGGATGTGGGGCTCCTGTAGGTCCCCAGCTCTTGCTCCAGAGCCGTGGCCCAATAAGCCATGTGAGGTCCTAGTTCTTAACTCAGGGGCTCAGCCCAGAATTTGTGTCTGGAGCTGGGCAGCTGAGACAAGGGTGAGCCAGGACTGAGCTTTGTTTTAAGATCCTTAAATCTCCCTCTTCCTGGCAATCTACAGCTTCAATGCAATCCTTATTAAAAAATCAGTGGCATTTATTAAAGAGGCTTTCTTTTTCCCATTGTATATTCTCGCCTCCTTTATTGTAGATTAATTGACCATACAACTGTGGGTTCATTTCTGGGCTGTCTATCCTGTTCCATGAGCTATGTGTCTGTTTTTGTGCCAGTACCATACTGTTTGCAGTACCATAGCTTGGTGATGTAGTTTGAAATAAGGGAGCTTGATAACTCCAACTTTGTCCTTTGTTTTCAAGATTGTTTTGGCTATTCAGGGTGTTTTGTGTTCCCATACAAATTTTAGAATTATTTGTTCTAGTTCTGTGAAAAAATGTCAAGTGCTATATATGTATATGTCTATCATCTATCTAGAGATGGGGGAGGGGAAGAGAGAGGATATTTAAAATATAAGAAGATAGTGTATAAAATTATACCAACACATTTAAATGTCTAGGGAAAATGGACATTTTTTGAAGATGCGATCTATGAATTATCAGTTCTAAGTCACAAAGAGACAAAATCCAAACAAAGTATCAAAACCAAAACTGAAAGGGTAATAAAAAGAAAGAAAAATCTATCCATAAGAATGACACCAGGTTCAGATAGTTTCTTGAGTGAATTTTACTAAACCTTATTTGATAGATGATGATTGTATTATGGACACACTTGCATAACATAGAGTGTGCGAGAAGCCTAATGCATATCAGATGGCATCTGTGTTACACTGAGCAGTTTTGATTGTACACAACCATATTTATACCAAACGATTTGATTACCCTCAGAAACCAACAATGCAGCTTCTGAGTCCTGCAGGAGTGATAAGATAGTTATCTCTACAGAAGGTTGTGGCTTACTGTCACCAGGTTCTGAACGTGACTGAACATGGGCAACCAACCCAGGGGAACTGCTGGCCAGCATCCCTGTGCCAGGGTTTTGGGATGACATACAACACATTGCCCTCACCCCCAGCAGCACCCCTGGGCCCAGCACCCTGGGCACTACAGGTGGACATGGCCCATGGTCCTTAGGCTCAGCCCCTCCTCAAGAGGCACCACTGACAATGTCACAGATGCTGTAGCTGCCCTTCCAACCAAATGTGTGTTTACTGTGGGCTATATAACTTCTGGTTCCTTTAGTCAAGATGCTTAATCCAACTTTTATTTCTCCAATTAATCCAATGTATAAATCCAACATTGCATGGCTCGTGCATAACTATTCTAAAGAATCTTATTTTATGTACTATATGTATCAGAATAGTGTACATTGCCATGTAATGTGAAAAGAAAAGTCTACATAAATAATGTGGCCAACTATCCAAGTGTCCTACCAGCTAAAATACCAACTAAACCTTGAACGGTGAAAAAACAAAACCAAACAAGAAAACCCCATTGTTTAACCACTTTGGACTGCCCTCCAGGGGCCATGCACAGGCAATGAAACCACTGGGGCCCAGGTCCCCCAGAATGCTACACGCACATGCTGTTGGTCATAGAGGAGAAGGGCAAAGACATCCGGCCCTCTTGTGCTGACAGTAAGGGTGCCAGGGAGCCCCTGAAGGGAGGCATCATCACCACTCGGACCCTGGCTGGAGTGGAGAGTGCCTGGCAGACACGGTGCAGACGCCCTCCCCACCCCTGCAACAGGATGCACCTAGGCCTCAGCCACTGCAGAGCCCTTGCTTCCCCTGGCCACCACCCCAAGTTACACTTCCCATCCTGCGCTTCCTGGCCTGTGTCCCTCCAGGAACCAGGGGGCGACTCTCACTCCAGTCTGCAGCACTAACTGACACCCCCACCCCCCGAAGCAATAATTAGCAGTGAGATGACTGTGAGTCCCACCCATGACCTGACATCAGTGTGGATCCATCTGGACCTTTCTCCTCTCTGTGCCCCTCCTGACTCTGCTCTTACTCGGTACTGCTTCTCACTTTGTCCCAGCCCTCTCCTCCCCTAGCAGGGCCTCCAAACACTTGTCACCTCCCTGCCTTGTCTCCTGGACCATAGTGACACTTATTTCAGTGTGCCTTTTGCTAAATATGCCCTTTTTTCTATAAATAAAAGAGAGTTCCATGAGGCTAATATAATACTAACTCCCACACTATACAAGTCTGACGACAGAAATCTAAAAACTATCAACCAATCACACTAATACACAGATATGGACAAATTAAATACAAACTATCTCAGCAGATTTTACTCAGTAATGAATTTTGTGACTCACATATCAGGTCAAAACAATACTTAGAGTGCAAATGTGATTCAGTAGTTTCAAAATCTATTAATTCTCTGTATCTACAAATTAAAGTAGGAAAAGAAGATAATCTCAATAAATATTAAGAAAACATTTCTAAAATTCAACATCTATTTGTGATAAAAATATAAATAAAATAACACAGTAAAGTTAGAAATAAAGGTTTAACTTGATATAAAAAGTATCTCCTAGAAAACTGAAGCAAACATAATAGCTAATGGTGAAATATCAGAAGTACTCATATTAAAATCATAAACAAGAAAAAGACTCCGACTATTGTCATTTTTACTTACATTATTACATTATTGAATGTTTTGAATAGAAAATCTTAGTAATAAATTAAAAGAAAAAAGAAGTATAAGAAACGAAACTGAGTTATTTGTAGTGAGATGGATGGACCTAGAGTCTGTCATACAGAGTGAAGTAAGTCAGAAAGAGAAAACCAAATACGGTATGCTAACACACATATATGGAATTAAAAAAAAAAAAAGTTCTGAAGAGCCTAGGGGCAAGACGGGAATAAAGACGCAGACCTACTATAGAATGGACTTGAGGATACGGGGAGGGGGAAGGGTAACCTGGGACGAAGTGAGAGAGTGGCATAGACATATATACACTACCAAACATAAAATAGCTAGTGGGAAGCAGCCACATAGCACAGGAAGATCAGCTCAGTGCTTTGTGACCACCTAGAGGGGTGGGATAGGGAGGGTGGGAGGGAGGGAGACGCAAGAGGGAAGAGATATGGGGACATATGTATATGTATAACTGATTCACTTTGTTATAAAGCAGAAACTAACACACAATTGTAAAGCAATTATACTCCAATAAAGATGTTAAAAAAATAAAATAATGGAATAAAAGAGACAAACCTGCCATTTAAAAAACTTTTATCTGATAATCTACCCCAAAACTCCAGAGAATTAATTGATAAAAAATATTAACTAAAAAGATGGTCTTAAAATGAAGCAGGACCCTATGGTCCTTCCCCCCCACCCATGTCCTCTGCCTGCCTTTTGTCTGTGGAAAAACTTTAGCCAAAGAATAAGTTTAATCAGAGAAGTGAGAAAATGCAGAAACAAACAAACAAAAAGCAGTCAAACAGGACAAAACAATAATAGGTTAGTCAGTAAGCAAAGTCAAGGACTTTTAGTTCCTCCTCAGGGGCTATAGATAATATTCTGAGCCATGTCCTGTGAGCTGTCTTATAGATACTGAAACCCCCACCAGGTAGAAGAAGTTAACTACATGATGACCAGACTGTAGCCACGACATAAGCTGCCACAATTCCAACAACTGGCCTCAAGAAAATGGGAACAAACTGACCCTGGAACTGAAGACTAACTGTACCTAAAACAATCAAGATGATGCCGGTCAGACCACTGCATGACCGATTTCAAGATGACTGTCAGAGCTGACTGTGTTGTTTCTGCATGTAGCTCCCTCCCTCTGCCTATAAAAACTCTTGCCCCCTGATTGTTAGAGGGGAGTCAGCCTTTGGACAGGCATCTGCCCTCTCCGCTGGTTGCCGGCAGCCAAAATAAAGCAAACTTTCCATTCCACCAACCTGGCCTCTTTATTGGCTTTGGAGCGGCGAGCAGCCAGATCCCACTTTCGGTTAGAGTCTGATGTACAGTAAACATTTAAAACATACTTACCAATAATAACCAATCAGAAAATGCAATGGAAAAAAATGGATTCCATTATCAGTTGTTTAAGTTAACACAAAACACCATGAAATAAACTACATTTTCTGGGCGGGCCACAGGGCAGCCTTAACTAGGCCCCGATACCTAAAGTCTCACTTGAAAACGTGAGGTGGTTCGAGGGAAGTGCAGAGGTTCCGCTGCACCAGACATCCTGGTGCACAGGTAACCATGACTCTGCTGTCTTCCACACCTGGCTTCCAAGCTGGCCGGAAGAGGAGAGGAGCACAGAAGAGTGTGCACTGAAGTGCTTTATGAGCTGGGCTGAAAGTGGCATTCACTCTCCAGCGGCCAGTGCTCAACCACACAGCCACGTGTGAGTGCAAGGCAGCCTGGGTAAGGAAGAGGAGGCACAGATGTTTAGGAACCTCTGCATTAATCTTGTCGTGAAAATCTGTCTGCACCCTTCTTCCCACATACAGAACTCATTCAAGCCCTTCCCCAGGGGACCAACCCCAAGTTTCATCCAGCTCAGTCTGGGATCTGGGTGAAGTCTTCTCTTCTCCATCCATCTGGATGTGGCTCGCCATCATCCCGCTGCCTGTAAACTAAATGCTGTGGTGGAGCAGGCAGAGAGTAACCCCAATGCAACTGCCCTTAAAAGGGAGACGTACAGGGGGAGATACCAGGAGACGTACAGCAATCACCATCCCCAGCAAGAGTGGACTCCTACCGGGCCAGCATCTTGGAAGAAGGGCCTTGATTAGACGTTGGATTTGGGCTCCAGGAGAATCTCCTTTGCCCCTGGCTCTACCCTTTGGCAAGGTTTATTTTTTCCTTCCATTTTCTTTCATGACTATATTTGAAGTAGGCATTGGAAAATATGCCACCCTTGGGGTAGGAGTGTGTGTACAGTTTTTGTAGCAGTTTTCTTGCTGGTGCCGATTTGGGGGCCCAAATTTATTTTACATTTCCAAGTTTGATTTTTTTTTAAGCTCATGGTTTCTTTGGTAATGTAACTTCCTCAGAAATTTTGTAGACTTCTAATCTTCTGTCAGTCAATTTCACATGCCAGTAACCACACCCATACTTCCATGAAGTCTTATTCATTGTTTACCTGAAATTTAAATCTAACAGGGTGTCCTGTATTTTTATTTGGTAAATCTGGAAAGCCTAAAGTTAGCAGAAAGAGTTGGACCAAATGTCCACCACTGCTGGCTGGGGCCTCTCTCTTTCCGGATCTGTCTGTGCCCAACACCCAAGCACTAAGTTAGGCCATGAATTTCAGTCCTTGTCTATGGCACTGACCCTCTTCAAGGTGGAGATTTCTATACTGATTATACAAGATTTAGCTGTGGTAACAGACTCAAACAGCTAACAGTTCTACCCAAGAGAAGTTCATTTCTCACACATTTAACAGCCCCAGGCAGCAACCCACGTGCTCCATTCCATCACTCCGGGCCCCAGGGATCCCCTGACAGGGTTTTGCCATCCTCATCAATTTCTTCTAAGGACCCTCTGGGGATTACTATTCCAGGCAGGCAGGAGAGGGAGAGAGCTTAGGGGAAAGTGGGGGTGTGTTTTAGGGGTCTGGCTTGGAAGCAACACCCATTACTTCTGTTCACCTTCCAGTGGCTAAGACCTGAGTTATATGACCCAACCTAACTACAAAGATTGCTTTAAGTTTAGCTGCTTGCCCAAGAAGAAAAGTCAACTAGATTTTGAAGAACTGCTAGCAAATTCTGCCCCAGACCTAACAAAGAATGTACAAGCCTTATGTGAATAAAACTTCAAACTTTGTTAAAGGACATTAAAAAAAAAAAAAACTAAATAAAAGGAGAGACATATTATGTCCTGATATGGGAAGATATAGGCATGTAAAAATGTTAATGCTCCCCCACATTAATCTAAAAATTGCGTAAAATCTTAGTCAAAATCGGAATGTTTCATGGAAGCTGATAAAATGATTTTAAATTTCATGTGGTAGAGAATATCTAATTTTTTAAAGAGAACAGTATAGTGTGATTATCACTACAGATCAATTATAATTAAAACATGGTGGTATTGGTACAAAAGTAGATCAATAGAAGAGATAAACAAACTAGAGAATTCAGGAAATATTCTTCATAGTATTCAACCTTAAGAAAAAAAGGAAATCCTGTCACATGCTACAGCATGGATGAATCTTGAGGACATTAAGTGAAATTAGCTAGTCACACACACAAATACCATATGACACTGCTTGTATGAGGTACCTAGAGGAGTCAAATTTATAGAGACAGAAAGTAGATGGTGGTTGCCAGGGGCTTTGGGAGGAGGATGGGGAGTTGTTTAAGGAGGTACAGAGTTTCAGTTTTTCAAGATGAAGAAGTTTTGGAAATCTTTCCCACAACAATGTGAATATACTTAACACTACTGGACTCTACACTTAAAATGGTTTATGTTATTTTTTAACCACAATTGAAAATTTATTAAGTTAAAAAATATTTATATTATTGTATTAATAGGATAGTAGCTTATTAAAATTAAAAAAAATCAAGTTTCAAGTGTTTCAAGTCAGCGGTAAAGGATAGCGCATTCAAGAAATAATTTCCTTCTGGAAAAAAATAAGTTTCCTTACATTATAAAAACAATAAAATTTTGATAAAAAGCAGGACTGTGAACTTAGAAAAAATGTTAGAGTGTTTTCCTAATATTGAGGTGTTGCAAAGGCCAAATAAAAATCAAAATTGTACACTTAGAAAATATAGAGTTGCCTCATTATATTGGAATGGTGTAAAAGTATTTCTAAGCAAAGTGTAAAACTCAGAATCCATAAATAAATCTAATGAAATGTTTGCCTTCATATAATCTGAAATCGCCTTTAGAAAAAGAAAGTCACCATAAAGTTAAAAGGCAAGTAAGTGACTAGTAGAAGATATTGCAACGTATTTAATCAATAAAGAGTTAATAACTAGAATATATAAAGAGATCTAAAAATTAATAAGAAAGGAAAACATTTTAATAGAAAAATTTAAACTATGAACATGACCCTCACAGAAGAATGGAACATAGCCAATAAACATATGAAACAATGTTAATTCTTACTCAAAATCAAGAAGTAGCAAAATAAAACCATACTGAAATTATTTCTCCTCATTTATTAGTTTGGGATTAATTTAAACGCTGCAGAATAGTGGATGTTCTCATTCATCACTCTTGGGAATTGCATGTTCTTTCTAGTTTTTCAGAAAAACTGGATGCATTTGTCAAAATTGTAAATGTGTATGTATTTTTACTCATGAACTCTCCACTAGGAATCTATCTTAAATATTCCCATATGTGAAAAGGGATGCATATATAAAAATATTCACTGCAGCATTGTTGATTTGAGGAAAGAGCGGAAGTTAAATATTCATCAACAGGGTTTGGCTAAATAAATTGTATTACATCCATACCATGGAATACTATGTAGCCCTTACAAAGAATACTGTTGGTTTATAGGTACTGACACTGGAGGAACCCTAAGACATATCATTAAAAAACAAAAACAAAAACAAAAACAATGCATCCCACGTAATCAATTCTGTAGGTGCCTGATAAAATCATGGGAAAGATGCATACTGCCTTGGTTAGATATTGCCACAATTCTGTTGTGTCACAAACTCAGTGAATCTGAACAACCATCTCTTATTGTGATGACTCTCTGGGTCATGGAGCAGCTCTGCCTCAACATGTAAGCCGTGTTCTAGTCTCTTCTGCGTGCTTCTCACCCTCCTTGGATCAGCAGGCTGGCCAGGACATGCAGTTCTCATGCTGGGGGCAGACCCTCAAGAGCCTAAACAGAAACATGTAAGACTTCTTAACGCCTGTCTTGGGACTGGAACACAATTGCTTCTGCCCTCTGCCCTTGGCCAAGGCAGGTCCCACAGCCCAGCCCAAAGTCAAGACACTCCGGCCAAAATTCCGTGCACAAAGGAGTGGACGGCTGAATAGTTATTCCTCAGGAGAAGATTTTGCATGATCATTTTATGCATTTATTTGTTAAATATTGACTAACCTTTACTAATTACGAAGCTCTGTGCTTGGCACTGGACCATGAGCAGTAAACAAAAGACACCACCCCAACAAACACCATTCCTGCATGGACCTTACATTCTAGTAGAGGAGACACCTTAAAGGAGGTAACTAAGGAAAACATGTAGTGTGTTAGATAGTGAAAAATGCTAAGGAGGAAAATAGAAAGGAGACATACATTTGGTCTGTAGGGAGAGGGAATATAAATATTCAGATCACGTGTCAGGGAAATCCACCAACTGAGAAGATGACTTTTAAGTGAAACTCTGAAGGAAGTGAGGAAATGAGCCATCTGGTTATCGGGGAAGGGCCTTCCAAGGGATGGAGAAACAGCAAGTGCAAAGCCCTGAGACAGGAGCATGACCAGCAAGTTCAAAACAGAAGGGACCATAGTGGTTGGGGCAGAATGAACAAGGGAAGGAGGAGAGGTTTTCTCCAGAGAGGCCATAGAACCCAGTCATGTCCCTGACAGGTGCCTCCCTAGGGACTGCAGACACCAGCCCAAGACCCACACCAAGTGAGTACTTGCCTGCTTTCCTGCTTTGGATTTTCAGAAACTCACTTCCTGTTCCTATGCTCTGGCACTTTTTCATGCCTGCTGAGCTGGACTTCTTCCAATGACAGGAGACCCCTCAGAACCATCTCCTGGGTTCTGTGGGTCTCTTGTCCCAGTTCCTGGCCCCATCCAACAGCCTCTTCTCCCGTTAACCAAAGTATGACAGACAGATCAAGAGCTCTGTGGAATATGCAATGACTGGCAAGGGGATGGGTCAAGGATCAGGAAAATTATGATCAAGATGATGCCTGAAAGGCCCAGTTAATTATAAAATGGATAGACAGTTTAAGTACCCCGGCCATGGCTCCCAATTCTAGACCTTGGAAGCCCCTTTCAGAGGACACAGAGGGATTGAACCCAAATAAGAAGAGCCATTAAATCTATTGGGCACAGAATGGTACCTGTTATTTTCGATATCACAGAAATAGCCAGAAAACCAAAACCACTGGTGAAGTACATATCATGGAAAAAAATGAAGCTCTCTTGCTATAGAATTCAAACAAATTAAATTATATAGAAAATTACACACACACACACACACACACACACACACACACACACACACACACACCCCACATGGTCCAATGTAAAACATTTTTTCTCACTCTCTTAAGTATCAAAGAATTGGGAGTCAGTGGGGACAAGTTCCCTAAAAGACAAAATGTTTTCCCATTGCATTAATGATAGTGCATTTCAGCTAATTCCTGTAGTTACTATTGATGCAATAAATGGAGAAATCTATTAAGTCCTTGAATTTTAATAACCTTGATGTTACAAGTCACAGTAACAAATTAAGATTGCTTCTCTGAGCTAACACATTAATCAGGTTTGCCATTTTGGACCTCACACAGACCACAGGCTGCATCCAGCCAATATCATTAGGTAAGGACCCTGAAGATTAGACGTAGACAGGTTCCCAATACACAGCCACGAGCCCACAGGTGATGTGGTTGTGGTGTAGCCAGCCCTCTGGGTTACTTCCAGGATGTATGCTTCAAAGACGAGATGAGGATGAAGTCAAAAGAGCACTAATAAGTATTAATGATGAGTTTGTATGGCTGTGTACTTAGTAGTTATTGTCAGGAAATCTACAATGACCAAAACATACCCCTACCTGTATCCAGGAAGTAGTATTTAAATACCTATTTTTTGAAGTTTAAAAATAAGCATGGACCCCATTAGCAATGGGGCTCCTCCCCCAGAGATGTCCCCCAGCCACCTGACTTTTTTAGGAGTGAAAAATATGTATAAAATACAGCCTGTTACTAATGTCTGATGTGGGATTTCAGGACTGATTTGATGATGTCCTTCGCCTTGAATGCAATGCTGAGTAGAAAATGGGATTCCAATAATCCACAGCGTGCAGTGGCATTAGGATTCAATTACCACCTGGGGCTGCTAAGGAAGCAATGCCTATTGATGCGAGTGCCTTGGGTGCTGTACTTGACATTCACAGTGGTGACAACAATGACAAGGCCGGCAGGGAGGCATGGGAAAGCCACATGTGACTGCACAGGAGGGCAGTCACAAGCCAGCATGACTGACTGACATGCTTTCAGTACTTTAACCCCTTGGCTCCTGTCACGATCAGAGAATCAGACAGCTTCTGCAGTGACACTCAAGACAAAATAGGATAAAACATTTTCTTTTCTTAAAGCAACAGGGCAGATATGGCTGTAACACAGACTCAGAATGAGTTTGTAGGTGGTATCACTACAATGTAACTTGCCAATGCCCTTGTATACAAGTGAGGCTGGATTGTGGTGCAGGGGCACCCTGAGATTTGGAATTGGGACATGTGTGGATTCTGGAAAAGCTGGGAATTTTGAATTCTCCAAAATGAGAGAATTCTCCAAAATGAGAGAATTCAACCCTTGCTGGAAGAAGTGGCCCATGCACCCTGTGTGAAGAACCTTCCCTTATCTGAAGATCCGTTAATAACTTTTATGGGAGAGTCCCCTCACAAGGTGATGTTTATGATCCTCCAACCCACCCCTCAACTGATACTGCCTTGAGACTCATAATCAGGGTCGCAACTATCAAGTAGGGTTCACAGGGACAAATGCAAAATCTGATCCATGAAGAGATTTTTACACTTAGTGAGGGTGAGGGAGAGAGAGAGAGGGAGAGAGGAATAGGGAGTAGGGTGGGGGAGAGGGGGGGGGGAGGGAGGGAGGGAGGGAGGGAGGGAGAGAGAGAGAGAGAGAGAAAGGGGAAGGGAAAAGATAAAAAGGGAAAGATTTGCTAATTCAAACCATCAGACACAGGTAAAATGGGCATGGATTTTAGGAAGGTTAAACCATGAAGTGCAGAATTCTGTACTAGATAAGGCTGAATTTACCCAGGCGAGGGCCCTTCCAGAGTGATAAAAGAAATGTTCACAATTGAGATATAGGGAAGTCATTCTGGCTTATACGTGAGTTAACTTGAATTTGATGCTAGCTAAAATAGACTCTTTGTAGCCTATCAAACATACATTGTACACCTGCTTTAATTATTAAAGAAAAGGGCACATTGGCCAGAAGTGAAGAATATCCACGTTAAAAATAAAAAGATTAAATGTCTCTCTTCCTGGGATATCAATGTTGGTCCTCCTTTGATGATAAGACTCCCTTCCCAGGTGCCAAGGCCATGCTGACTCACTGTTTACATGCTCGGCTGTTCTTTTTTTTTTTTTTGAAACCTTGAAGAAATGTAATCCTGACTTGTTTAATGTTCTTTGTTCTGACAAGATATAAAACTGTGCTGAAAACCCTGCTTCTCAGGAGCAGTTTCTCAGAGTCATCTGGGAAGTGGGTTTCTGGGCTAGTCCTCAGTTTGACTCAAATAAAACTCTTTTCTGTTTTTCTTATTGATTGTTTAGTGATTATTTTCATTGACAAGAGATTCAGGCCGAGTGGCTTAATGGAGCTCCTTAGGGGAGCTCTCAGCTTGCTTGGTTGCTGGGGTGAAATCCAAACTGGACGTTGGCCCATATCTGATAAGGCTGTCTCTGCTCTCTGTGATGGGCTGTTTGCAGAAATCTTTGCATTCTACAGAAGACCATGCTCATCCACTACACCCATGATATCAAGATGATTGAACCTGGTGAGCAGGAACAGCAGGAGCTTTAAATGTCGTATTGAGACACGTGTGTGGCAGAGGGTGAGCAAGAAACCCCATGAAACTACAGGGCCCAGACCGTGGGGAGGTTTCCAAGGCCAGGTGGTCTGAAGCATGTTGGAACATTCCTTCCAAAGTGAAAGAAAAGTTGCTATTTCTTCGATTGCCTACTGCTCAAAAATAGACAGTTTTGGGTGGGTCTCTTTGGAGGCAATGTATGCCATATTTGAAAGGGCTGCCCCAATCCATTTACTGAAAATCTTCAAAGCTCCAGATTTTGAGTGGGGCCTGGATGAGGTGTCTTGGGCCTTGTGCATCACGGTAATTGAAATGTCTGTTTCCCACAGGGATACTGTATATAACAATGAAAATATCTAGGTTTGGGGTGCAAAGTTATTATTATTATTTATTATTATTATTTTTTTGCGGTACGTGGGCCTCTCACTGCTGTGGCCTCTCCCGTTGCGGAGCACAGGCTCCGGACACGCAGGTTCAGGGGCCATGGCTCACGGGTCCAGCCACTCTGCTGCATGTGGGATCTTCCTGGACCGGAGCACGAACCCGTGTCCCCTGCATTGGCAGGCTGACTCTCAACCACTGCGCCACCAGGGAAGCCCCAAAGTTATTATTTTAAGAATCAGCTCTTGCTATGCAACTGAACTTTGTAGCAGAATGGGGATTCAGTGACCCTGTGACTGAAGCTGATCACCATGAATTGGCTATGCTCTGACACACGGAGCCACAGTGCAGAAGTTGTTTGTAAGAGAACAGGTTTGCAAGTCTGGGAAGCACAGGTATATTTCATGAGCAGGTGGCTCAGCCTCCTATCACATCTTCTGCTTCTGCATCTTCTTTCCCCACGATTTACATGTATGACCTCATGGGAATTCCTTATGACAGGCTGGTTCACAGATGGTTCTGCCTGAGATGCTGGCACCAACTAACTCTAAGTGGACTGCTGGACCACAACAGCCTCACTCAAGGGAGTCCCTAAAGAACAGGGCAAGGGATATCCTCCAAGTGGGTAAAACCTTGAGCAGGACATTTAGTTTTCCACTTTGTCTGGAATGCCACATTTGCCATGGTGTTATTTCATACAATACTGCTTCTGATCAAGGCATTCACTTCACAATCAAAGGAACAGGGTAATAAGCTCATGAAATTAACACATCCTACTCTATTCTCTGTTACCCAGAAGCGGTGGTCATTATATGTTTGTAGGATGGCCTGAGAAGACTCCATTATGGTACCCATTGGGAGGCAGCACCCTATATGTGGTATATGCTTTGAACCAGCAAGCAATCATCAGAATACATGAGTCTAGAAATCAAAGAAGCATAATTGGAAATGTTTTTTCTCACTAGTATGCCTAATATCTCTTCTGCAGAATTGTTGCTTCCCATCCCTAGAACTGTGTGCTTTGCTGGTTTGGAGGTCCTAGTTCTAAGGGGAGGGATACTTCTGCCAGAGAACTCAACGATGTGTCCATTGGATTGGAAGCCGAGGCTGTATCCTGTCACATGGGACTCTTTATTACACTGTAAAGAGGAGAGTTACTGTACTGGCTGGGGTAAATGATTCTGATTACTACAGAGAAACTGGGTTTCTGCTACACAAAGGAGGTAGGGAGGACATACCTGGAAGATGCACTGGAGTGCCTCTCACATGCCTCTCCTATGTCTAATAGGAAATGTTAGTGGACAATCTTGTGGGTTAAATTGTGTCCCCCCAAAAGATCTGTTTAAGTCCTAAACTCTGGTACTTGTGAATGTGATCTTATTTGGAAATAGGGTTCTTGCAGTTGTAATCAAGTTAAGATTAGGTCACATTGGATTAGGGTGGGGGATCAATATGACCTCCAATATGACAGGTGCCCTTATAAGAAGTAGAGAAGAGACACAAACACACAGAGGAAGAATGCCACCTGACAACAGAGGCAGAGATTGGAGTTATGTAGGAACAAAGCAAGTAATGACAAGGTTTACAGCCACCACCAGAAGATAGTGTTACCGAATTAATACCTATGGATCCTAGCTTGGCTGAGGTCCTCTACCTTGGTGGGGGAGGGCTCTTTTCCCATTTGGGTTTGAATAGGTGAATAACAAAACTGAAGCTAATTTTAAACAGTAGAGACAAACGGAGGAGGAGTGAGGCTAATGATGGAAAAGCATATGCATTAGTCTACTGGGAAAGGAACATTTGAGGGAGTGGGAGGGTCACTCCCTTTTCATCCTCTTTTTGTCCTAAATGTTCAGTCATAGCCATTGGTTGGTGTGTCATTTAATATACTCATATGGTAAAATCAATGTATAATGAGACTCAGGGTCTGTTGGAGGTCCAATCTGTTGCCATCTTAGACCAGGATGGTGCCATCTGGGTTTTTGTTTGTTTGTTTGTAGCTTCCTTTTTTATCTCTGGATGCTTTTTTTAGTTTTCTCAGAAATGGGATTTATTTTAGATAGAGAAGTTCTATTGTCTTTTTATTTTTTAACATTTTTATTGGAGTATAATTGCTTTACAATGGTGCATTACTTTCTGCTTTATAACAAAATGAATCAGTTATACATGCACGTATATCCCCATATCTCTTGCCTCTTGCACCTCCCTCCCTCTCAGCTTCCCTATCACACCCTTCTAGCTGGTCACATGGCACTGGGCTGATCTCTCTGTGCTATACGACTGCTTCTCACTAGCTATTTTACATTTGGTACTGTATATATGTCCACTACCACTCTCTCACTTTGTCCCACCTTACCCTTCTCCCTCCCAATATCCTCAAGTCCATTCTCTAGTAGGTCTGCATCTTTTTTCCCATCTTGCCCCTAGGTTCTTCATGACCATTTTTTTTTAGATTCCATATATATGTGTTAACATATGGTATTTGTTTTTCTCTTTCTGACTTACTTCACTCTGTGTGACAGACTTAGGTCCATCCATCTTACCACAAATAACTCAATTTCTTTTCTTTTTATGGCTGAGTAATATTCCATTGTATATATGTGCCACATCTTCTTTATCCATTCATCTGTTGATGGACACTTAGGTTGCTTCCATGTCCTGTCTATTGTAAATAGAGCTGCAATGAACATTGTGGTACATGACTCTTTTTGAATTATGGTTTTCTCAAGGTATATGCCCAGTAGTGGGATTGCTGGGTCGTATGGTAGTTCTATTTTACATTTTTTAAGGAAGCTCCATACTGTTCTCCACGGCGGATGTATCAATTTACATTCCCACCAACAGTGTATGAGGGTTCCCTTTTCTCCACACCCTCTCCAGCATTTATTGTTTGTAGATTTTTTGATGATGGCCATTCTGACCGGTGTGAGCTGATATCCCATTGTAGTTTTGATTTGCATTTCTCTAATGATTAATGATGTTGAACATTCTTTCATGTGTTTGTTGGCAATCTGTATATCTTCTTTGGAGAAATGTCTATTTAGGTCTTCTGCCCATTTTTGGATTGGGTTGTTTGTTTTTTGGATATTGAGCTGCATGAGCTGCTGGTAAATTTTGGAGATTAATCCTTTGTCAGTTGCTTCATTTGCAAATTTTCTCTCCCATTCTGAGGGTTGTCTTTTCGTCGTGTTTATGGTTTCCTTTTTTGTGCAAAAGCTTTTAAGTTTCATTACGTCCCATTAGTTTATTTTTGTTTCCATTTCAATTTCTCTAGGAGTTGGGTCAAAAAGAATCTTACTGTGATTTATGTCATAGAGTGTTCTGCCTATGTTTTCCTCTAAGAGTTTGATAGTGCCTGGCCTTATTTTAGATCTTTAATCCATTATGAGTTTATTTTTGTGTATGGTGTTAGGGAGTATTCTAATTTCATTCTTTTACATGTAGCTGTCCAATTTTCCCAGCAGCAGTTATTGAAGAGGCTGTCTTTTCTCCATTGTATATTCTTGCATTCTTTGTTAAAGATAAGGTGACCATAAGTGCATGGGTTTATCTCTGGGCTTTCTATCCAGTTCCATTGATCTATATTTCTGTTCTTGTGCCAGTGCCATACTGTCTTGATTACTGTAGCTTTGTAGTATAGTGTGAAGTCCAGGAGCCTGATTCCTCCAGTTCCCATTTTCTTTCTCAAGATTGCTTTGGCTATTCGGGGTCTTTTGTGTTTCCATACAAATTGTGAATTTTTTTGTTCTAGTTCTGTGAAAAATGCCAGTGGTAGTTTGATAGGGATGGCATTCAATCTGTAGATTGCTTTGGGTAGTAGAGTCATTTTCACAATGTTGATTCTTCCAATCCAAGAACATGGTATATCTCTCCATCTATTTGTATCATCTTTAATTTCTTTCATCAGTGTCTTATAATTTTCTGCATACAGGTCTTTTGTCTCCTTAGGTAGGTTTATACCTGGATATTTTATTCTTTTTTTGCAATGGTAAATGGAAGTGTTTTCTTAATTTCTCTTTCAGATTTTTCATCATTAGTGTATAAGAATGCAAAAGATTTCTGTGCATTAATTTTGTATCCTGCTACATTTCCAAATTCATTGATTAACTCTAGTAGTTTTCTGGTAGCATTTTAGGATTCTCTATGTATAGTATCATGTCATCTGCAAACAATGACAGCTTTGCTTCTTCTCTTCTGATTTGGATTCCTTTTATTTCTTTTTCTTCTCTGATTGCTGTGGCTAAAACTTCCTAAACTATGTTGAATAAGAGTTGTGAGAGTGGGCAACCTTGTCTTTTTCCTGATCTTAGTGGAAATGCTTTCAGTTTTTCACCATTGAGGACAATGTTGGCTGAGGGTTTGTCATATATGGCTTTTATTATGTTGAGGAAAGTTCCCACTATGCCTACTTTCTGCAGGCTTTTTATCATAAATGGGTGTTGAATTTTGTCAAAAGCTTTATCTCCATCTATTGAGATGATCATATGGTTATTCTCCTTCAATTTGTTAATATGGTGTATCACATTGATTTGCATATATTGAAGAATCCTTGCATTCCTGGAATAAACCCCACTTGATCATGGTGTATGATCCTTTTAATGTGCTGTTGGATTCTTTTTGCTAGTATTTTGTTGAGGATTTTTGCATCTATGTTTATCAGTGATATTGGCCTGTAGTTTTCTTTTTCTGTGACATCTTTGTCTGGTTTTGGTATCAGGGTAATGGTGGCCTTGTAGAATGAATTTGGGAGTGTTCCTCCCTCTGCAATATTTTGGAAGAGTTTGAGAAGGATAGGTGTTAGCTCTTCTCTAAATGTTTTATAGAATTTGCCTGGGAAACCATCTGGTCCTGGGCTTTTGTTTTCTGGAAGATTTTTAATCACAGTTTCAATTTCAGTGCTTGCGATTGGTCTTTTCATATTTTCTATTTCTTCCTGGTTCAGTCTCAGAAGGTTGTGTTTTTCTAAGAATTTGTCCGTTTCTTCCAGGTTGTCCATTTTATTGGCATATAGTTGCTTGTAGTAATCTCTCATGATCTTTTGTATTTCTGCGGTGTCAGTTGTTACTTCTCCTTTTTCATTTCTAATTCTATTGATTTCAGTCTTCTTCCTTTTTTTCTTGTTGAGTCTGGCTAATGGTTTATCAATTTTGTTTATCTTCTCAAAGAACCAGCTTTTCGTTTTATTGATCTTTGCTATCGTTTACTTCATTTCTCTTTCATCTATTTCTGATCTGTTCTTTATGATTTCTTTCCTTCTGCTAACTTTGGGTTTTTTTTTTTCTTTCTCTAGTTGCTTTAGGTGTAAGGTTAGCTTGTTTATTTAAGATGTTTCTTGTTTCTTAAGGTAGGATTGTATTGCTATAAACTTCCATCTTAGAACTGTTTTGTTGCACTCCATAGGTTTTGGGTCATAGCGTTTTCATCATCATATTTTTCTAAGTATTATTTGATGTCCTCTTTGATTTCTTCACTGATCTCTTGGTTATTAAGTAGTGTATTGTTTAGGCTCCATGTGTTTGTATTTTTTACAGACTTTTTTCCTGTAATTGATATCTAGTCTCATAGCGTTGTGTTCAGAAAAGATGCTTGATATGATTTCAATTTTCTTAAATTTACGAAGGCTTGATTTGTGACCCAAGCTATGATCTCTCCTGGAGAATGTTCCATGAGCACTTGAGAAGAAAATGTATTCTGTTGTTTTTGGATGGAATGTCCTATAAATATCAACTAACTTCATCTTGCTTAATGTATCATTTAATGCTCGTGTTTCCTTATTTATTTTTCATTTTGGATGATCTGTCCTTTGGTTAATGTGGGGTGTTAAAGTCCACTACTATGATTGTGTTACTGTTGATTTTCCCTTTTATGGCTGTTAGTATTTGCCTTATGTATTGAGGTGTTCCTATGTTGAGTGCATAAATATTTATAATTCTTATATCTTCTTCTTGGAATGATCCCTTGATCATTATGTAGTGTCCTTCTTTATCTCTTTTAATAGTCTTTGTTTTCAAGTCTATTTTGTCTGATTTGAGAATTGCTACTCCAGCTTTCCTTTGTGTTCCATTTGCATGGAATATCTTTTTCCATCACCTCACTTTCAGTGTGTATGTGTCCCTAGGTCTGAAGTGGGTCTCTTGTAGACAGCATATATATGGGTCTTGTTTTTGTATCTATTGAGCCACTCTGTATCTTTTGGTGGGAGCATTTAATCCATTTACATTTAAGATAATTATCGATATGTATGTTCCTTTTGCCATTTTCTTAATTGTTTTGGACTTATTATTGTAGGTCTTTTCCTTCTCTGTGTTTCCTGCCTGGAGAAGTTCCTTTAGCATTTGTTGTAAAGCTGGTTTGGTGGTGCTGAATTCTCTTAGATTTTGCTTGTCTGTAAAGCTTTTAATTTCTCTGTCAAATCTGAATGAAATCCTTGCTGGGTACAGTAATCTTGGTTGTAGGTTTTTCTCCTTCATCACTTTAAATATGTCATGCCACTCCCTTCTGGCTTGCAGAGTTTCTGCTGATAGATCAGCTGTTAACCTTATGGGGATTCCCTTGTGTGTTATTTGTTGTTTTTCCCTTGCTGCTTTTAATATTTGTTCTTTGTATTTAATTTTTGATAGTTTGATTAATATGTGTCTTGGCATGTTTCTCCCTCGATTTATCCTGTATGGGACTCTCTGTTCTTCCTGGACTTGATTACCTATTTCCTTTCCCATATTAGGGAAGTGTTCAACTATAATCTCTTCAAATATTTTCTCAGTCCTTTTCTTTTTCCTGTCTTCTTCTGGGACCCATATAATTTGAATGTTGGTGCTTTTAATGTTGTCCCAGAGGTCTCTGAGGCTATTCTCAATTCTTTTCATTCTTTTTTCTTTATTCTGCTGTGCAATAGTTATTTCCACTATTTTATCTTGCAGGTCACTTATCCGTTCTTCTGCCTCAGTTATTTTGCTACTGATCCCTTCTAGAAAATTTTAAATTTCATTTATTGTGTTATTTGTCACTGTTTCTTTGCTCTTTATTTCTTCTAGGTCCTTGTGAAACATTTCTTGTATTTTCTCCATTCTATTTCCACGATTTTGGATCATCTTTACTATCATTATTCTCAATTCTTTTTCAGATAGACTGCCTATTTCCTCCTCATTTGTTAGGTGTGGTGAGTTTTTACCTTGCTCCTTCATCTGCTGTGTGTTTCTCTGTCTTCTCATTTTGCTTAACTTACTGTGTTACGGGTCTCCTTTTCACAGCCTGCATGTTCGTAGTTTCTGTTGTTTTTGGTGTCTGCCCCCAGTGGCTAAAGTTGGTTCAGTTGGTTGTGTAGGCTTCCTGGTGGAGGGGACTAGTGCCTGTGTTCTGGTGGGTGAAGCTGGATCTTGTCTTTCTGGTGGGCAGGTCCACATCTGGTGGTGTGTTTTGGGGTTTCTGTGGCCTTATTATGATTTTAGGCAGCCTTTCTGCTAATAGGTGGGTTATGTTCCTGTCTTGCTAGTTGTTTAGCATAGGGTGTCCAGCAGTTTAGGTTGCTGGTCGTTGAGTGGAGCTGGGTGTTGGCGTTGAGATGGAGATCTCTGGGAGATTTTCACCATTTGATATGTGGAGCTGGGAGGTCTCTGGTGGACCAGTGTTATGAACTTGGCTCTCCCATCTCAGAGGCACAGCCCTGATGCCTGGCTGGAGCACCAAGACCCTGTCATCCACATGGCTCTGAATAAAAGGGAGAAAAAAAGAAAGAAAGGAAAACAAGATAAAATAAAATAAAATTAAATTAAAGTTATTAAAATAAAAACCAAAAAATAATTGTTAAAATTTTTTTTAATATTTTTAAAATAATGAAATAAAGAAGATAGAGAGCAACCAAACCAAAAAAACAAATCCACCAATGATAACAAGAGCTGAAAACTATACTAAAAAAAAAAAAAAAAAAACCAGAGAAAACGGACAGACAGAACCCTAGGACAAATGGTAAAAGCAAAGCTATACAGACAAAATCACACACAGAAGCATATGCATACACACTCACAAAAAAGAGAAAAAGGGGGAAATATATATATATATATATATATATATACACACATATATATATATATATATATATATATATATATATATATATATATATATATCATTGCTCCCAAAGTCCACCTCCTCAATTTGGGATGATTTGTTGTGCATTCAGGCATTCCACAGATGCATGTACATCAAGTTGATTGTGGAGATTTAATCCGCTGCTCCTGACTGAGGCTGCTGGGAGAGATTTCCCGTTCTCATCTTTGTTCGCACAGCTCCTGGGATTCAGCTTTGGATTTGGCCCTGCCTCTGCATGTAGGTCACCTGAGGGCATCTGTTCTTCCCTCAGACAGGACAGGATTAAAGGAGCAGCTGTTTCGGGAGCTCTGGCTCACTCAGGCCCGGGGGAGGGACGGGTACGGATGCGGGGCGAGCCTGCGGTGGCAGAGGCCGGCGGGACGTTGCATCAGCCTTAGGCGCGCCGTGCTTCTCCTGGGGAAGTTGTTCCTGCATCACGGGACCCTGGCAGTGGCAGGCTGCACAGGCTCCCAGGAAGGGAGGTGTGGAGAGGGACCTGTGCTTGCACACAGACTTCTTGGTCGCTGCAGCAGCAGCCTTAGCGTCTCATGCCCGTCTCTGGGGTTCACGCTGATAGCCGCAGCTTGTGCCCATCTCTGGAGCTCCTTTAAGCAGCGCTCTTAATCCCCTCTCCTCACGCACTGTGAAACAGAGGCAAGAAAATGTCTCTTGCCTCTTTGGCAGTTCCAGACCTTTTCCAGGACTCCCTCCTGGCTAGCTGTGGTGAACAGCCCTTCAGGCTGTGTTCATGCAGCTAACCCCAGTCCTCTCCCTGGGATCTGACCTCCGAAGCCCGAAGCCCGAGCCTCAGCTCCCAACCCACCCGCCCCGGCAGGTGAGCAGACACGCCCTGGCGGGTGAGCAGACAAGCCTCTCGGGCAGGTGAGTGCTGGTCAGCACCGATCCTCTGTGCGGGAATCTGTCCACTTTGCCCTCTGTTGCTGCGCTCTCCTCCGTGGCTCCGAAGCTGCCCCCCTCCGCCACCCGCAGTCTACGCCCGCGAAGGGGCTTCCTAGTGTGTGGAAACCTTTTCTCCTTCACAGCTCCCTCCCAGAGGTGCAGGTCCCGTCCCTATTCTTTTGTCTCTCTTTTTTCTTTTTTCTTTTGCCCTACCCAGGTATGTGGGGAGTTTCTTGCCTTTTGGGAGGTCTGAAGTCTTCTGCCAACTTTCAGTAGGTGTTCTGTAGGAGTTTTTCCATGTGTAGATGTATTTCTGATGTACTTGTGGGGAGAAAGGTGATCTCCATGTCTTACTCTTCGGCCATCTTGAAGCTCCTCTATCTCTGAACCCTTTAACTTAAAGATTATGTTAACTCTTACGGAATTCCTTGGTGTCCAGTGGTTAGAGCTCTGCGCTTCCACTGCAAAGGGCATGGGTTTGATGCCTGGCCAGAGAACTAAGCTCATGTGGCTTATATCATAAAAACAGACAACCCAATCAAAAGATGGGCAGAAGGCCTAAATAGACATTTCTCCAAAGAAGACATACAGATGGCCAAGATGCACATGAAAAGATCCTCAACATCACTAATTATTAGAGAAATGGAAATCAAAACTGCAATGAGATATCACTTCACACCAGTCAGAATGGTTATCATCAAAAAATCCACAAACAATAAATACTGGAGAGGGTGTGGATAGAAGGGAGCTATCCTACACTGTTGGTGGGAATGCAAATTGGTACAGCCACTGTGGAGAAACAATATGGAGGTTCCTTAAAAAACTAAAAATAGAGCTACCATATGATCCTGCAATCCCTCTCCTGGACATATACCTGGAGAAAAACATGGTCTGAAATGATACATGCACCACAACGTTCATAGCAGTACTATTGACAATAACCAAGACAAGGAAGCAACATAAATGTCTATCTACAGATGATTGGATAAAGAATATGTGATACGTATATATAATGGAATATTACTCAGCCATAAAAAAAACAAAATAATGCCATTTGCAGCAACATGAATGGACCTAGAGATTATCATACTAAGTGAAGTAAGTCAGACAGAGAAAAACAAATATCTTATGATATCATATTGCTTATATGTGGAATCTAAAAAATGATACAAATGACCTTATTTACAAAACAGAAACAGACTCACAGACTTAGAGAACGAACTTATGGTTACTGGGGAGGGAGGGATAGTTAGGGAGTTTGGGATTGACATGTACACACTGCTCTATTTAAAATGGATAACCAGCAAGGACCTATTGTATAGCACAGGAAACTCTGCTCAATATTATGTAACAACCTAAATGGGAAAAGAATTTGAAAAAGGATAGATACATGTATATGTATAATTGAATCACTTTGCTGTACACTTGAAACTAATACAACATTGTTAATCAACTATAGTCCAATATAAAATTAAAAACTTAAAAAAAATATTATGTTAACTCTTGCTAAAGGTAGGTGTTGGAGGGTGTTGAGCAAAGACCTGGAGCAGCCCTGGCAACACCAGGAAAGCGGCATGAGATGGATTCTCCCTCAGAACTTCCAGAAGAAACAGACCCTGCTGATGCATTGATTTCAGACTTCTGGCCTCCAGAACTGTGACAAAATAATTTTTTGTTGTTTTTAAGCCACCTGGTTTGTGGTAATTTGTTCCAGCAGCCCTTGGAAATGAAAAGAAATGACAATAGCAATTCCATAAAGGCAAGACAGCTAAGGACTCAGACCCTTCAGGAATTAAAGTTTGGGTCACCTCTTCCTTAGGGGCATGTGTTTGTGTGTCCATTTAAACTTTTGGATGGAAGTGTGTTAGTGTTTAGTATGAGAATGTGGCATATGTTCAGTGTGAAGGTGACATGAATTACCATCAATTTTACCAGAAGGTGCCCACCCAACAGGGACCTAAAGAGAGAATCTCTGCCATTTCCATTGAGTCACTTGCTTGCCCTCTCATAGCAGATGCCGGGTGAGACCACTGCCCCCACTCACTCAGTCCCAAACTCAGTGGCAGAGTTCTCAACTCACTCAGAATGGGGTCCACATTCTTTCAGAAGGACAGAACCAGTCCCACCTCTTCACAGCCCTCCATACATTCCCCATAAAGAAGCTCCCGTGAGCTCCTTTCATCTTCTCACTGATCTCAATTACAAGCTGTCTTCCTCCCATTGCATGAACTCCTCCAGTCCCATGAATTCTGTGATCATCACAGCTTTGATCCTAGCCACATCTTTCCTCCCCCAATACTACCGTCCACTTACCTAGAAACCCACCAATTTCCAAAATGCTCTATTCATGTACCATACCTCCTGTGACAATCTCACATGGCTCTAACTCACTAGTATTGTGTAATGTGTGTTTAATTCCTCTCCATTCAGTTTATAAGCTTTTGTTTTGTCAATGAAAAGATATTGCCTGCCATATCAGTAAACAAAGAATGTTGCAGCCATCAAGCCATCACATTACAGCCACTCAGATGAATGGTGAGTCCTGAGGGAACTCAGGATGGAAGAGGACGCCCACCACCAAACCATCAGACACTGCAGCCACCCCCAATGGTGCACCCTGAGGAGACTCAGGATGAGAAAGCACAGGATACTGGCCCCAGAAAGCTGAGGTGCTTATCAAAGGAATGATTTCAGTGAGCCCAGACTCTTGCATCTCCCCATACATAGAAGAGCACTAAATTCATTAACTTGAGATGTCTGCTTTTCTTTAATTAACAGTAATCTTTTGATGTTCTGACCACCTGGTCTTTGCTGCAAAAACTCCTATATGTCCTGGCTCCTCCCTTACCTCTTTGGAGCAGTCCCTCGGAGTTACCTGAGAGGCTGTGTCCCAGTCTTAAGTCTTCAGTTTTGTCTGGAAAATAAAACATATTTCTCAACTTTTAGGTTGCGCATTTTTTTTTAGTCGACAGTTTCATTACCTCATGCTCCCAAATTCCTTAAGATTTCTTCCACCTGGCTTGAAATTCTTCCTATTGTCTCCTTTGCCTGCTAAAGTTGATAGGTCACTAAGTTATCTTTACTCTTTTTTTATTGTTGTCTGCTCTACTCTTACTGGTGTTGTCAGCACTAGTTCTACAATTACAAGAGCAATAATTGGAAAGATGATGACATACAGTAAGTGTTCACTGTCCTCCCAGCACTGTGTGGAGTACTCTCCCTGGATCATCTCATAATCCTCACCCTAACCTCATGAAATAAGTGTTATCATTATTTTCAGTTTACTTATAAGGAAACTGAGGCTTTTGGAGATTAAGCAATTTGCCCAACGTCACAAAGCACAGAAAACTCTAATTCATTTGTGACAGAAAGAGCTTTAAACAGAGACCATCCACACCGAAGATATTTTGGGAGGTCCAAGGGTCCTAACTAAGGGTGTAGGATGTCCAAGCTCCAGAATCACTGAACTCATTGAATTCACTCACTGGTTCTTAAAGGAAGTTTGCTTTTTGACAAATTTAATCCCACCAACTTGAAGTATTGTCCCATTTCCTTCAAGAGAATTTGGCCTCAGGCAGCACTGATTCATGTAAACGTCCACATTTTCAGATTTGCCAGCAAGCTGGTTGGTGGGAACAGGTCTTTGACTTTGTTTTTTTTAAGATTTATTTATTTATTTATTTATGGCTGTGTTGGGTCTTGGTTGCGGCACGTGGGATCTTTTGTTGTGGCGCACAGGGCTCTTTATTGCGGCATGTGGTCTCTGTAGTTGTGGCACGCGGGTTCCAGAGCACGTGTGCTCTTTAGTTGTGGCGAGCGTGTTCCAGAGCGCATGGGCTCTGTAGTTTGTGGCACATAGGCTCTAGTGGAGACATTAGAGCTCAGTAGTTGTGGCGTGAGGGCTTAGTTACCTCTCTGCGTGTGGGATCTTAGTTCCATGACCAGGGATCTAACCCACATCCTCTTCACTGTAAGGCAGATTCTTTACCACTGGACCACCAGGGAAGTCCCCAGGCCTTTGACTTGGAATCATAAAACCTAGTGGCTTTAAAGCAGAGCTGGGTGGTGCCCAAGAGTTTTGTGATGGTGCCCAGGTGTCACCATGAAGGCCAGACTGGGAGGCAGGGGGTCAGAGACCGAGCTTCAACAACCACAGCTGCACTTTTGTATATGTATATGCATGTGTCTGTGTATATGTACATGTGTGTATGTGATATGATATGCACATGTGCATACATATAGGATATGTGTGTATATGGCTACATGTACTTACATATGAAATGTACATGATATGCACGTGTCTGTGTGCATTTATATGAATATACATGTGTATACGTAAATGTGTGTGTATATACTGGGTTAATTTTCACCTGGAAACAGCATTCAGATGCCTTAGAGACATAGTTTGAGATCCACAGCTTTAGGACTACCTACTCATTGTAACAGAAGACAGCAATAAAAAAACAAAGAACTGAGGGTCAGAGAGATTAAATCTATAGCAAAAGAAACATGAATATTTAATGACAACTACTAAAATGTTTCCCCATTGTGATCAGATGATTGTTCCCTGGGGTCTTCTCTCTCGAAGGCCAAGAGTAGGAACTCCTTGAGGATAAGGATGAGTCATTGACACCCTTCAGGCCTGGGGCTGGTTGTGGCTCTTAGTCTGGGGCTCAAGAACTCAGAACTCATCAGCCAGTGAGGAGTGACCACAAGGCATGGAAAAGGTCAGAGCAGTGCTTCCTGATGCAGTGACTTTTCATACCCCCTCATTGGGGCAGGTGGGGACTTGTACTATTTTTGTTGCTGATCTCCAGCTAGCCTGGGGATCACAGTGTCTAGGGACTTGATTGTATGATGTACCTTTTATCCTCTGGATAATTTTTATGATTCTGCTTCTTACTTTATAGGGTGAGTTCAGTGGCCCCTGTGAACCCAGCCATGATCTGCAACTTTACTCTTAAATGATGATCTTATTAAGGGACAGGTACCACAGAACTAGCATAAGGATAACAGAAGCCATTATTTCAAATTAGTAAATGTTTAGTTTTTTTTCACTCACCAAAATTTACCTCTCACAGACCCCAAGAGAAGAGAAAAAAAGAAATATGAAAAGATGCACTCAGCAATGAAAATTATTCTCTTACTTCAAATTATGCCTAGGATAATTTGACCTTTAGCTAGAAATGGCCAGTTCCATCTTCAATTAGGCTCAGAGAACCAAAAGGCAGGGGCTTCGTGTGGGGAGGGAGGTGGGTGAACCTTGCCAAGGCTTGCCATCCCATCCAGGACTATGGGAGGTTCTGCCCTATGCTACAAATTAGCACACTGAGCTCCTGGATTCACTTGATTCTTCCTAGATTGAAGCATGCCAAGTGGTGTCCATAAAATGACACTCAGGCAATATGGCTTCCTTCACACTGTGGACAAAGAATGTCAGTAAACAAATAGCACTATGGCCATGGAGTTATCAGCTACCGCAGCTGCCCCCTAAGGTGCACCCTGAGAATTCAGGATGGAGAAAAACAGGATACTGGCCCTAGATAGTTAAGATGCATATCAAAGGAATAATTTCAATGAGCCCAGAAACTTGCATCTTGTCATACGTAGAAAAGCACTAAAATCATTAACTTGAGATGTCTGAGGTTTTCTTGTGATTAACAGTAATCTTTTGATATTAGACTACATGATTTTTTTTTTTCAGCAAAAACATTTTTTGTTTTTTTTTGTGGTTCGCGGACCTATCACTGTTGTGGCCTCTCCCGTTGTGGAGCACAGGCTCCGGACGCGCAGGTTCAGCGGCCATGGCTCACGGGCCCAGCCGCTCCGCGGCATGTGGGATCTTCCCAGACTGGGGCACAAACCCATGTCTCCTGCATCAGCAGGCAGACTCTCAACCACTGCGCCACCAGGGAAGCCCTCAGCAAAAACTTCTTTATGGCTCCTCCCTGACCTCTCTGTAACAGTTCCTCAGAGCTGTCTGAGAGGCTGCCTTCCTGGGCTGTTGTCCTCAGTACTGTCCTCGAATAAAACATGATTCTCAACTTTCCGGTTGTACAGGTTTTTCAGTCAACAAGACTCAAAAGAGCAAACACAAATTAAAAGGCTAGTGCAGCTTTCTTTTTAGCCGATTACTAACAGAGACTTATGTTCTTTGCAAACATTTATTTTAAAAAAAAATCTTGCTCTAGTCCTGATCTGGAACAGAACTTTTTGTGTAACATAATGCATAAATCTTATCCTAGGAAGAAATTAGCATTTTTACAAAGGATTTTAATGGACTAAGAATTCTTCCAAAATATGACATAAATGAACCTATCTACAAAAACAGAAACAGACTCACAGATATAGAGAACAGACTTGTGGTTTCCAAGGGGGAGGGAGGGTGGGGGAGGGATGGAGTGGGAGATTGGAATTAGTGGATGCAAACTGGTGTATATAGAATGGATGAACAACAAGGTCCTACTGTATAGCACAGGGAACTGTATTCGATATCCTGTGATAAACCATAATGGAAAAGAGTATGAAAAATAACTTATATATGTATAACTGAATCACTAGGCTGTACAGCAGAAATTAACACTACATTGTAAATCAACTATGCTTCAATAAAATTTAAAAAAAAAGAATTCTTCTAGACATTAGCTGCACACCTGCTCTGCTGAGCATCAGCTTTGAGAGGGATTGACAACTCTGACTGGGTTCCTAGGACTGGACAAAGACTCCACTCTGCCTTCAGCAGGTGTGCTGTTCCTTGCATCCACACCTTCAACCATTTAGCCATTATTTTCTATAAAATTTCTTACCAAAAGTCACCCTTTGAATTGGCTTGCAGGAAGTCTTATCCCTTGTAGCATGCCTAACTAAAGTTGTAAGAAATGTATGACATACTGAAAGGTGAGTGGAAGGCATAGTAGATGTAGATTACTTTTTCCCTGATGTTTTCAATTATTTGCATATACCCATTATCTCCTTTGACAGCATCCATGTATGGTAGGCATCACTGGCCCCATTTTAGGGGTGAGGAAGTATAGAGTTAAGAAGGTGAAGGTGAAGGGATCTGCCATAAAGCTCATGACAAAGAAAGGTTCAGGTTTTACTTAGACCCCCATTTGGTTTTTAACTGTGATGTTCTTGGGTCTTTCCTTGACACCAGAAGTGCATTCAGAAGGATGCTTATAAATCAACATTGACTGCTGGAGTGGAAAGAAGGGAGTGCAAAGACCAACATACAGATTTATGGGGAATCAAACTTGCCTGGAATATACAAACCTGCCCTGGAACTCTCTTTTTGCTCATGAGCCAAGGACAGATGCCAAGGCATCTCTGTGCCTATGGACACACAGCACCTGAAAGACACGTGATGTTGTGGGAATTTGAAAGTGAAAAGTCAAAGTGATTTTCCCAAAGCTTCCTTTGTTTTCCATCAGCAATAGCCATGAGGGTGCAATCGGGTTTGTCTTCTCTCCTCTCCCAGCAATCCCTCCATCTGCGGCCACCCGCCTACCTCCTTATGGAAAAGAACTTGCAAAGGGTTGTAACCGAGCAGGACCCTATGAGGCCTTCCCAGAATAGACCCCCACCTCTTCCTGCCTTTTGTCTGTAGAAAAACTTTAGTCAAAGAATAAATTTAATCAGAGAAGTGAGAAAATGCAGAAAGAAAGGAATACAGTCAAGCAAAACAAAATAATAATACTTTAGCCATTAAACAAAGTCAAGGACCTTTAATTCCTCCTCAAGGACTACAGATAATATTCTGAGCCATGTCCTTTGAGCTGTTTTGCAGATACTGAAGCCCCCACCAGGTGGAAGAAGTAAACCGTATGCTGCTGACAAGCATGTAGACCTCAGACAAACTGGAGCCAGAAGGTTGATGATACTGACTCTGGATTACCTCACCACCAACCAATCAGAAGAATGTCCACAAGCTGACCACGCCCAGCTCCTTGAACACTGTAAGATGCCTCACTACCCCCTCCAGGGTGGGTCACACAGTCTTGAGGACATTAGCCCCCTGTAGCCCCCTTTGCCTGGCAAAGCAATAAAGCTATTCTTTTCTACTTCACTCAAAACTCTGTCTCTGCGTTTCTATTTGGCACTGTTGAACAGCGGCTGAATTTCAGCAACAGGGTTGCAGACTTTTTACTCTTTTTGTTAGTAGATGTATTAATAGCACATAATTTCTGAAGAATTGGCTCTGGAAATTCCAGAATAAGAGCACAGATACAATTAAGAAACTAAGTCTTCCAAACAAAATACTCTAAGAGATTTTTAACAGAGGAGAAAGACGTTGAGTCACCCTTTTCAAGGCTTTTCAATTTGTGGTTTGAACTTTATGCTGGTGGTGGAAAGGAGCACAATCTGCTAGAGAGGCAGAGTGAGCATATCTGATTCCCTTCCACAGACTTGGAAACTGAGAAGAAATGAACCAGACTTTGGAGACGCGATGTAATTGCAGTTTTCTGAGAACCATTTTTATATCCCCATCGTTTGTGTGCAGCCAAAGGGTGACAGCAGCAGGAAGGGCCTTTAAGGACCTTGATATTCAGGCTGGCCAACTTCATAGTAAGAATGCTGAATGAGGCAAAACTTCCTTGGAAAAGTGTTGAATCAGTGAATTTCAATGAAATGGCCTTCAGAAGCATAATATTTAATGATTTCAGCCTGCATTATTTATTGACTTGTGGGGAGTTTGTGGGTTTAACATTTTATTAATATGGCACCAGATCATCTGAGAAAGTTGTAACCACTGGGAAATCTCCCCAGAAACACACTTTCATATTATCTACAGTGCACTTTGAGAACAGAACAGAAGCTCTTGTATGTCTCTGGGGACAGATATAAAGTGTCAGGTCTTCTATAAGCCTTCTCTTCTCCAAGGAAATCAAATGGGAGTGAGGAAAATCCACACCTACTTTTTCTCTCTTGATGACCTTGTGATTCTTTATTTTGTGCCTTCGAACCCATTAGGGCTGGGGAAGCTGCAATCTCTATCACCTAAGGTACTTTTGGCATCTAAGTGAGTCCTTTCTGTTATCATTCATTTAATGACCCAGGGTATCAGGCATTATATAAAGCTTTCAGCATTGAGAATATAGCATCAAGAACAAACACAATCCATGTACAAGGGAATCTGAGAAGGGAGTCAATCTATAGCATGAGATTTAAATGAGGAACAATTCATTAATTTTCAGAACAAAAGGAAGACTCAATATTCAGAACTGTTCCCTCCGATATTACATTACATACTACTTTAAAAAAGTGACAAATACAGAACAAACCACTATCAGATATTCTCCCTAAAGAGACTTTTAGAGATGTGCTTTAGATATTTCATTGAATCTCCTCAACTGTTAACATTTCTATAAATTTATATTGATTAATAATACAACATTCTAAAATGCCATTTAAGCGATCAAGTGAGAAGTAAAGTTGTTAAGAGTGGTGAGAGTGGTTTTCTGTTTAATTAGTTGAACATTTTTATACATATACATATTTAAACATATATATGTATGTATGTATATATATGGCTGCCAGAGCTAACACTGTGCCTGAAACACAGTAAGTGTTAAATGTGTATTTGTTATTATTTTCCTGTGTTCATGTGTTTATTAATTCTTTTTTGGACCTCAAGTGCAAAAATACCATATAGCTCACATCAGTACCCTTAGAGAACAGCATCTCTTTTGTTTTATACCCTTTATCCCCATCCCCTACTCCATTCCATCTGCCTACTGCAGGCCCCATTTTAATTACTCCCTTGTATGTGCTATTGTAAAACATGTAAACCTATTTTGTGTGCATATATTTTAAATCACATAAATGGGATGTTGCTATATATCCCATTCAGCTTCTCACTTTTTCCCTCCGATATGTGTCCTTACAGTATCCTTGTTGATATGTGCACATCTTGTCTGTAGCATGCATCTAACATATTTTTAACATATCTATTACTGCAGTTGTTGTTGATTGAATTGTGTCTCCCCCAGAAGATATGCTGTACCATGACTAGACCTTATTTAGAAGTAGGGTCTTTGCTGATGTAATCAAGCTAAGATTAGGTCAAACTGGATTAGGGTAGACCCTACTTCCAATGACTAGCATCCTTATTAGGAGAGAGATTTGAAGACACACACATACACAGGAAAAAATTATATGTGAAGACAGAGGCAGAGAATGGAGTCCTAGTGTCACAAAACAAAGAATGCCAAGGATTGCTGGCAACTACCAGAAGCTACAAGGGGCAAGAAAGTATTCTTTTCTAGAGGCTTTAGAGGAAGCATTGCCCTGCTGACACCTTGATTTCAGACTTCTGGGTGCCACAACTGTGAAAAATTAAATGTATGTTGTTTTAGCCACCCAGTTTGTGGTAATTTGTTACAGCAGCCATAGAAAACTAGTACAATTGTCTATTTCTTCCTTTAATTCTGTAAATGTTTGTTTCATACATTTTGGGACGCTGTTGTTTGACACATATTATGCTTATAATTGTCATATCATCTTGATGAATTGAAAATTCATACTTAAAAGTCTGTTCCTCTAGAACTGCTATCAGTACCAAAATCCATATTAGAGTTATCCAGAGAAATACAACCAATAAACGTGTGTATAGATTGAAAAAGTTTTATTATAAGGAATTGGCTCTCATTATTGTGGTGATTAGAATCCAAATCTGCAGTGTGGACTGGTAGGCTCAAGACCCAGCAGAGCTGATGTTGCTGTTCTGGTCCTGAGGCTGGCAGACTGGAGATCCAGGATAACTGATGGCTCAACTGAAGTCTTAAGGCAATATACTGTAGAATTCTCTCTTACTCTGGGGCAGATTGGTCTTTTTATGTTAAGACCTTCAACTGACTGGATGTGGTCCACCCACACTACAGAGGGCAGTCTGCTGCACTCTACTGTACCCTATTTTACTGATTAAAATGATAATCTCATCCAAATACACTTTGCAGAAACACCTAGTACAATGTTTGAACAAACATCTGGGCATCCTATGGCCCGGTGTGTTTCGTACATAAAATTAACCATCACATCACTCTTGCCGAGTCACCATGTCAGGATGCTGCCACTTCAGCTGCCAGCTCTAGGAGCACATGATGTAATAATGATGCTTCAGGGACTTCTAGTTTTGGCCTCAACATGTAAAGAGATTGGAAGTCAACAAAATTTACAATAAGGAAAAAGCTGAACAAACTTAAATTCAAAGACTTTTTTTGAACCCAAGAGAGAATTGAAGTCATGGGGAAAATTGTTCCCTGAAATCTAGAAATACAGGTGAATACAGAGAAAAAGAGTGCAGATAAATTTGCGAGGAACAAAAGTTTCTGGAAGCATAAACTGGTAGAATCTCATAAATAGTAATCTTGATTAATTTCTAGAGAATGAGTATACAGTAGCTTGAGAGCAAGAAGCTTCTGGGGGCCACAGTCTTAGAGGGTTTCCACACTTTTGTGAATTTTACCTCCAGGTACCTCATCAGGTTCTTATCATAAGGAGCCAAGAAAAATCACCTCATTGCCTAGGCAGGGAGAGGGGAAAAGTAACCATTTTGAAATATGCCCAGAATATTCTCTATAACAAAGATCTACTCTCCACAGAAAAAGACTTTATCTCACTTAGGTGGAAGGGCGATTATCCAATTCCAGCCCCCTCTAACCTTCCTGTCTCACTTAAAATAAATTACATTAAAGTTACTGCCAAGAGACTGAGGACCACTAAAAAAAAAAAAAAAAAAAAACACTTGAGATTGAATCATAAGCTTATAGAACACTTCCCTGCCTGTCTTACCACTATGTCAACAGGGTTCCAATAAGTTAACAGTGGATTACAGCTAAAAGAGCTGCAAGACTCAGACTCTACTTAAGAAGTTCTTAGAGAAACTCAGACAACAGCAGAGACAAAAACAAGAAAACTAGAGGAATTTGAAGCCCCTGGCACCTACACCTACAATAAGCATTAAACACTTCTAGCCAGATTAATATAATACCTCAGAGTAAAGGCAAATTTATATCAGTTTTTATTAACCTATCATGTTCAGATATCAAGAAAAATAACATTATAAGGCATGTTAAAGGCAGGATAAAACAGAATGTGAAGCAAAGCAAATATCGGAACAAAACTCACATATGTCACATATTTTGGACTTATTAGAGAGGAAATTTAAGATAATTTTGATTAATTTGTTAGGAAATCTAATGAAAAGAAGTAAAATATGAAAGAATAGATGGATAGTTAAGAGGTGAAAGCTCTAAGAAAATTAAAAGAAAATGATAGAAATAAACATACACACAAACTGTTAACAAAATGAAAAATGCCTTTGATCGATTGATGAATAGACTGGATGAAAACAACCAAGGAAAGAATCAGTAAGCTTGAAACTATGTCAGCAGAACCAACCTTCCCAAATTGAAATGCAAAAAAAAAAAAAAAAAAAAAAAAAAAAGGGAAAAAAGAACAGTATATCCAAGAAAGAACTTTGAGAACTTTGGGACAATTTCAAAAGGTGTAACACATGTATGCAAAATGGAATACCAGTAAGAGAAAAAAGAAAGAATGGAGCAGAATAAATATTTGAAGTAATAATCACTAAAAGCCTTCCAGAGTTGATGATGGCCACCAAACCACAGATCTAAGAAGCTCAGAGAACACAAAGCAGGATAAATAACAAAGAATCTGCACCCAGGCATACCATAATATTCAAACTATTGAACGAAACCCCCCCCCCACAAATATAAAATTCTATATCCAAAAAAATGAACCTATTTGTAGGGCAAGAATGATATTGAGAACAGACATGTGGACACGGTGGGGAAGGGGAGGGTGGGGCTAATTGGGAGATTAGGTTTGACATAAATACACTACCATGTGTAAAAAGATAGCTAGTGGGAACCTATTGTATAGCACAGGGAGCTCAGCTCGGTGTTCTGTGATGACCTAGATTGGGGGGAAGGGGGAAGGGAGGTCCAAGATGGAGGGGATATAGGTATACATATAGCTGATTCACTTCATTGTACAGCAGAAACTAACACAACATTGTAAAGCAATTTTACTCCAATAAAAAAAAGGAAAAAAACCCCACAAATGTAAAATTCTATATCCAAAAAAAATTTTTCAAAAGAGAATATAAAGAATTTTTCAGATGAACAAAAACTGAATGAATTCATCCCCCCACAAGAAATGTTAAAAGAAGTTCTTCAAGGGAAGGAAAATGATAGAACAGAAACTTGGATCTATATTTTTAAAATAAAAGGGAAACATTGGAGATGGAATAAATGAAGGTAAAATAAAATCTTTTAAAAAGTTCTTATTGATTCAATAGATACAAATTTGTTCAAAGCCATAATAGTAACAATGCATTATGTAATTATATAAAATAGACAAGTGAAATAAAACACAGCAATTTTATAAGAGGAGGCAGGGAGAGATTGGGAATATTCTGTTACAAGCTACCTGTACTACCAATGAAGTGGTATCATGTTATTTGAAAGTAGACTTAGATTAGTTGTAAATGTATATAGAAAACTCTAGAGCAACCACTAAACATTTTTAAAGCATAATTGATATGCTAAGAAAGAAGAAAAATATAATTATATTTTGTGCTACAGTAGAACCAGAGAAGATAGAAAAAGAGGGGAAAAAAGAAGGAAGTGTATGAATAGAAAAACTGTTACAAATGTGGTAAATATTAGTCCAACTATATCAATAATCGCATTAAATGTAAAACTTTTAAATATACCAATTAAAGGGCATATATTGTCAGAATGGATGAAAGAAACAAGATCTAACTGTATGTTGTCTACAACTTACTCACTTTGAATACAAAGACACAGACACATTAATAGTAAATGGGTGGAGGAAGATGACAGAGAAGGAAGCATCAGGAAACTGTCTTCCCAACTAGACAACAATTGCACTGGCAGAATCTGTCCAATATAACTATTTTGGACCCCTGGAGTCTATTAAATGTTTGCAACAACCAGGAGAAGAGTTGAACAGTAAATTGCAGTTAACTTCAGATGATTTCAGCTTTCATCAGATTAGCAGCTACCCATCTCCTAACCCTTGTCCCATGCAGGCAGCTGTATACATGTTTCACCAGATATCTGCACATAATTTACAGGAACAAGAGTGGAAGAAAATAACACTGTTCTTCAAGTATAAGGAATCTGTGTTCTGATTGTTGCTTCTGATCACAGAAGTGCAGACAAAGAGGCAGGTGGCCACTGTTGTTGCACCTGCCCGATGTGTTGCAATCCCCTCCCCTTCTGGCTGAAATAACTTTCAGGGGATTTAAAGAGCTGACACCCTTTCCCCTTCCTATTAATTTTTTTTCTCCTTTTGGGACCCAAGTATTAAAGACTAGAACATTAAAAAACAAACAAACAACAAAGCAACAACAATAAAACAACAACAACAACAACAAAAACTTCATAAATACAGAAAATTAAAAGGTAGATGCACCTGCCCAGGGAAAGATGCAGGCTTAGAAAAGATCTGACAAGACCTTAAGTCTACACCTCAGGCTGATCTTTAACACAGAGACAGACTTCAACAATTAAAAAAAATAAACAACAGCAATAATAAAACCCAGTGAACCCTGGGAAAGGGGGAGAATCTCATTTTCAGTGTTACCACATTATTAGATTCAAACGTCCATTTCTCAACCACAACAAATCATGAGGCATGCAAAGTTACAGGAATTTATAGCCCATCCAAAGGGAAAAAAATAAATCCATGAAAACTATCCTTGAAAAACACCTGATGGCAAATCTACTAGACAAAGAATGTAAAACAACTGTATGCAAGATGCTCAGAGTACTAAAGAAAGATGTGAAGAAAGTCAAGAAAATGATGTATGAACAAAATGGAAATATCAATAAAGAGACAGAAAACCTAAAAAGAAACAAAATTTCTGAGCCACAAAGTACAATAAATGAAATGAAAAATACACTAGAGGAATTAAAAGGCAGATGTGAGCAAGCAGAAGAAAGAAACAGTACCTTAGAAGACAGAACTATGGGAATTGTCCAGTCTAACGGACAGAAAGAAAAAAAAATAATTGAAGAAAAGTGAACAGAGCCTAAGGGACCTGTGGGACATCATGAAGCAGATCAACATATGCATTATGGGAGTCCCAGAAGGAGAAGAGGGAGCTAAAGGGGCTGAGAGATTATTTGAAGAAATAATGACTGAAAACTTCCTAAATTTTATGAAAGACATGAATATAAACATCTAAGAAACAACAAACTTCATGTAATATGCAAAAGCAGTACTAAAAGGGAAGTTTATAGCAATACACAGGCCTATCTTGAGGAACAAGAAAAATATCAAATAAACGGTCTAACCTTACATCTAAAGGAACTAGAAAAAGAATAACAAATGAAGTCCAAATCAGTAGAAGGAAGGAAATTATAAAGATCAGAGATGAAATAAATAAAATAGAGACTAAAAAGACAATAGAAAAGGTCAATAAAACTAACAGCTGGTTGTTTGAAAAGATAAACAAAATTGACAAACCTTTAGCTAGACTAAGAAAAAAAGAGACAAGGCTCAGATAAATAAAATCATAAATGAAAGAGGAGAAATAATAATGGACACCACAGAAATGCAAAGGATTATAAGAGAATAAATATTGATACTATGAAAACTATATACCAACAAATTGGACAACCTAGAAGAAGCAAATAAATTCTTAGAATCAAGGCAAACTTCTAAGACTTAATCCTTGAAAGAAGAATTGATAAGTTGGACTTTATTAAAATTAAACACTCTGCTCTTCAAAGTACATTGTTCAGAGAATGAGAAGACAAACCACAGACTGGGAGAAAACATTTGCAAAACACATATCTGATAAAGGACTTATATTCAAAATATACAATTAACTTTATAATGCAACAGTAAGAAATCAATCAACCAAATAAAACAAAATTGGATAAAAGATCTGAACATAAATTTCATCAAAGAAAATATACTGATGGCAATATGAAATAATGTAAAAATGATTTTGTCAATTGCAAATTAAAACAACAATGAGATACTACTATACCTATATTAGAATAGCTGAGATTTATAAAAGTGATACTACCAGTTGCTGGAGAAGATGTGGAATCAGGAACTCACATCGTTGCTGGTGAGAGTAAAAAATGGTACAGCCACTTTGGAAGGCAGTTTGACATTTTCTTATGAAGCTAAAAATAGTCTCACCATAAACCCAGCAATCACATCCCTCAGTAATAGCTGATTTGAAAATTTATGCTCACACAAAAGCCTACATGCAAGTGTTTTTAGCAGTTTTATTTATTAACACAAAAACCTGGAAGCAACTTAGATGTCCTTCAATAGGTGAATGGATAAAGAAACTGTAGAACATCCAGACAATGGAATATTATTTTGGCAATAAAAGAAATGAACCATCAAGCCAAGAGAGGCCATGGATGAATTTCAAATGCATATTGCTATGTGAAAGAAATCAATTTGAAAAGGTTAAATATTGTATGATTCTAATTGCATGGCATTCTCAAAAATGCACAATCAGAGTGGGTAAAAAGATCAGTGGTTGCCAGGGGCTGAGGATTGTGGGAAGGTTGACTAGGTGAAGCACAGGGGGATTTTAGAGTGGTGAAATTTTGGGTGTGCTTAAATCCCCAGTACTTAAGTGTGAGCTGAACATAGTGACTACATTACTAAAACTAAAGTATGGAAAGCAGGGGAAAAAAAGAGTAACTTGATAGTGAAGAACCCTGACAAACACTACTCCAGCCAGGTGGTCAAAGTCAACATTGACAGTGATTAGTGATGTTGGTAGAAATTACCCTTGATATGATGAGGTGAAAATGGCACTTTACCTCTGTGGTCCTTGTCCCCAAAACCTATAACCCCACTCCAATCATGAGAAAAATTTCAGACAAATTCTATTTGGGATGTATCCTACAAAATACTTGACCTCTACCCTTAGATATGTCGAGATTGTCAAAAACAAAGAATCTGTCACAGCCAAGAGGAGCCTAGGAGACATGACAAGTAAATATAATGGGACCCTGGATGAGATCCTGGAGCAGAAAAAGACATTCTGTAAAAACTAAGAAGATCTGAGTAAACTAAGGATTTTAGTTAACAATAATGATAGTAAAAAATCTTATTGGTTTATTCATTTTAACAAATGTTAAATGTTAAGATGGTAAAAATAGGGAAAGCTGAGTATGTAAGTATTATGGGAGCTCTCTGTATTAGCTTCTCAATTTTTCTGTAAATATATTTCTGTAATGTAAAATTTTTAGAACAGAATTCTGTTCTAAAAGTTAAAATATTTTACTTAAAAAATGATGTTTTATGCTGCCTCTATCTCCTTTAACAGACATCCAAAGCCAAATCATACATGAGAGCTTCTAATTGGTGAACCTAAGTCATGTTTGTAACCAAAGGAGCCTAGAAAAATAAAGTTTCCAGATCTCCAGCCCCTGAAGTACAGGGAAACATACAAGAGGAACGTTGAAAATGATATTGACTGAGCCCGTCCACAGGAATGACCTACAGGTGGTTGTATTAACATTCATTAACCATCCTCTTATTGGTGGACCTCTGAGCCTTATCCAGTTTTTCTCTTTTATCAATAGTGCATCTAAGTAAAGGTTTCTAGAAGGTAAATAGAAGGCAATTAGAGGTCACAGGCTATGCATAGTTATCATCCAAAAAAATATCGATTTATATTTTCATCCAAACTATTGCCAACACTGGTTATTATTAGTTATTCATAATTTTGTGACTCTGTTGGGTAAAAATATTCCATATTATTGTTGTTTCACTTACTGTTTCTCTGATAGCCAATGAAGTGACGGTTCTGATCACCTCTTATGTTGGTGAGGGAGAGATCTCTTGCCCTAAATACAATGAGACACGTGACACCTGACACTGGGATGGCAAGATGTGCAGAAGTTTATTACTCACCAATGCTCACAATCTCGGGGAGGAGGACATGGCACACACACAGGTCCACACCGGAATTGCGCTTGGGAACAGAGTGAACAAACAGGGTCTGTGGGAGGCAGGCTTTGCAGTATCAAGGAGTTGGGGTGCCTCCCATCCCCACTGGAGGATGTGATTGGCTTGCTTGAATAACTTCATGGGCTGGCAGGGAAATCAAGCCGGTTAGGGTGAGAACCAGGTGGAATGCAGCTGGTCCTGCTGATAGGGGACTAGTAGGCAGTGGGGAGACTTTCCCACTAGGTGGGGGCATATCTGGAAGGCAGGAGAACTCATGCTTAGACATAGGAGCCTGTGAGGCTCGAAGATGTCAAGATGGCACATTCAATTTTAGGCTTACAGTATGTTGACCATCTTTTCAATGTTTATCAGTCAATTATATCTCCTTTTCCTCTAAATTGCCTATTTATGTTTTCTAACCAATTTTATTTGTTTTGTTTTCAGGATTTTTAAAAAATTTCTGCTTACCATTTCTGTTTTTTGTGATACTCATATTACCAGTATTTTTGCCCCATCTGCTGTTGTTTTCATTAAGAATGCCCTTAAAATTTTTTCTGCTCTCCCTTTTCCTTTCTTTTTTTAAAAAAAAAATTACTGAAATACAGTTAATTTACAATGTTGTGTTAGTTTCAGGTGTAAAACACAGTGATTCAGTTATATATATATATATAATATATATGTATGTATGTATATATATAAATAATATATATGTATGTGTGTGTGTGTGTATATATATATATATATATATATATATATATATATATATATATATATTCTGTTTTACATTCCTTTCCATTATAGGTTATTACAAGATATTGAGTATAGTTCCCTGTGCTATATAGTAGGCTCTTGTTGGTTATCTATTTTATATACATTAGTTTGTATCTGTTAATCCCAAACTCCTAATTTATCCCTCACCCCTTTAGTAACCATAAGTTTGTTTTCTATGTCTGTGAGTCTATCTCTTTTTGTAAATAAGTTTATAGCATTTTTCTAGATTCCATGTATGAGTGAAATCATATGGTATTTATCTTTCTCTGTCTGACTTCACTTCGTATGATAAACTCTAGGTCCATCTATGTTGCTGCAAATGGAATTATTTCATTCTTTTTATGGCTGAGTAATATTCTATTGTATATATGTACCACATCTTCTTTATCCATTCATCTGTCAGTGGATATTTAGGTTGTTTCTATGTCTTGGGAATTGTAAATAATGTCCTTTAAAATTTTTAAATCTGACATTGTCACTGTGCTGGTTAGAACACTTCAATGACTTTTTAAGCAAATTCCAGAATTTGTGCTGTAGTAGTGTATCCTGCGTGAGCTCCCTTATTATCTGTTGCTTATGCTCTTTCTGTCTTTACTTCTTCCCATGCTCCAACCAGCTTCCTCTGCTCTTCACAGATTGGATTCTTCCACCTTGGGGCCCCTTGCTGGAGATTCTCTTCTCTTCCTGCATTGACATGAAAGACTCATGGACACACAGTGAAGAAGAAAGAGTAGCAGTTGCAGTAGAGCTAAGATGGTCGTAAACCCAAGTATTGTGGGACTTTACCATGTTTCTTTTCTTCTCCACTTAATTCTGAAATAGCCATTTAATTTATTAATTTTAAACTGGAAACACACATGCATGGTACAAAATTCAAAAGAATAGAGAATCTGTAGTGAAAAGAAAGTCATCCTTCCTCCCTGTGTTCCAGGCATTTCTTTTTCCAGGGGGCAACCTCTGTGATTGGTTTCTTGGTTCTTCAGGCTTACATCGTGCTTACACCAGATACATTGTCTTCCACCTCATCACTTTGCGGTTTTCACTTGTTTCATTCTTTTGTGGTGTATGTAGAGCTTTCTCCTTCTTTTCTTTTGCTGTATAATATTAAATTTCATGGATCCTTTGCAATTTGAGTCAACATCTCTCTAATGATGGATATTTATGCATTTCCAACATATTGCTGTTACAAACAATGTTGCTATAAGTAATTTTGTTCACACCTCATGTAGTCCGGTGTGAGTTTGTGAAAAGTAGATGTGTAATTTTATGTGAGATTATGTGAACTTTTAATTTCTGGTAAGACAGGACCTTACTGTTTCTTATAGTGGTTGCACCAAAGATCACTTCCACCAGCAATGTATGAACTATATCTTCTCCAATCACTTATCAAATCTGATAAGTAAAAACTATACTATTGGTTTTAGTCTGCATCTTTAAATGAAGAAAGGGGCATGACAGTTGTTCTTGTGTGCTTTTCTTATGCACTAAAATGTTTTCTTATCTTTTGCAGGTTTTTATTGGGGATTTGGTCATTTTTCTCATTGATTTATAGATACTCTTTACATAGTATGGGAATATATAATCACTTTTTTACAATCACATAAGTTGCAAATATTTCATTTCTGTTTTTCATTTCTCTTTTGACTTTATTTTTTCAAGCAGAATTTATCATATTCATATAGTTAATTTCTCAATACTTTCATGGCTTTGGGTTTTGTGTAATAGTTTAAAATGAAGCCTTCCCCATTCCACTTGCTAATAAAAATGTCATTGCTTTTCTAATATTTTTATGGTTTTCTCTTAGAATTTGAGACTTCAATTGTTTAGGATTTATTTTGTGTGCCATTTCAGCTAACGTTCCAACAATCGTTTCAGATGGACACAAATTGTCAACATATTATTTTGAATAACCTAAAATGTTACCACAATAACTAACTGTCAAAAGTTCAGAAATAATGGAAGTAAAACCAATGAATCACTGAAGCAGTAAAAGTTTATTGTGTTCACACCAAAAAAAGGCAGTTCACAAACAAGGAGTCCTCAAACCAAAACATGGAATGAAGCTCAGGGGAATATTGTTATAAGGCAGCTTATATAGTGAGAAAGCAGTGACTGTTTATTCGTCACAGTAGTTGGTTACAATATTAGAATTTTCTTAAATGATAGGGAATTGGTTAGTGGTTATGTCATATCAATTTTGGGAAACAGGTTAAATTTTGTTTATGTTTTCCAGAAGCATAAATAAGAAATGACCCAGGTCAAGTTAGTTTTACAAAATAAGCTAAATTAAGCAGATAAATCTGGTTTCATCTGCTCAGGGAATTTTTACAGTTGGTCTCCATTTGTTTTTATTTTTAACATACCTGTTATTTTTATTTTTAACAATGTCTTTATATATATATATTGTGTGTATATATAAAAAGTATATATATATATATATACTATATAGAATATATAGTATTCTATTTATGGACTTTTCATTCTGTTTTGTTGATTTCTTGATTTTGTACCAGTACCACAATCTTGTATTCAGTGTACATTTATAGTATAGTTTAATATCTGAATGGGCTTCCCACCCTCATTATTCTTCACATGCAGAATTTTCCTAACTACTTTCCTTTTGTGCTTTTCTCTTTAGAATCTAAAATCAACTTATCTGGTTCCAAAGGGGGAAGAAAAAGAAAAGATAAATCCTATTGGCACTTTTATTGGATCTCAAATACAGGTTAATGTAATTGACATCTAATTACTCTCATTCAATCCAAGAGTATTGTATGGTTTTCCATTTGTTTAAGCCTTTTTTAGATAAAAGTCTCTCAATAATATTTTATAGTTTTCCTAAAGGTCTTACAGATTTCTTACTTAAATCCAGGGTAATTCTTTTTTTTCATTCCTGTTGCTATCACTTCTGATTGTTGCGTGCAAGTTGATGGCTTTTATATATTATTATTCTTTACACAGTCCCTTTACTGAATTCTTTCACTTGTCTTATATCAGTTGATTCTCCTGGTTTATCCAGGTATACAATCATATTAACTGCAATCAAATATAACTTTACCTCTTCACTTCCAGTTTCCATATGTCTTACTTCTTCCTAAAATTTTCAGCTAGTACCACTATAGCAATGCTCAATGGTAATAATGATACTAGTCTGGTCCCTGCCTTTAATGGCAATGCTTCTGGTTTTCTTCCATCAAGCATAAGAATGGATTTGGGGTCAAGATATGTATATTCTCTCAGTCACAGATTTAATAAGTCTATTATTCAAACCAAGAATGGATATTGAAGGTTATTAAAATATCTTTTCTGTATTTGTAAAAGTGATTCTTTTTTTTCCATTTTTTACTTAATATAATGTGTCATGTGAATATATAATGAACTAGATAAATAGGTTTTGCAATATTAAACCACCCTGGTATTACTGAGAAAATGCTACACTGCTGCCTTCTGTGTCTAAGGTGAACTTGTTTTCTCTTAGACCAGAGCCACGGCAGCCAGGGCGTTGGTCAGTGTGGATGTGAAGCATGTCATGAAAGTGTCAGAGTGAAAACGCTGAGATCCCCTGGGGAATGCCATCCCGCGTGCTGTGTGGTCAGTGAGAGCAAGCGCGAGGTCAAAGGGGACTTGCCGATAACCACTGAACTGTGGGATTTAAAGGGGAAGGAAATTTAGAGATGAGTTGTTGTCACTGCAGCTGCTGAAGGCATGTGAATCAGAATTCATGAGGGAGGTTTCACAGAGAGAACTACACAAGAAAATATTTGGATAAAGCCAAGGATATTATATATCTGGCAGGGAGAGCAGGGAGGATGATTGCAGTCAAACAGCTTAACCCAAGGAAAGGTACAAAGTGATGGCGATGGGCCAGCATTTTCTTGCCCTGCCAAGGCCAGCGGTGTGAACGGTTAGGCTGGGGGTAGGGGTTAAAAGCAGCGGGATGAGAGTTGTGTTACCCTTGCACGCCTGCCTCTCTGCCACCTTTTTTATAAACATATATTTTTAAATTCTCTAGTTCTTCTTAATACTTAAAAGATTTCCCCCATATCTGTCAATACTTAATTGTAGCATCTGCCTTTTTCCCCCTTCATATAGATTTTTCATTTCTGCAGTGTGCTTCCTCTTTTCCATTTTCTCCTGGACCCTGGCAGCTCTGCTCACATCCTTCCCCTTTGTTATATAGCCTCTTCTTTGAAAATCCTAACTCTCACATGAGCTCTTGTTGCAGGGGTGGAATGCTGTCTGCTATATATATCTTTTGGCAGCAGTGAAGAAAGATTGGTCACAATTCCCGTTCCCTTGAATAGTGCCTCTTGTGAAATATGCCCTTGACTTGTCTTCTTGTCTTTCCTGCCTCCACTTGACTGCTTGATGGCAGTGGTTTTTGTTTTTTTTAAATTTTATTGGAGTATAGTTGATTTACAACCTTGTGTTAGTTTCAGGTGTACAGCAAAGTGATTCAGTTATACACATACATGTATTCATCTTTTTCAGATTCTTTTCTTATATATAGGTTATCACAGAATATTGAGTAGAGTTCCCTGTGGTATACAGTAGGTCCATGTTGGTTATATATCTTATATATTGCTATATTTATATAGTGTGTGTGTATGTTAATCCCATAACCCTGATTTATCCTTCCCCCAACCACATTTCCCTGTGGTAACCATAAGTTTGTAAGTCTGTTTTTGTTTTGTAAATAATTTGTATCTTTTTGCAGTGTTTACACTTAGGGCCAGGCTCTTTATTTCTGCATGACTCATTTTTGAAGGGGCCAGTGAGTAGCCCCATTCTGTTAGTGGGAGGATGGGGTGGAAGTGGGAAAGTGGCAGGAAGTGGGTAAGGGATCCTGTCTCCCACTTCCACATGCATTTTTCCTTCGAGGTCCTCCAATAAAATCTGCTTTTTTTTGCCCTGAGGATCTTCCTCCCTGCAGGCATATCCTTTCAAGCCCTTTACAGGATGTCCACTTGATGCTGGCAATAGCTGTCACCGCCTTTGTGTCCTGTACACTTCTGACACTCTTCCAGTAGTGAAAACAGCTGGGGCAGGAACAGGCAGATGGACCATAGACGATGGACCCTCCCTTTTAGGAGCACCTCTGAGCTGGCCTCAGGTTCAGGTGGCAGAGGTTAACTTTTTATGTGATCTGTAACTCCTGTCAAGATGTCACAACTTTTCTTTTGAGATTGTGGCCATAATCTTATTTTATATGACAGATAGATCGTTTTCCCTATTTAAGATGGATATATCTTTTTCTCTATTTTTCTTTTATTGTTGTTGTTGTTTATATATTTTTGGGTGGACTTTGAGGGAGACTGAGAGCAAGGAGAGTCATCTGTAAACAGAAGTCAATTTATGCTTTTTAATGAGTAAATTCTTTTTTTAAAAAAATCTTTATTGGAGTATAATTGCTTTACAATGGTATGTTAGTTTCTGCTTTATAAAAAGGTGAATCAATTATACATATACATATGTTCCCACACCTCCTCCCTCTTGTGTCTCCCTCCCTCCCAACCTCCCTATCCCACCCGTCTAGGTGGTCACAAAGCACCGAGCTGATCTCCCTATGCTACGTGGCTGCTTCCCACTAGCTATCTATTTTACGTGTGGTAGTGTATGTATGTCCATGCCACTCTCTCACTTTGTCACAGCTTATTCTTCCCCCTCCCCATATCCTCAAGTCCATTCTCTAGTAGGTCTGTGTCTTTATTCCCGTCTTGCCCCTATGTTATTCATGACAATTTTTTTCTCTTAAATTCCATATATATGTGTTAGCATACGGCATTTGTTTTTCTCTTTCTGACTGACTTCACTCTGTATGACAGACTCTAGGTCCATCCACCTCACTACAAATAACTCAATTTCCTTTTTTATGGCTGAGTAATATTCCATTGTATATATGTGCCACATCTTCTTTATCCATTCATCTGTTCATGGACACTTAGCTTGCTTCCATGTCCTGGCTATTGTAAATAGAGCTGCAATGAACATTTTGGTACATGACACTTTTTGAATTATGGTTTTCTCAGGGTATATGCCCAGTAGTGGGATTGCTGGGTCATATGGTAGTTCTATTTGTAGTTTCTTAAGGAACCTCCATACTGTTCTCCGCAGTGCCTGTACCAATTCACATTCCCACCAGCAGTGCAACAGTGTTCCCTTTTTTCCACACCCTCTCCAGCATTTATTGTTTCTAGATTTTTTGATGATGGCCATACTGACTGGTGTGAGATGATATCTCATTGTGGTTTTGATTTGCATTTCTCTAATGATTAATGATGTTGAGCATTCTTTCATGTGTTTGTTGGCAATCTGTATATCTTCTCTGGAGAAATGTCTATTTAGGTCTTCTGCCCATTTTTGGATTGGGTTGTTTGTTTTTTTGTTATTGAGCTGCAAGAGCCGCTTGTAAATTTTGGAAATTAATCCTTTGTCAGTTGCTTCATTTGAAAATATTTTCTCCCATTCTGAGGGTTGCCTTTTGGTCTTTTTTATGGATTCCTTTGCTGTACAAAAGCTTTGAAGTTTCATTAGGTCCCATTTGTTTATTTTTGTTTTTATTTCCATTTCTCTAGGAGGTGGGTCAAAAAGGATCTTGCTGTGATTTATGTCATAGAGTGTTCTGCCTATGTTTTCCTCTAAGAGTTCGATAGTTTTCTACCTTACATTTAGTTCTTTAACCCATTTTGAGATTATTTTTGTGTATGGTGTTAGGGAGTGTTCTAATCTCATACTTTTACATGTACCTGTCCAGTTTTCCCAGCACCACTTATTGAAGAAGCTGTCCTTTCTCCATTGTACATTCCTGCTTCCTTTATCAAAGATAAGGTGATCATATGTGCATGGGTTTATCTCTGGGCTTTCTATCCTGTTCCATTGATCTGTGTTTCTGTTTTTGTGCCAGTACAATAATTTCTTGATTACTGTAGCTTTGTACTATAGTCTGAAGTCAGGGAGCCTGATTCCTCCAGCTCCATTTTTCTTTCTCAAGATTGCTTTGGCTATTCGGGATCTTTTGTGTTTCCATACAAATTGTGAAAGTTTTTGTTCTAGTTCTGTGAATAATGCCATTGGTAGTTTTATAGGGATGGCATTGAATCTGTAGATTGCTTTGGGTAGTAGAGTCATTTTCAAATTGTTGATTCTTCCAATACAAGAACATGGTATATCTCTCCATCTATTTGCATCATCTTTAATTTCTTTCATGAGTGTCTTATAATTTTATGCATACAGGTCTTTTGTCTCCTTAGGTAGGCTTATTCCTAGATATTTTATTCTTTTTGTTGCAATGGTAAATGGGAGTGTTTTCTTGATTTCACTTTTAGATTTTTCATCATTAGTGTATAGGAATGCCAGAGATTTCTGTGCATTAATTTTGTATCCTGCTACTTTTCCAAATTCATTGATTAACTCTAGTAGTTTTCTGGTAGCATCTTTAGGATTCTCTATGTATAGTATCATGTCATCTGCAAACAGTGACAGCTTTACTTCTTCTTTTTCGATTTGGATTTCTTTTATTTCCTTTTCTTCTCTGACTGCTGTGGCTAAAACTTCCAAAACTATGTTGAATAAGAGTGGTGAGAGTGGGCAACCTTGTCTTTTTCTGGATCTTAGTGGAAATGCTTTCAGTTTTTCACCATTGAGGACGATGTTGGCTGTGGGTTTGTCATATATGGCCTTTATTATGTTGAGGAAAGTTCCCTCTATGCCTACATTCTGCAGGGTTTTTTTCATAAATGGGTGTTGAATTTTGTCTAAAGCTTTCTCTGCATCTATTAAGATGATCATATGGTTATTCTCCTTCAACTTTTAATATGGTGTATCATGTTGATTGATTTGCATATATTGAAGAATCCTTGCATTCCTGGAATAAACCCCACTTGATCACAGTGTATGATCCATTTAATGTGCTGTTGGATTCTGTTTGCTAGTATTTTGTTGAGGATTTATGCATCAATGTTTCAGTGATATTGGTCTGTATTTTTCTTTCTTTGTGACATCCTTGTCTGGTTTTGGTATCAGGGTGATGGTGGCCTCATAGAATGAGTTTGGGAGTGTTCCTCTCTCTGCTATATTTTGGAAGAATTTGAGAAGGATAGGTGTTAGCTCTTCTCTAAATGTTTGATAGAATTCGCCTGTGTAGCCATCTGGTCCTGGGCTTTTGTTTGTTGGAAGATTTTTAATCACAGTTTCAATTTCAGTGCTTGTGATTCATCTGTTCATATTTTCCATTTCTTCCTGATTCAGTCTTGGCAGTTGTGCATTTCTAAGAATTTGTCCATTTCTTCCAGGTTGTCCATTTTATTGTCCTAGAGTTGCTTGTAGTAATCTCTCATGATCTTTTTTATTTCTGCAGTGTCAGTTGTTACTTCTCCTTTTTCATTTCTAGATGTATTGATTTGAGTCTTCTCCCTTTTTTTCTTGATGAGTCTGGCTAATGGCTTATCAATTTTGTTTATCTTCTCAAAGAACCGGCTTTTAGTTTTATTGATCTTTGCTATTGTTTCCTTCATTTCTTTTTCATTTATTTCTGATATGATCTTTATGATTTGTTTCCTACTGCTAACTTTGGGGCACTACATAATGATCAAGGGATCGATCCAAGAAGAAGATATAACAATTGTAAATAGTTATGCACCCAACATAGGAGCACCTCAATACATAAGGCAAATACTAACAGTCATAAAAGGGGAAATTGAAAGTAACACATTCATAGTATGGGACTTTAACACCCTACTTTCACCTATGGACAGATCATCCAAAATGAAAATAAATAAGGAAACACAAGCTTTAAATTATACATTAAACAGGATGGACTTAATTGATATTTATAGGACATTCCATCCAAAAACAACAGAATACACATTTTTCTCAAGTGCTCATGGAACATTCTCCAGGATAGATCATATCTTGGTTCACAAATCAAGCCTTGGTAAATTTAAGAAAATTGAAATTGTATCAAGTATCTTTTCTGACCACAACGCTAGGAGACTAGATATCAATTACAGGAAAAGATCTGTATAAAATACAAACGCATGGAGGCTATACAATACACTACTTAATAACGAAGTGATCACTGAAGAAATCAAAGAGGAAATAAAAGAATACCTAGAAACAAATGACAATGGAGACACGACGAACCAAAACCTATGGGATGCAGCAAAAGCAGTTCTAAGAGGGAAGTTTATAGCAATACAATCCTACCTTAAGAAACCGGAAACATCTCGAATAAACAACCTAACCTTCCACCTAAAGCAACTAGAGAAATAAGAGCAAAAAACCCCAACATTTAGTGAGTAAATTCTTATCCTCATCCCTGAATTTTCCTTCCATGAAATGGAGGGGGGATAAGATTGAAAGAAATCAGAGACACTCAAGTATCTTTACCCACTTTTAAAGGAGAATTTAAAGTTTATTTTTTAGGACATTACCTGTTTTGGGAAGAACTTAGGACCTGTCAAGGACCTTTAGCTCAACATTCATGATCTATTAGAAATCTGAGTGACTTTTCAGATAGGTTTTACCCTCTGGGGCTACCTCATTGGGCAGGGAGATGATAAGGATAGAAGGAAATTGCCAGATTGGGAGAGAAACAGGGGTCAGAGTTCAGGAAAGGAGCTTAGGTATAAGTAGAGATAATAAGATGATCAAATTCATGGTTTTCCACTGGCAAAGTTATGAATTGCATTTATGACCTGCAACCTTCCTTTACTTTTTCTACTTAAACACAACAAGGGCTTCCTTGGTGGCACAGTGGTTGGGAATCTGCCTGCTAATGTAGGGGACACAGGTTTGAGCCCTGGTCTGGGAGGATTCCCACCTGCTGCAGAGCAACTAGGCCCGTGAGACACAACTACTGAGCCTGCGTGTCTGCAGCCTGTGCTCTGCAACAAGAGAGGCCGCGATAGTGAGAGACCCGTGCACTGTGATGAAGGGTGGCCCCCGCTTGCCACAACTAGAGAAAGCCCTCACATAGAAATGAAGACCCAACGCAGCATAAATAAATAAATTAATTAATAAACTCCTACCCCCCCAACATCTTCTTTAAAAACAAGAAAACAAAAAATCCCACAACAATGGGGATGGAATATTTTGTCATGACGATGATTATCAGAATAATGACTCCGTAGTCATTAGGTAGTCAATATCAAGCTCTGGCTCCCTAGTTCAATTACAAGATATGATCCACCAGCTCCAGCACCTCATGGATGATAAAGCCCACGGATGATTTGTTGTTGTTCATTTGTTTCCTATAATGAGAACAAACTCTCTGCCACATTTAAATAAAAGCCCAATTATATTTCCATAGCTACAAATGCTATTATCTCTTTGTCTGGCTATAAAAGTTAAGTTTCCTATTGCTTTGCTTTGTAAAGTTTAGAAATAAAATGCTTCAGATGCATAACATGAGATTCACTCTCCTTTGCTCTTTTGTTTTTGGAGGTGGGGAGAGAAGCAAAGCCTCAATTACTTTACCCTTTACTGCTTTCTATTTTAGAATATGGCTTGCTTTGCATTATTTTTCCTACTTTTTGAACATAAGTATAAAAAAGACATAACCAAATGGCATCGAAGGAAATTGCATCAAATCAGCTGAAGAGAACTGGAGTATGTTTTTATGATCTACATGTTTTTGGAGGAGATACACAAGGCTGACAGCCTAAAAAAAATTTTAATAGTGTGTGCTCACCCACTTCTGTGGGCTCTCAAGGTCTTCTGCAACAAGGATGGGCCTGGGAACTTGAAGGCCAGACTCTCAACTATTAATCACCAACTAACCTCTGTGTGTTATCAGTCTCATTGACATGAACCTGAGTTTGGTTTTATTTCTCCGTGCAGAGCTAGGTTTTTAAGAATTCAGTTATTCTAGGGGTGGAGAGCCAAAATAATTGTCTACAAACCTTGAGAATTTTTTTTTCATATTTTGAGACTCATTCTAAAAGTGAGATAGAGTTTATGTTTTTTCCTCACTGCATTTGGTGAAGTCAGTTCACTTTACAGAATAGGAAGCTGAAGCCTAGAACCAATGCCGGGTTCCCAGGTGCAGGTCTGGGCACTGCACCATAGTGGCACCTCCCATGGGCATCTGGAAGAATGGACTTGAACCTCACTGTGGAAAATGAGTCCACTTTCAGCGGACGTGTGCATCCAAAAACAAACAGGGCTTTGTCCGGGTTAAATGAGGGGCAAAAACACAATGCTTTTCACATACAATGTTTCCTGACTCTCATGAAGGAACAGGCACAATTGCAGGGGTGGGAAGTTCAGAAACAAAGACTTTGACCCACTGTCCAGGGCCTCCCCTTCCAGAGATGGGCAGTGGAAGTCAAAAGCAACAAGTGAACTTCTAAGACCAAGATAAGGAGTGGAACTTCCAGGAATCCCTCCTGGGGGCTTATGGCTGAGGAGAGATTTGAGGCTGAGTTGACAGTGGTGGGTGGGTGAGAGGGCAGGAGCCAGGAACAGGCTTACCGAGCTCCGTGCACTGAGGCTGGAGGGCCAGCTGCTGACTAGATGTCCTATGTGAGTCTGTGTCAGGGTGACAGCTGGTAAGGTCCAAGTGGGCAAGTGGGCAAGGCACATTCATCAACCTACATTTCTGGGTTTTGATGGTGTCTCATAGGGAATGGAGCGATGGGGAGGAATTTTAGTGGTGGGATCATGTAATTTGATTTACATTTTATCATCATCACCCTGACTGCTATTAGCAGAAAGATTGAAATATTTTAAGATGGAAAGCAGAAGACCTGGGAGGAATAAGCCAGACAAAAGTCTATGAGGTCATAGCAGAGAGGCTGGGAGAGAGAGAGATCGTTGTTAGGGAGCCTTTCTCTAGGTGTGCTGAGGTCATTGCTCTGCCCCCATCCTTGGTCAGGAACAGTGAGCCTCTAAGGACCAGCCATCTCCTTGACCTAGGTGCCCTCTCATTCTGCAATCAGGGCTGAGTCCAGGAATGCTCCTTTGCCATTTCCATCAGCTTCCCCATCACCTCCTGCCTTGCTTAGGCTCACCTGTGCAGAGACTGGTGAAAAGATAAACTTACCCTTAGTGAGAAGTCCCAGAGTCCACACCTAAAGCCTCTCCTCAGTGGTATGCACCCTGGCGCCAACCTCACACCTACCTCTGGGTCCTGGAGACCTTCCTTTAGGTGAAATGGGAATTTATCATGCAAATATTTACTGAAAACACACTCATGCACGTAAATCCTACTTCTGTCTCAAGCCTGTTTTTCTCTATAAAAATTCAGTTTCCTCTAGACCTTTCTGAGTGATTGATCAAAAGATCATTTTATAATACTGTGGGGAAATCTGAGTTCAAGATTATTTTAAGTGTATGGGTTGGCATCAATGTCCTTTCTTTTTTAAAATTATTTTTAATTGTGGTAGAATACACATAACATAAAATTTACCATCATAACCATCTGTAAGTGTCCTGCAAAGTTCTGCAGCATTAAGTACATTCACATTGTTGATCCCATTCCTACCATCCATCTCTAAAACCCTGTCATCCTAGCACATTGAAACTCTGTCCTCATTAAACAGTAATCCCCCCACCCCTTACTCCAGGGGACCACCATTCTACTTTCTGTCACAATGAACTGAGATACTCAAGAACTCATATAAGTGGAGTCATACGGTATTTGTCCTTTGGTGAATGGCTTATTTCACTCAGCATGATGTCCTCAAGGTTTATCAATGTTGTAGTTTGTGTCAGAATGTCCTCCCTTTTAAAGACTGATTAATATTGTATGGACAGACCACACTTCCACACTTGGCTTATCCATTCATTCATGGATGGACACGTGGGTTGCTTCCTTCTTTTGGCTGTTGTAAACAGTGCTGGTGTGAAGGAGGACTACCCTTCCTTTTCAAACACAGGTGTTGGTCCTCATCCTGGAGACTCATGAAATCCATCTTCCTTATGTTTTTCTAGCACCTGTCCCTTTTTCTGTCCTTACCAGGAGTGGTATTTTGTCTCTGCTAAATAAGAAAGAATATTGGATATATTTCATTTAATGAAATGATAAACACAAACCTTGAGCAAAACACTTAATTTATTTACAGTATAGTCTTCTCATCTATAAAACAGAAATGCCATCACCTACTTCCTAGGTTTATGGGAGGATAAAAGGAGACAATGTCTGTGGAGAGCTTACCACACAGCCTGTTACATAGTGAGTGCCCAGCACACGGAGGCTGGTACTTCCTTCCTTGCAGTTAGAGGCAGAAGGCAAGGCAGAACTCGTACATGTGGGGGAGGGGGAAAGGCCAGGGACACATGACCACAGTCGGAGATACTGTAAAGGCCGGTGCATGCTGATAGATCCTCATGCAGAAAGACTAGCCTTTATCACTGGGTGCTGGGGGTCCCTGATGAACTGCAAAATTTATAGGGGTATGTATAGCAAGAGAGAAATCCCAAGCTTGGCGAAAAAGTCCATGATTCCTCAGCTTCCTTAGCCCTGGTACCCTTCCTGGGATGGTTATGGGTAGCTCAGCCCCCAGAAGGGAATCCACTCTGTTATAGGTTGAATTTATACGTACCCCCACTCCAACTTCTTGTGTTAAAGTCTTAACTCCCTGTACCTCAGAATGTGACCTTATTTGGAGATGGGAGTGGAAAATGAGAACATTAGGAAGGACCTAATACAAATGGCTGTTGTCCTTAGAAAAAGGGACAATTTGGACACAGAAATACACACAAAGAGAGAAAGCAATGTGCAGAGATGCAGAGAGAAGATGGGCATCTACCATCTACCAGGCAAGAGAATCACAGTCCTCAGAAAGAAACCAAACCTGCTGCACCTTGATCTCAGACTTCCAGCCTCCATAACTGTGAGACAATAAATTTTTGTTGGTTAAGCCACCCAGTCTGTGGTACAACAGTCCTAGGAAACCAATACATACCCCAAAATCCTTTCAGGAACAACAAAGGAAAACTCTGCTGAAAGAAACATCGAAGTCAGCAGAACTAAGGAGGCAAATTGACTGATATTAAGGACAGCTTAACACTTGTTTGACATACAAGTAAATACGCAATTTTGGGGGAGGGGGAAAAAGCATTTTATTAAACTAAGTATGTGATTTGCAAATGGTTTTACAAGAAATTTTAAAAGCAGAGTTATAAAAAGTTCTCAATAAAACTGTACAGACCTGACAGCAAAATTACTTTGTCTTTATTGTACAAATAAAAACATTTTGTTTCTCATATACTGGCTGAAAGTTTTGTAATATACTCTCCACAAGATACCTGCAATATTGCATTTTAATGAGTAGCCTCACAGTTAATTCAATCATTATTAAAAACAGGTTCACCATTTGAACCAGAAGAATCACTCAGTATAAAAAGAAAGATAAAAAAATTTGTCATATATAACGTGAAGTCATAAAGGGCTCTTCTGCATGCAGATGCATTCTGGCCCTGTTTCTTTACTAAATTCTTCATGCTTCTAAGTCAAGGATGTTTCTTTACTTTAGCAGGACTTTCCAGCAGCCTGGTCTAATTTCAGAGAGCCTGAAGCTGTGGTTGTAGATGTTTAACAGTGGCTGGCTTCCTGCCATCAACTATGCCCTGGCTGTTTTCCTTGGTCCATAATCACAGAGAGGCAAGACATACGAACATTCTCTTAAATTCTTCAGTGTGTGCTGTAATTCTGTCATCCAGTGTTCTCTAGCTTTGTTGCCATGCAGCCCATGGAGGTCTGGAACATTCTGTGTCAGCTGGGAGGAACGTCTTCTGAAAAATCTCTGCATTGGCAATGCAGCTGGCTTCATTCGTCTGCTCATGGACACTTCGCTGTGGGGCACAAAACATGGCAGCACTCCCACCCCTTATTGGATGGGCTTCTTTGCCTTGTTGAAACCTTGCATCCTCTTCTGCTTGCAGCCATCCTACTCAGGGGAATGGACCACTTTGTTTATCTCCAGTCTTTCCTTTGTTTCTCTTTAGACTTCTACGCAGTAGAAGTGATGCTCACTTTTTAGTGAAGAACTCTTGTGCAACAACAGTTTTTTGGGTGTCTCCTTTAAGAACACAGTTTAAATGTGTGTCCCAAAAGATGGCTGTGGTCTTTGAAAATCTCCACGAGAGAATTTTGGGAATATCTTGGAGAGCTGAAGCTTCTTTAATTCAGTGACACAATCTTTTACAAACATTATGTGGCTCCCTTTTCAAATCATGTTCTTCCTGTGAGGCAATTTCTTCTGACATTATTTCTCTCAGTGATAATTTTTAAGTTTGAGTATTCCCTACAGATGACCAACAGGCACATGAAAAATGCTCAACATCACTAATTATTAGAGAAATTCAAATCCAAACTACAATAAAATATCACCTCACTCTGGTCAGAATGACCATCATCAAAAAGTCTACAGATAATAAATGCTGGAGAGGGTGTGGTGAAAAGGGAACCTTCCTACACTGTTGGTGGGAATGTAAATTGGTGCAGCCACTATGGAAAACAGTATGGAGGTTCCTTAAAATACTAGAGTTACCATATGATCCAGCAATCCTACTCCTGGGCATATATCCAGACAAAACTCTAATTCAAAAAGATACATGCATCCCTATGTTTATAGCAGAAATATTTACAATGGCCAAGACATGGAAACAACCTAAGAGTCCATTGATGGATGAATGGATAAAGAAGGTGTGGTACATATATATATACAATGGAATATTACTCAGCCATAAAAAAGAATGAAATAATGCCAATTTCAGCAACATGGATGGACTTAGTGATTATCATACTATGTGAAGTAAGCCAGACAGAGAAAGACAAATGTCATATGATATCACCTATATGTGAAATCTAAAAAAAAAGATACAAATGAACTTATTTATAAAACAAAAATAGAGCACAGATATAGAAAACAAACACATGGTTAGCAAAGGGGAAATGGGGGGGAAGGATATATAAGGAGTTTGGGATTAACATATATACACTACTATATATAAAATAGATAACCAACAAGGACCTACTACTGTACAGCACAGGGAACTCTACTCAGTATTTTGTAGTAGCCTATAAGGGAAAAGAATCTGAAAAAGAATATATATATATATATATATATATATATATATATATATATATATATATATATATATATATATATATATATTTAGCACAGTGATTCAGTTTTATATATATGTGTGGTATATATGTGTGTGTATATATATATATATATATATATATATATATATATATATATATAACTGAATCACTGTACTGTACACTGGAAACTAACACAACATTGTAAATCAACTATACTTCAAAAAAAAGTTTGAGTATTCCAAAGATCCAATAAGAGTAGCACATCAGGGGCTGCTAAATTCTTCAATAATTTTTGGTTTTCTGTTCTCTGAGATGATGTTTGTTCAGGATTATCAGGATCAATATCCCCAACAAGGGGAGGGTCTCAAATTAGCATTTTACAGGACACTTCCTGTCCTTGATGCTTTTAAACACAAATCATGGGCAAGAAATTGGCAAAGCAGGGGTGCATTGGTAAATGCATTTATATTATTTTTGTCCAGAAATGATTTTGCCTTGTATAATTGTAGTCAAATTATTTGTAGTTAATCTAAATAAATAAATAAAAGCTATATAAAAAAATTATAAAGTATGGCTGCATCCATATAATTTCTCCACTTACAGAGCTCTTCTGCTGCATCTTTTAAAAACTGATTTTAAAACTTAACTGGTGAAGATGGTGGAAGAGTAAGACGTGGAGATCACCTTCCTCACCACAAGTACATCAGAAATACATCTACATGTGGAACAACTCCTACAGAACACCTACTGAACGCAGGCAGAAGACCTCAGACCCCCCAAAAGGCAATAAACTCCCCACGTACCTGGGTAGGGCAAAAAAAGGAAAAAAGAAAAAAACAGAGACAAAAGAATAGGGATGGGACCTGCACCAGTGGGAGGGAGCTGTGAAGGAGGAAAGGTTTCCACACACTAGGAAGCCCCTTCACGGGTGGAGGCTGTGGGTGGCAGAGGGGGGAAGCTTTGGAGCCACAGAGGAGAGTGCAGCAACAGGGGTGCAGAGGGCAATGTGGAGAGATTCCCGCAGAGAAGATCGGTGCCGACCAGCACTCACCAGCCCAAGAGGCTTGTCTGCTCACCCTCCGTGGCGGGCGGGGGCTGGGAAATGAGGCTGGGGCTTCAGAGGTCAGACCCCAGGGAGAGGACTGGGGTTGGCTGCATGAACACAGCCTGACGGGGGCTAGTGCACCACAGCTAGCCGGGAGGGAGTCCGGGAAAGAGTCTGGAGCTACTAAAGAGGCAAGAGACTTTTTCTTACCCCTTTGTTTCCTGGTGTGCAAGGAGAGGGGATTAAGAGTGATGCTTATAGGACCTCCAGAGATGGGCACGAGCTGTGGCTATCAGCGCGGACCCCAGAGATGGACATGGGATGCTAAGGCTTCTGCTGCCGCCACCAAGAAGCCTGTGTGCAAGCATAGGTCACCATCCACACCTCCTCACCTGGGAGCCTGTGCAGCCCACCACAGCTAGAGTCCCGCGATCCAGGGACAACTTCCCTGGGAGAACGCACTGTGCGCCTCAGGCTGGTGCAACGTCACGCTGGCCTCTGCTGCCACAGGCTCACCCCGCACTCCGTGCCCCTTGCTCGCCCCCAACCGAGTGAGCCAGAGCCCCCAAATCAGCCGCAGACACCCTCAGGCAAGCTACACACAGAGGCAAGGCCAAATCCAAAGCTGAACCCCAGGAGCTATGCGAACAAAAAAGAGAAAGGAAAATTTCTCCCAGCAACCTCAGGAGCAGCGGATTAAATCTCCACAATCAACTTGATGTTGACATGCATCTGTGGAATACCTGAATAGACAACTAATCATCCCAAATTGAGGAGGTAGACTTAGGGACCACCGATATATATTTTCTTCCCTCTTTTACACTTTTGTGAGAGTGTATATGTATGCTTCTGTGTGTGATTTAGTCCGTATAGCTTTGCTTTTACCATTTGTCCAAGGGTTCTGTCTGTCTGTTTTTTTTCTTTAGTATACTTTTTAGAACTTCTTATATTGGTGGATATGTTTTCTGGTTTGGTTGCTCTCCTCTTTCCTTCCTTCCTTCTTTTTATATATTATTTAAAAAATGTTTTTAATACTTTTTATTTTCATAACTTTTAATTTTATTTTATTTCATCATCTTCTTTCTTTCTTTCTTTCATTTTCTGCCTTTTATTCAGAGCCGTGTGGATGACAGGCTCTTGCTGCTCCAGGCAGGCGTCAAGGCTGTGCCTCAGAGGTGGGAGAGCCAAGTCCAGGACATTGGTCCACAAGAGACCTCCCAGCTCCACATAATATCAAACAGCAAAAATCTCCCAGAGATCTCCATCTCAACACCAAACCCAGCTCCACTCAACGACCAGCAAGCTACAGTGCTGGACACCCTAGGACAAACAACTAGCAAGAGAGGAACAAAACCCCACCCATTAGCAGAGAGGCTGCCTAAAATCATAATAAGTCCACAGACACCCCAAAACACACCACCAGACGTGGACCTGCCCACCAGAAAGACAAGATCCAGCTTCATCCACCAGAACACAGGCACCAGTCCCCTCCACCTGAAAGCCTACACAATCCACTGAACCAACTTTAGCCACTGGGGACAGACACCAACAACAATGGGAACTACGAACTTGCAGCCTGCAAAAAGGAGACCCCAAACACAGTAAGATAAGCAAAATGAGAAGACAGAAAAACACATAGCAGATGAAGGAGCAAAATAAAAACCCACCAGACCTAAAAATTGAAGAGGAAATAGGCAGTCTACCTGAAAAATAATTCAGAATAATGATAGTAAAGATGATCCAAAATCTTGGAAATAGAGTAGAGGAAATGCAAGAAACATTTAACAAGGACTAGAAGAAATAAACATGAAACAAGCAACGATGAACAACACAATAAATGAAATTAAAAATACTCTAGAAGGGATCAATAGCAGAATGACTGAGGCAGAGGAACGGATAAGTGACTTGGAAGATAAAATAGTAGAAATAACTACTGCAGAGCAGATTAAAGAAAAAAGAATGAAAAGAACTGAGGACAGGCTCAGAGAACTCTGGGACAACATTAAACGTACCAACATTCGAATTATAGGGGTTCCAGAAGAAGAAGAGAAAAAGAAAGGGACTAAGAAAATATTGGAAGTGATTATAGTTAAAAACTTCCCTAATATGGGAAGGGAAATAGTTAATTAAGTCCAGAAAGCACAGAGAGTCCCATAAAGGATATATCCAAGGAGAAACATGCCAAGACACATATTAATCAAACTGTCAAAAATTAAATACAAAGAAAACATATTAAAAGCAACAAGGGTAAAATAACACACAAGGGAATCCCCATAAGGTTAACAGCTGATCTTTCAGCAGAAACTCTGCAAGCCAGAAGGGAGTGGCAGGATATATATAAAGTGATGAAGGAGAAAAACCTACAACCAAGATTACTCTATCCAGCAAGGATCTCATTCAGATTTGATGGAGAAATTAAAACCTTTACAGACAAGCAAAAGCTGAGAGAGTTCAGCACCACCAAACCAGCTCTACAACAACTGCTAAAGGAACTTCTCTAGGCAAGAAACACAAAAGAAGGAAAAGACCTACAATAACAAACCCAAAACAATTAAGAAAAAGGGAATGGGAACACACATACCAATAATTACCTTAAATGTAAATGGACTAAATGCTCCCACCAAAAGGACACAGATTGGCTGAATGGATACAAAAACAAGACCCATATATATGTTGTCTACAAGAGACACACTTCAGACCTAGAGACACATACAGACTGAAAGTGATGGGATGGAAAATGATATTCCATGCAAATGGAAACCAAAAGAAAGCTGGAGTAGAATTCTCATATCAGACAAAATAGACTTGAAAATAAAGACTCTTAGAAGAGACAAAGAAGGACACTACATAATGATCAAGGGATTGATCCAAGAGGAAGATATAACAATTGTAAATGTTTATGCACCTAACATAGGAGCACCTCAGTACATAAGGCAAATACTAACAGCCATAAAAAGGGAAATCGACAGTAACACAATCAGAGTAGTGGATTTTAACACCCCACTTTCACCAATGGACAGATCATCCAAAATGAAAATAAATAAGGAAAAACAAGCTTTAAATGATACATTAAACGAGATGGAGTTAATTGATATTTATAGGACATTCCATCCAAAAACAACAGAATACACATTTTTCTCAAGTGCTCATGGAACATTCTCCAAGATAAATCATATCTTGGGTCACAAATCAAGCATTGGAAAATTTAAGAAAATTGAAATCATATCAAGTATCTTTTCTGACCACAATGCTATGAGACTAGATATCAATTACAGAAAAATATCTGTAAAAAATACAAACACATGGAGTCTAAACAATACACTATTTAATAATGAAGTGATCCCTGAAGAAATCAAAGAGGAAATAAAAAAATACCTAGAAACAAATGACAATGGAGACACGACGACCCAAAACCTATGGAGTGCAGCAAAAGCAGTCCTTAGAGGGAAGTTTACAGCAATACAGTCCTACCTTAAGAAACAGGAAACATCTCAAATAAACAACCTAACCTTGCACTTAAAGCAATTAGAGAAAAAAGAACAAAAATACCTCAAAGTTAGCAGACGGAAAGATATCTTAAAGATCAGATCAGAAATAAATGAAAAAAAAATTAAAGAAATGATAGCAAAGATCAATAAAACTAAAAGCTGGTTCTTTGAGAAGATAAACAAAATTGATAAACCATTAGCCAGACTCATCAAGAAAAAAATGGAGAAGACTCAAATCACTAGAATTAGAAATGAAAAAGGAGAAGTAACAACTGACACTGCAGAAATACAAAAGATCATGAGAGATTACTACAAGCAACTCTATGCCAATAAAATGGACAACCTGGAGGAAATGGACAAATTCTTAGAAATGCACAACCTACCAAGACTGAATCAGGAAGAAATAGAAAATATGAACAGACCAATCACAAGCACTGAAATTGAAACGGTGACTAAGAATTACCAACAAACAAAAGTCCAGGACAAGATTGCTTCACAGGCAAACTCTATCAAACATTTAGAAAAGAGCTAACAGCTATCCTTCTTAAACTCTTCCAGACTATAGCAGAGAGAGGAACACTCCCAAACTCATTCTATGAGGCCACCATCACCCTGATACCAAAACCAGACAAGGATGTCACAAGGAAAGAAAACTGCAGGCCAATATCACTGATGAACATAGATGCAAAAATCCTCAACAAAATACTAGAAAACAGAATCCAACAGCGCATTAAAAGGATCATACACCATGATCATGTGGGGTTTATTCCATGGATGCAAGGATTCCTCAATATACGCAAATCAATCAATGTGATACACCTTATTAACAATTAAAGGAGAAAAACCATATGGTCTTCTCAATAGGTGCAGAGAAAGTTTTTGACAAAATTCAACACCCATTTATGATAAATACACAGCAGAAAATAAGCATAGAGGGAAATTTCCTCAACATAATAAAGGCCATATATGACAAACCCACAGCCAACATCGTCCTCAATGGTGAAAAACTGAAAGCATTTCCACTAAGATCAGGAACAAGACAAGGTTACCCACTCACACCACTCTTATTCAACAGAGTTTTGGAAGTTTTAGCCACTGCAATCAGAGAAGAAAGGAAATAAAAGGAATCCAAATCGGAAAAGAAGAAGTAAAACTGTCACTGTTTGCAGATGACATGATACTATAAATAGAGAATCCTAAAGATGCTACCAGAAAACTACTAGAGCTATTCAATGAATTTGGTAAAGTAGCAGGATATAAAATTAATGCACAGAAATCTCTGGCATTCCTATACACTAATGATGAAAAATCTGAAAGTGAAATCAAGAAAACACTCCCATTTACCATTGCAACAAAAAGAATAAAATATCCAGGAGTAAACCTACCTAAGGAGAAAAAAGACCTGTATGTAGAAAATTATAAGACACTGATGAAAGAAATTAAGTATGATACAAATAGGTGGAGAGATATACCATGTTCTTGTATTGGAAGAATCAACAATTTGAAAATGGCTCTACTACCTAAAGCAATCTACAGATTCAATGCAATCCCTATCAAACTACCACTGGCATTTTTCACAGAACTAGAACAAAAAATGTCACAGTTTGTATGGAAACACAATAGACACTGAATAACCAAAGCAATCTTGAGAACGAAATATTCTCCTTCAGGGAGCTGGAGGAATCATGCTCCCTGACTTCAGACTATACTACAAAGCTACAGTAATCAAGACAGTATGGTACTGGCACAAAAACAGAAATATAGATCAATGGAACAGGATAGAAAGCCCAGAGATAAACCCACGCACATATGGTCACCTTATCTTTGATAAAGGAGGCAGGAATGTACAGTGGAGAAAGGACAGACTCTTCAATAAGTGGTACTGGGAAAACTGGACAGGTACATGTAAAAGTATGATATTAGATCACTCCCTAACACCATACAGAGAAATATGCTCAAAATGGATTAAAGAACTAAATGTAAGTTCAGAAACTATCAAACTCTTAGAGGAAAATATAAGCAGAACTCTATGACATAAATCACAGCAAGATCCTTTTTGACCCACCTCATAGAGAAATGGAAATAAAAACAAACAAACAAAAAAACAAGTGGAGGAGGAATTTCAAGATGGCAGTAGAGTAAGATGCAGAGATCACCTTCCTCCCCACCAATCCTGAGAAATACATCTACACGTGGAACAACTCCTACAGAACACCTACTGAATGCTGACAGAAGACCTCAGCCCTCCAAAAGGCAAGAAACTCCCCACATACCTGGGTAGGGCAAAAGAAAAAAGAAAAAGCAGAGCCAAAGAATAGGGACGGGACCTGCACCAGTGGGAGGGAGCTGTGAAGGAGGAAAAGTTTCCACACACTAGGAATCTCCTTCTAGGGCGGAGACTGCGGGTGGCGGAGGGGGAAACTTCGGAGCCACGGAAGAAAGTGCAGCAACAGGGTTGCGGAGGGCAAAGCCAAGAGATTCCTGCACAGAGGACTGGTGCCAACCAGCACTCACCAACCCGAGAGGCTTGTCTGCTCAACCACTGGGGCGTGTGGGGGCTGGGGAGCTGAGACTCAGGCTTCGGAGGTCGGATGCCAGGGAGAGGCCAGGGGTTGGCTACATGAACAAAGCCTAAAGGGGGCTAGTGCACCACAGCTAGATGGGAGGGAGTCCGGGAAAAGGTCTAGAGCTGCCGAAGAGACAAGAGACTTTTTCTTGCCTCTTTGCTTCCTTGTGCACGAGGAGAGGGGATTAAGAGTGCCACTTAAAGAGCTCCAGAGATGGATGCGAACCGCAGCTATCAGCACAGACCCCTGAGACAGACATGAGACGCTAAGGCTGCTGCTGCCGCCACCGCATAGCCTGTGTGCAAGAACAGGTCTCTATCCACACCGTCCCTCCTTGGAGCCTGTGCAGCACACCTCTGCCAGGGTCCCGTGATCAAAGGACAACTTCCCCGGGAGAACGCACCTTGCGCATCAGGCTGGTGCAATGTAAATTTGGTGTCTGCGGGCCGCAGGCTCACCCCGGATTCCATACCCCTCCCTCCACCCGGCCTGAGTGAGCCAGAGCCCCCAATCAGCTGCTACTTTAACCCCATGCTGTCTGAGCGAGGAACAGGCGCCCTCAGGCAACCTACAGGCAGAGCCGGGGCCAAATCCAAAGGTGAACCGCAGGAGCTGTGAGAACAAAGAAGAAGAAGGGAAAATTCTCCCAGCGGCCTCAGGAGCAGCGGATTAATCTCCACAATCAACTTGCTGTAAACTGCATGTATGGAATATCTGAATAGACAACGAACCATCCCAAATTGAAGAGGTGAACTTTGGGAGAAACTATATATATATTTCCCTTATTTTCTTTCTGTGAGTGTGTATGTGTATGCTTCTGTGTGTGATTTTGTCAGTATAGCTTTGCTTTTACAATTTGTCTTAGAGCTCTCTCTGTCCGTTTTTTTTTTTCATTACTTAACAAAAATTTTTTCTTAATTATTTTTTATATTTTATTTTAATAACTTCATTTTATTTTATCTTCTTCTTTCTTTCTTTCTTTTATCCCTTTTATTCTAAGCTCTGTGGAAGACAGGATCTTGGTGCTCCAGCCAGGAATCAGGACTGTGCCACTGAGGTGGGAGAGCCAAGTTCAGCACACTGGTCCACAGGAGACCTCCCAGCTCCACGTAATTTCAAATGGCAAAAATCTCCCAGAGATCTCTATCTCAATCCCAAGACCCAGGTCCACTCAATGACCAGCAAGCTGGACACCCTAGGCCAAACATCTAGCAAGACAGGAACACAACCACATCTAATAGCACAGAGGCTGCCTAAATTCATAATAAGGCCACAGAAACCCTAAAACACACCACAAGATGTGCACCTGCACACCAGAAAAGAATATCCAGCCTCATCCACCAGAACACAGGCACTAGTCCCCTCCACCAGGAAGCCTACACAACCCACTGAACAAACCTTAGCCACTGGGGAAAAACACCAAAAACAACGGGAACTATGAACCTGCAGCCTGCAAAAAGGAGACCCCAAACACAGTAAGATAAGCAAAATGAGAAGACAGAAAAACACACAGAAGATGAAGGAGCAAGGCAAAACCCACCAGACCAAACAAATGAAGAGGAAATAGGCAGTCTACCTGAAGAAGAATTCAGAATAATGATAGTAAAGATGATCCAAAATCTTGGAAATAGAATGGAGAAAATACAAGAAACGTTTAACAAGGACCTAGAAGAACTAAGGAGCAAAGAAACTGTGATGAACAACACAATAAATGAAATTTAAAATTCTCTAGAAGGAATCAATAGCAGAATAACTGAGGCAGAAGAACGGATAAGTGACCTGGAAGATAAAATAGTGGAAATAATTACTGCAGATCAGAATAAAGAAAAAAGAAAGAAAAGAACTAAGGACAGTCTCAGAGACCTCTGGGACAACATTAAACACACCAACATTCGAATTATAGGGGTCCCAAAAGAAGAAGAGAAAAAGAAAGGGACTGATAAAATATTTGAAGAGATTATAGTTGAAAATTTCCCTAATATGGGAAAGAAAATAGTTAATCAAGCCCAGGAAGCACAGGAGACCCATACAGGATAAATCTAAGGAGAATCAGGCCAAGATACATATTAATCAAACTATCAAAAATCAAATACAAAGAACAAATATTAAAAGCAGCAAGGGAAAAACAACAAATAACACTAAGGGAATCCCCATAAGGATAAGAGCTGATCCTTCAGAAGAAACTCTGCAAGATACAAGAGAGTGGCAGGACATTTTTAAAGTGATGAAGGAGAAAAGCCTACAACCAAGATTACTCTACCCAGCAAGTATCTCATTCAGATTTGACAGAGAAATTAAAAGCTTTACAGACAAGCAAAAGCTAAGAGAATTCAGCACCACCAAACCAGCTTTACAACAAATACTAAGGGAACTTCTCTAGACAGGAAACACAGAGAAGGAAAAGACCTACAATAATAAACCCCAAACAATTAAGTAAATAGTAATAGGATCATACATATCGATAATTACCTTAAATGTAAACAGATTAAATGCTCCAACCAAAAGACATAGATTGGCTGTATAGATACAAAAACAAGACTCGAATACATGCTGTCTACAAGAGACCAACTTCAGACCCAGGGACACATACAGACTGAAAGTGAGGGGATGGAAAAAGATATTGCATGCAAATGGAACACAAAGGAAAGCTGGAGTAGCAATTCTCATATCAGACAAAGTAGATGTTAAAACAAAGACTATTACAAGAGACAAAGAAGGACACTACATAATGATCAAGGGATTGATCCAAGAAGAAGATATAACAATTGTAAATATTTATGCATCCAACATAGGAACAATTCAATACATAAGGCAAATACTAACAGCCATAAAAGGGGAAATTGACAGTAACACAATCATAGTAGGGGACCTTAACACCACACTTTCACCAAAAAAACTTTTTTTTTTTTAGCCTCAAAAAATATCAACAATCACATTTGATTCTATCACCAATTATATTATTCGGCCAATCTGGAAATAATCTAAAAAGTTTTAACAGGGACTATTATAGTTTATACATAAATTATATTTCAAAAACAAACAAACAAACAAACTCAAAGAAAAAGACATGGGGTTTGTGCTTACCAGAGGTGGGGTTGGAAGAGGGGGAAATGGATGAAGCCAGTTGAAAAGTAACTTTTAGTTATAAGATAAATAAATACTTGGGATATAAGGTACAACATAATAAATGTGATTAACACTGCTCTATGTTATTTATGAAAGTAGTTAAGAGAGTAAATCCTAAGAATTCTCATCCCAAGGACAAAATATTTTTTATTTCTTTAGTGTATCTATATGAGATGATGGATGTTCACCAAACTTATTGTGATAATCATTTCATGACGTATGTAAGTCAAATCAGTATGCTGTACACCTTACACTTATACAGTGCTGTATGCCAATTATATCTCAATGTAACTGGAAGAAAAATAAGTTAAAAACAGCTGAAAAGAGGAGGAAAAATCAGCAACCTGTTAACCGGTAAAAGTTAATTCTCTCTCAAAATCAAATTCAATGGAATTATAGTATATAATGTGGTAGATTTTGTTCAAGAAGGAAGGTGACGAAACAGACACAAAAGGAGTTCTTCATAAAAAGAAGCCTGCTAACCATCACATATTCTTTTAATTTTTTTATGAATCACTTTTTCCAAACTCAGATCGATATGAAGCACATTCTCCTCAACTGTTAAAGACCCTGAATCAATGCCAACAGAGCCAAATACTTCATTATGCTGAAAAGCCATTTCAGCGGGTAATGGCAATTCCAGACAGTCTCTGATGAGAGACTGGCCATACCTGTCATGACAGTCAACATCACACTTCATCTTTTTTGCTTACTCCAGATGACAAAGCACTCCAGGCCATTAGAATAGTCTCCATTTCTTGTTCATCTTCATTCATAAATTATTCTGTGTTTATCTGAAATCTCACATAATCCTTTGGAAGATTTTTCTTTATTTCAAAAGGGTCAGTAAAATTAATTTTCTCATTTAGTTCAAGATATGTAGGAATTGATACAGGGTTTTCAAACATCAGACAAATTCGAAAATTATATACCAACTCCAGTGTCTATTGCTACTAGATTTTTTTCTCTATTTCATACTTGTCTTTAGCTGTTGTTGTAGCTTTCAGATAACTAGGAAAGATTGCTCGATGCTATGTAGAACTGAAAGTTCTGCCTAACTTTTAGGAAGTGGTTTGTTCATATTCTTTACCTACACCTGTATTCTAGATCTACAGCAGTATCAGGGAATACATGTGCTATTAATTCAGGTTTTTCAGGAGTTACAGCTCTTGTTTCTGCCTGCTGAGTTTTCCCTGTCTGCATCATAGGTAAGCTGTGCACATATTAGTATTATTCAGTCAAAACTGAATGTAACTTAAGAAATTTAAATTTAATGAAGAGGCAGAACTTTCTAAATTTTCATTGTTCTAATCCATATTTTTTTGTAGAAAGAATGGGAGTCATAATACATGCTTGCTTGAGTCACTTAAATTATTAATATTCATAAAGGCAAAAATGAATTTATGTGGTCATTGGAAAAGTTCGATTGCTTAAAGACATTCTGTATTAAGGACTCCAATTTTTCAGTTAGCTACATGTCCAAAAATGAAACCATTTTTGAATCTTCACGCTCTTCTTAAGAAAGATACTTTCCATTATTTCACTTCCGATGCAATTTCTTGGTTCTCAAAATCACCTAAACTCTTGGAGAAGACTCTTCTTTCCAACAATCCCAATAGAAACTCCATTACATTTTCAACTCAGAGGATTGTTGTGAGTATTAAATGAGATAATCCATGGAAAAATGCTGTGCACAAGGCCTGGCATTTAGTAAGCACCCAGCTCTGTTCCCCATGAAATCATATTCAGAAAGCATCGGGTGCTCTATATCCAGGTCCAGGTCAGAAAATGTCTGTGAGACTGGTGAAGAGCTCCAGCTGACTGATTTCGTCTTGTCCATCCTAGGTTTTAGAAAGACTAGAGGTGGTTGCCTCCTCGTCACCAGAAAAACCTGCTTGATGACTTCCTTGGAGTTTGCAGTCTTCTAATAAGACTTTCTCCAAGATTCTTCCTTCTCTTTGGCATTCTGACTTCCAAAACCTAAAATGCTTCTCCCTTACTTATCTTTTCTTTTAACTGAAGTATAGTTGATTTACAATGTTGTGTTAATTTCTGCTGTACAGCAAAGTGATTCAGTAATACATATATATTCTTTTTTTTAATATTATTTTCCATAGCGGTTTATCACAGGATCACTGTGTCCTTTCTTTCTTATGATGTTTCATACTGAAGACATACCTGAAAGAAAATAGATTTATATTGCTTTACAACCCAATGGTATTAGGACTTTTTAATTAAATGTGCTGCCTCATATCTCTTTCCACCTTCTGAAACAGCAGTGTCTAATATGGTAACCATTAGCCAGATGTGCCTTTATGGGAAAACATTCAGAAAATAATAAAATTCTACCTTCTCTCTGACATTGATGCCCTCAACATGCTAAATGAGACCACAGTGGTATCTGTAAATGTTACAATCCTTCCTGTTACACAACATAATATTTTTCTGTACCTGGAACACTCAGGTCTATATACAAGGAATCTTTTTTCCCATAAATAAAGTACCATGTGTCAGACACAGACATGATCTCATTTAATCTTCCCTTAAGCAAAACTGTTTTGTAGCAACAGGATACCATATCCTGGAATCATAGACTCCTAGAGACAGACAGGACCTTAGCAGCATCCTCAGGTTTCACAGTCAGTTGAGGAATTCCATCATGACCTCTCTGGCAGATTTCCACCCAGAAGTGGAATTCTCACCTCAGTGACAGACAGCTCCACCTCTTGAAGTATTTCTTTCCCCTCTGCATGGTTCTTCTACTCTCCAACTTTCACATTATGTAATTTTCAAACATGGAGAAAAGTTGGAAGAATAGTACCTTGACAAACTCTATATTAGTTAATCATTAGAATCAACAATTGTGTTTTTCTTATGTTTTCTTGTATTTTTATCTTGCTGAGCTATTCAATGATCTCAATCACATAATCTCATAACCAAACAAAATTCAAAGTAATTCACTAATATCATCTAATACACAATCCATACTCAAATTTTTCAGTTGCTTTAAAAATGACTTTTACGAGGAGATCGAAGGGAAGATGGCGGAAGAGTAAGACGCGGAGATCACCTTCCTCTCCACAGATACACCAGAAATACATCTACACGTGGAACAACTCCTGCAGAACACCTACTGAAGGCTGGCAGAAGACCTCAGACCTCCCAAAAGGCAAGAAACTCCCCACGTACCTGGGTAGGGCAAAAGGAAAAAAGAATAAACAGAGACAAAAGAATAGGGACGGCACCTGCACCAGTGGGAGGGAGCTGTGAAGGAGGAAAAGTTTCCACACACTAGGAAGCCCCTTCGCGGGCGGAGACTGCGGGAGGCGGAGGGGGGAGCTTCGAAGCCGCGGAGGAGTGCACAGCAACGGGTGCGGAGGGCAAAGCGGGGAGATTCCCGCACAGAGGATCGGTGCCGACCGGCACTCACCAGCCCGAGAGGTTTGTCTGCTCACCCGCCGGGACGGGCGGGGCTGCGAGCTGAGGCTCTGAGGCTAGGGTTTCGGTTTCGGACGGAGCGCAGGGAGAGGACTGGGGTTGGCGGCTTGAACATAGCCTGAAGGGGTTAGTGCACCACAGCTAGCCGGGAGGGAGTCCGGGGAAAAGCCTGCACCTGCCGAAGAGGCAAGAGACTTTTTCTTCCCTCTTTGTTTCCTGGTGCGTGAGGAGAGGGGTTTAAGAACGCTGCTTAAAGGAACTCCAGAGACGGGCGCGAGCCGCGGCTAAAAACGCGAACCCCAGAGACGGGCGCGAGCCGCGGCTGAAAGCGCGGACCCCAGAGACGGGCGCGAGCCGCGGCTGAAAGCGCGGACCCCAGAGACGGGCGCGAGCCGCGGCTGAAAGCGCGGACCCCAGAGACGGGCGCGAGCCGCGGCTGAAAGCGCGGACCCCAGAGACGGGCGCGAGCCGCGGCTGAGGGCGCGGACCCCAGAGACGGGCGCGAGCCGCGGCTGAGGGCGCTGACTCCAGAGACGGGCGCAAGCCGCGGCTAGAGGCGCGGACCCCAAGGCGGGCGGGAGACGTTGGGGCTGCTGCTGCCGCCACCAAGGGGCCTGTGTGCGAGCGCAGGTCGCTCTCCACTCCCCTCTTCCGCGGAGCCTGTGCAGCCCGCCACTGCCGGGTTCCCGGGATCCGGGGACGACTTCCCCGGGAGAGCGCACGGCGGGCCTCGGGCTGGTGCAGAGTCACGCCGGACTTTGCCGCCGCAGGCCCGCCCCGCATTCCGTGCCCCTCCCTCCCCGCCGCCGGCCTCCGTACGCCAGAACCCCCGAATCAGCGGCTCCTTTAACCCCGTCCTGTCTGAACAAAAAACAGACGCCCTCCAGCGACCTACACGCAGAGGCAGGGCCAAATCCAAAGCTGAGCCCCTGTGAGCTGTGAGAACAAAGAAGAGAAAGGGAAATCTCTCCCAGCAGCCTCAGAAGCAGCGGATTAAAGCTCCACAATCAACTTGATGTACCCTGCATCTGTGGAATACATGAATAGACAGCCAATCATCCCAAATTAAGGAGGTGGACTTTGGGAGCAAGATCTATGATTTTTCTCCCTATTCCTCTTTTTGTGAATGTGTATGTGTATGCTTCTGTGTGAGATCTTGTCTGTATAGTCTTGCTTCCACCATTTGTCCTAGGTTCTATCCGTCCATGGTTTTTTCTTAAAAATTTTTTTTCTTAATAATCAATTTTAATTTTAAGAACGTTATTATACTTTACCTTCGTCCTTTCTTTCTTTCTTTCTTTCCTTCCTTCCTTCCCTCCTTTAGACAACGAATCATCCCAAATTGAGGAGGTGGTCTCTGACAGCAAGATTTATGATTTTTCCCCCTTTACCTCTTTTTGTGAGGGTGTATGTGTACGCTTCTGTGTAAGACTTTGTCTGTATAGCTTTGCTTCCAACATTTGTCCTAAGGTTCTATCCGTCCCTTTTTTTTTTTTTTTTCTAATTAAGAATTTTTTAATTCAATAACTTTATTATACTCTATTTTATTTTTACTGTATCTTCTTTCTGTTTTCCCTTCTTTCCCTCCTTCCTTCCTTCCTCCCTCCCTCCTTTCGTTCCTTCTTGCCTTCTTTCCTTCCTTGCTTCTTTCTTTCTTCCTTCCTTCCTTCCTTCCTTCCCTCCTTCCTTCCCTCCTTTAGACAACGAATCATCCCAAATTGAGGAGGTGGTCTCTGACAGCAAGATTTATGATTTTTCCCCCTTTACCTCTTTTTGTGAGGGTGTATGTGTACGCTTCTGTGTAAGACTTTGTCTGTACAGCTTTGCTTCCAACATTTGTCCTAAGGTTTTATCCGTCCTTTTTTTTTTTTTTCTAATTAAGAATTTTTTAATTCAATAACTTTATTATACTTTATTTTATTTTTACTGTATCTTCTTTCTTTTTGTTTTTCCTTCTTTCCCTCCTTCCTTCCTCCCTCCCTCCCTCCCTCCTTTCGTTCCTTCTTGCCTTCTTTCCTTCTTTGCTTCTTTCTTTCTTTCTTCCTTCCTTCCCTCCTTCCTTCCCTCCTTCCGTTCTTTCTTTCCTCATACGTCTACTAATTCCCTCTACTTTTTCTCCCTTTTATTCTGAGCCGTGTGGATGAAAGGCTCTTGGTGCTCCAGCCAGGAGGCAGGGCTCTGCCTCTGAGGTAGGAGAGCCAACTTCAAGACACTGGTTCACAAGAGACCTCCCAGCTCCAGATAATATCAAACGGCGAAAATCTCCCAGAGACCTCCATCTTAACACCAGCACCCAGCTTCACTCAACGACCAGCAAGCCACAGTGCTGGACAACCTGTGCCAAACAACTAGCAAAACAGGAACACAACCCCACCCATTAGCAGAGAGGCTGCCTAAAATCATAATAAGGCCACAGACACCCCAAAACACACCACCAGACGTGAACCTGCCCACTAGAGAGACAAGATCCAGCCTCTTCCACCACAACACAGGCACTAGTCCCCTCCACCAGGAAGCCTACACAAACCACTGAACCAACCTTAGCCACTGGAGACAGACATCAAAAACAGGAGGAACTACGAACCTGCAGCCTGCAAAAAGGAGACCCCAAACACAGTAAGATAAGCAAAATGAGAAAACAGAAAAACACACAGCAGATAAAGGAGCAAGATAAAAATGCACCAGACCTAACAAATGAAGAGGAAATAGGCAGTCTTCCTGAAAAAGAATTCAGAATAATGATAGTAAGGTTGATCCGAAATCTTGGAGATAGAATGGACAATAGAATGGACAAAATGCAAGAATCAGTTAACAAGGACCTAGAAGAACTAAAGATGAAACAAGCAACGATGAACAACACAATAAATGAAATTAAAAATACTCTAGATGGGATCAATAGCAGAATAACTGAGGCAGAAGAACGGATAAGTGACCTGGAAGATAAAATAGTGGAAATAACTACTGCAGAGCAGATTAAAGAAAAAAGAATGAAAAGAACTGAGGACAGTCTCAGAGACCTCTGGGACAACATTAAATGCACCAACATTCGAATTATAGGGGTTCCAGAAGAAGAAGAGAAAAAGAAAGGGACTGAGAAAATATTTGAAGAGATTATAGTTGAAAACTTCCCTAATATGGGAAAGGAAATAGTTAATCAAGTCCAGGAAGCACAGAGAGTCCCATACAGGATAAATCCAAGGAGAAATACGCCAAGACACATATTAATCAAACTGTCAAAAATTAAATACAAAGAAAGCATATTAAAAGCAGCAAGGGAAAAACAACAAATAACACATAAGGGAATCCCCATAAGGTTAACAGCTGATCTTTCAGCAGAAACCCTACAAGCCAGAAGGGAGTGGCAGGACATACTGAAAGTGATGAAGGAGAAAAACCTGCAACCAAGACTACTCTACCCAGCAAGGATCTCATTCAGATTTGAGGGAGAAATTAAAACCTTTACAGACAAGCAAAAGCTGAGAGAGTTCAGCACCACCAAACCAGCTTTACAACAAATGCTAAAGGATCTTCTCTAGGCAAGAAACACAAGAGAAGGAAAAGACCTATAATAACGAACCCAAAACAATATAGAAAATGGGAATAGGAACATACATATCGATAATTACCTTAAATGTAAATGGACTAAATGCTCCCACCAAAAGACACAGATTAGCTGAATGGATACAAAAACAAGACCCTTACATATGCTGTCTACAAGAGACCCACTTCAGACCTAGAGACACATACAGACTAAAAGTAAGGGGATGGAAAAAGATATTCCATGCAAATGGAAACCAAAAGAAAGCTGGAGTAGCAATTCTCATATCAGACAAAATAGACTTTAAAATAAGGACTATTAAAAGAGAAAAAGAAGGATACTACATAATGATCAAGGGATCGATCCAAGAAGAAGATATAACAATTGTAAATATTTATGCACCCAACATAGGAGCACCTCAATACATAAGGCAAATACTAACAGCCATAAAAGGGGAAATTGACAGTAACACATTCATAGTAGGGGACTTAAACACCCCACTTTCACCCATGGACAGATCATCCAAAATGAAAATAAATAAGGAAACACAAGTTTTAAATGATACATTAAACAAGATGGACTTAATTGATATTTATAGGACACTCCATCCAAAAACAACAGAATACACATTTTTCTCAAGTGCTCACGGAACATTCTCCAGGATAGATCATATCTTGGGTCACAAATCAAGCCTTGGCAAATTTAAGAAAATTGAAATTGTATCAAGTATCTTTTCTGACCACAACGCCATGAGACTAGATATCAATTACAGGAAAAGATCTGTAAAAAATACAAACACATGGAGGCTAAACAATACACTACTTAATAATGAAGTGATCACTGAAGAAATCAAAGAGGAAATCAAAAAATACCTAGAAACAAATGACAATGGAGACACAACGACCCAAAACCTGTGGGATGCAGCAAAAGCAGTTCTAAGGGGGGAGTTTATAGCAATACAAGCCCACCTTAAGAAGCAGGAAACATCTAGAATAAACAACCTAACCTTGCACCTCAAGCAATTAGAGAAAGAAGAACAAAAAAACCCCAAAGCTAGCAGAAGGAAAGAAATCATAAAAATCAGATCAGAAATAAATGAAAAAGAAATGAAGGAAACAATAGCAAAGATCAATGAAACTAAAAGCTGGTTCTTTGAGAAGATAAACAAAATAGATAAAACACTAGCCAGACTTATCAAGAAAAAAAGGGAGAAGACTCAAATCAATAGAATTAGAAATGAAAAAGGAGAGGTAACAACTGACACTGCAGAAATAAAAGAGATCATGAGAGATTACTACAAGCAACTCTATGCCAATAAAATGGACAATCTGGAAGAAATGGACAAATTCTTAGAAATGCACAACCTGCCAAGACTGAATCAGGAAGAAATAGAAAATATGAACAGACCAATCACAAGCACTGAAATTGAAACTGTGATTAAAAATCTTCCAACAAAGAAAAGCCCAGGACCAGATGGCTTCACAGGCGAATTCTATCAAACATTTAGAGAAGAGCTAACACCTATCCTTCTCAAACTCTTCCAAAATATAGCAGAGGGAGGAACACTCCCAAACTCATTCTACGAGGCCACCATCACCTTGATACCAAAACCAGGCAAGGATGTCACAAAGAAAGAAAACTACAGACCAATATCACTGATGAACATAGATGCAAAAATCCTCAACAAAATACTAGCAAACAGAATCCAACAGCACATTAAAAGGATCATACACCATGATCAGGTGGGGTTTATTCCAGGAATGCAAGGATTCTTCAATATACGCAAATCTATCAATGTGATAAACCATATTAACAAACTGAAGGAGAAAAACCATATGATCATCTCAATAGATGCAGAGAAAGCTTTTGACAAAATTCAACACCCATTTATGATAAAAACCCTGCAGAAAGTAGGCATAGAGGGAACTTTCCTCAACATAATAAAGGCCATATATGACAAGCCCACAGCAAACATCATCCTCAATGGTGAAAAACTGAAAGCAATTCCACTAAGATCAGGAACAAGACAAGGGTGCCCACTCTCACCACTCTTATTCAACATAGTTTTGGAAGTTTTAGCCACAGCAATCAGAGAAGAGAAGGAAATAAAAGGAATCCAAATCGGAAAAGAAGAAGTAAAGCTGTCACTGTTTGCAGATGACATGATCCTATACATAGAAAATCCTAAAGATGCTACCAGAAAACTACTAGAGCTAATCAATGAATTTGGTAAAGTAGCAGGATACAAAATTAATGCACAGAAATCTCTGGCATTCCTATATACTAATGATGAAGAATCTGAAAGTGAAATCAAGAAAACACTCCCATTTACCATTGCAACAAAAAGAATAAAATATCTAGGAATAAACCTACCTAAGGAGACAAAAGACCTGTATGCAGAAAACTATAAGACACTGATGAAAGAAATTAAAGATGATACAAATAGATGGAGACATATACCATGTTCTTGGATTGGAAGAATCAACATTGTGAAAATGACTCTACTACCCAAAGCAATCTATAGATTCAATGCAATCCCTATCAAACTACCATTGGCATTTTTCACAGAACTAGAACAAAAAATTTTGCAATTTGTATGGAAACACAAAAGACCCCGAATAGCCAAAGCAATCTTGAGAACAAAAAAAGGAACTGGAGGAATCAGGCTCCCTGACTTCAGACTATACTACAAAGCTACAGTTATCAAGACAGTATGGTACTGGCACAAAAACAGAAAGATAGATCAATGGAACAGGATAGAAAGCCCAGAGATAAACCCATGCACATATGGACACCTTATCTTTGATAAAGGTGGCAGGAATGTACAGTGGAAAAAGGACAGCCTCTTCAATAAATGGTGCTGGGAAAACTGGACAGGTACATGTAAAAGAATGAAATTAGAACACTCCCTAACACCATACACAAAAATAAGCTCAAAATGGATTAAAGACCTAAATATAAGGCCAGAAACTATCAAACTATTAGAGGAAAACATAGGCAGAACACTCTATGACATAAATCACAGCAAGATTCTTTCTGACCCACCCCCTAGAGTAATGGAAATAAAAACAAAAATAAACAAATGGGACCTAATGAAACTTCAAAGCTTTTGCACAGCAAAGGAAACCATAAACAAGACCAAAAGACAACCCTCAGAATGGGAGAAAATATTTGCAAATGAAGCAACTGACAAAGGATTAATCTCCAAAATTTACAAGCAGCTCATGCAGCTCAACAACAAAAAAACAAACAACCCAATCCAAAAATGGGCAGAAGACCTAAATAGACATTTCTCCAAAGAAGATATACAGACTGCCAACAAACACATGAAAGAATGCTCAATATCACTAATCATTAGAGAAATGCAAATCAAAACTACAATGAGATATCATCTCACACCAGTCAGAATGGCCATCATCAAAAAATCTAGAAACAATAAATGCTGGAGAGGGTGTGGAGAAAAGGGAACCCTCTTACACTGTTGGTGGGAATGTGAATTGGTTCAGCCACTATGGAGAACAGTATGGAGGTTCCTTAAAAAACTACAAATAGAACTACCATATGACCCAGCAATCCCACTACTGGGCATATACCCTGAGAAAACCGAAATTCAAAAAGAGTCATGTACCAAAATGTTCATCGCAGCTCTATTTACAATAGCCCGGAGATGGAAACAACCTAAGTGCCCATCATCGGATGAATGGATAAAGAAGATGTGGCACATATATACAATGGAATATTACTCAGCCATAAAAAGAAACGAAATTGAGCTATTTGTAATGAGGTGGATAGACCTAGAGTCTGTCATACACAGTGAAGTAAGTCAGAACGAAAAAGACAAATACAGTATGCTAACACATATATATGAAATTTAAGAAAAAAAAAATGTCATGAAGAACCTAGGGGTAAGGCAGGAATAAAGATGCAGACCTCCTAGAGAACGGACTTGAGGTTATGGGGAGGGGGAAGGGTGAGCTGTGACGGGGCGAGAGAGAGTCATGGACATATACACACTAACAAACGTAGTAAGGTAGATAGCTAGTGGGAAGCAGCCGCATGGCACAGGGATATTGGCTCGGTGCTCTGTGACAGCCTGGAGGGGTGGGATAGGGAGGGTGGGAGGGAGGGAGACGCAAGAGGGAAGAGATATGGGAACATATGTATATGTATAACTGATTCACTTTGTTATAAAGCAGAAACTAACACACCATTGTAAAGTAATTATACCCCAATAAAGATGTTAAAAAAAAATAAAAAAAAAAATAAAAATGACTTTTACAAATTTTATTAAAAGTGTCCATCAACAGATGAATGGATAAAGAAGATGTGGCACATATATACAATGGAATATTACTCAGCCATAAAAAGAAACGAAATTGAGTTATTTGTAGTGAGGTGGATGGACCTAGAGTCTGTCATGCAGAGTGAAGTAAGTCAGAAAGAGAAAAACAAATACCATATACTAACACATATATATGGAATCTAAGGGAAAAAAAGGTCATGAAGTACCTAGGAGTAAGATGGGAATAAAGACACAGACCTACTAGAGCATGGACTTGAGGATATGGGGAGGGGGAAGGGTAAGCTGTGACAAAGTGAGAGAATGGCATGGACATATATACACTACCAAATATAAAATAAATAGCTAGTGGGAAGCAGCGCATAGCACAGGGAGATCAGCTAGGTGGTTTGTGACCACCTTAGAGGGGTGGGATAGGGAGGGTGGGAGGGAGGGAGATGCAAGAGGGAAGAGATATGGGAACATATACATATGTATAACTGATTTACTTTGTTATAAAGCAGAAACTAACACACCATTGTAAAGCAATTATACTCCAATAAAGATGTTAAAAAAAAACCAGAAAACAATATATGTTCATGTATTACATTTTGTTATTACATCTCTTTAATATAGAGTGTGCTTCCTTTTCTCTTTTTCAGTTTTCCTTTTAATTTTTTCTAGCTTTATTGAGGTATAAATGACAAATAAAATTGTATATATTTAAAGGGTACACTGTCATTATTTGGTATATGAATACATAGTGAAATGATTATCACAATCAAATTAACACATCAATCACCTCACATAGTTACTTTCTTTCATCCCCCACCCCGTGGTGAGAATGCTTAAGATCTACTCTTAGCAAATTTTGACTACACAGTACAGCATTATTAATTGTAGTCACCATGTTGTATATTTGATCCTCAGAACTAATTCTGAAAGTCTGTGCTCCTTGACCAATATCCCACTATTTCTCCCGCCATCCAATCCATGGCAACCAACATTCAACACTCTGTTTCTATGAGTTTGAAGGGTTTTTTGTTTTTTAGATTCCACATGTAACTGATAACAGGCAGTATTTGTCTTTGACATATTTTGCTTAGCATAATGAACTCAGTGTTCACCCATGTTTTCACAAATGGCAGATTTTCTTCTTTTGTATTGCTGAATAATATTCCATTCTTATATGAATCACACACATATATACATAATGATATATAAAATATATATAACATTTTCTTTATCCATTCATCTGTCCACAAACACTTAGGTTATTTCTATATCTTGGCTATTGTAAATAATACTGCAATAAATATGGGAGTGACGATATCTCTTTGAGATACCGATTTCATTTCCTTCAGTTATACACCCAGAAGTGGGTTTGCTAGATCATATGATAGTTATATATTTAATTTTCTAATAAACCTCCATACCATTTTTCATAGTGGCATTACCAATTTTATTTTTATGCAGTTGTTAATGGGATATTTTCTTAATTTCTCTTTCTTTGTTATTAGTGTATAGAAATGCAGAAAGAATAGTCATTAATAATAGTGATGAGTCGATTGGAGATTCATGCAAAAAAATGAAAATTGATGCTTATTTCATGCCTTATATAGAAACACACACATGCAGACGCTAATAATGCCCCATGTGGAATTTAAATCTATGTGTGAAAGGTAAACAGTAAACATTTTAGAATACATTCTAATGGAGTATATAATGACATAGGTGTAGAAAAAGACTTCTTAAATACTATACAAAAAGCTTTGAACATAAAAAAGATTGAAGAATCAGATTACACTAAAGCTGTGAACATATCTTCAATGAAATATAGCACTAAAATAATGAAAATGTGAGTCACAATATGGGAGAAAGTATGTTAGGCACACACAACAGAGAAAGGCCCCCCCTCTAGATTATATAATGTGCTTCTACAAATCAATAAGAAAAAAACTCATTTAAAAAATTGGGAAGATGGGCTTCCCTGGTGGCACAGTGGTTGAGAGTCCACCTGCCGATGCAGGGGACACGGGTTTGTGCCCTGGTCCGGGAGGATCCCACATGCCGCGGAGTGGCTGGGCCCATGGGCCATGGCCGCTGAGCCTGCGCGTCCGGAGCCAGTGCTCTGCAATGGGAGAGGCCACAACAGTGAGAGGTCCGCGTACCAAAAAAAAAAAAAAAATTGGGAAGACATTTGTGCAAGCACTTCTCAAAAGGGAGGTTTTCGAATGGTTGATGTTTATATAAAAAGTTGCTCAACATCATTGGTCATCAGGAAATGTACATTTAAACAACCAAGAGACAACACTACATACCCATCATGATGGCTAAAATTTCAAGGCTGTCAGGAACTGCATTCTATTGCTGGTGCAAGTATAATTGGCACCACCATTTTGGAAAACTATTTTGCAGTATGCTGAGTTTAAACAAAAGTACATCCCTACGACCTGGCAATTTCAGCTCCAGGTCATGGGTACCAAAAGCCATATACAAGTTTTATTTCATTCACACCTGAAGATGTGGATTAAAAGTCAAACCTGCTACACAAAATTAGTAGTCAGAACGTTTCTTGGTGAGTCAAGAAGCAAAGCAGTGTGTCATCTTTCATTCCTCAGCAGTCTTGGATCAGTTGCCTCTGGAGGATGAGGCCGGTCAGCCAGTAGCTGAGAGGGGGCAGCTAAGAGGGCACAAGTGCAGTGGTCCAGCTGTCACTGCTGGAGGAATTCCAGTCTACTGAGCAGAACATCCTTTATCCAGAGAGAAATCAATATGTGGTAGCCTAACACTGTGATGGAGTACTGAGTTGGGGAGAGGATCTGATACCCCTTTATAGGGTTTCTCCAAAAGCAGTTGGAGCCTGGGATAAGCAATTAGGATGTTGAAAGGCTCAGCACTCCAGGCAAGAAGTCTGCATGGGGATGTCAGCCAGAAGAGAGGCTATGGAGGAGCGGTTGGAGTCTCTGAGCTTAGGGTCAGAGGTTCAGAACTCTTGACAGGAACTTGGCAAGAGAACAGCAACATTTACCAGAGAGGAATTAGGATTCCAAGAGAGAAACTCTGCCACATCTTTCAAATTGGGACCACTGGGTGAGGATTCGTTCAGTGAGAAAGTGGCCTCAAGCTGTTGTGGACTTTGTCATCATTCTCAGCTCTCCTCCCCATTCTCAGCTCAGGTCAGCATCCCCACAAGTGGGAACAGTTGCCTGCCCCATAACGCCTACCTGCTGATAAAATGAGAAGAGCAGGGGCAGAGTGCCAGGTATACATAAAGCTTTCCCTCTCCCAGCAGCATGGCATTTCCCAGGAGGAGGCATCTCCTCCAGCCTGGATCCTGGAGCCCAGGAGACACGTGGGTCAGACCTGTAGCCAACATGTAGGCATCATATAACATGAGCAGGAATTACTGTTTGTTGGTGGAAGCCACTGAGATTTTAGGGTTGTCAGTTCCCACAGCAAAGCTGACTACACAACGCTGAATTCTTGCATGAGTGGGTGGACTGCCCCAACAGAACTGCCCTGAAAGTGCAGGGAAGCCTGGAGCACACGGTAGAGGGTGGAGGGCAGGTGACTGGGTTGGGGGGGGCCCTGGACACAGCGAGGTCCCGGGGAATTGTCTGCTTTCAGCACGTTCCGAGTGGATCATAACAATCTGGAAAATTATCCCAGATCCATGTGGGTACAGAGAACAAGACTACTGGCAAATCTTACTACCCAATTTCTATTTAATAAGTGTCAAATGCAACTTAATATCACAGTTGATTTTTATATTGGTAATGTTTTCCTGAGGTGGCTCTTTTCATATACTTGAGAGACCTCTAGTTTCATATCGTCTTTGTATTTGTGTAGATTACCTAACGATGCTGATGGTTTATTCCATTTTTATATTCCAAATCCTTCCTATCCTTTAAGGACCGGATCCAATGTCATTATCTTTGATAAAACCTCCTTCAGTATCCCTGGTTGGATGGAGAAAGTCTCTCTCCTTGAGTTCTAGTGCTACTAATTTCCTCCTTGCTTGAGGGTCTTGTGTTATAGAGATTTATGCCATCAACTTTTTAGGGGTATATGCATTTTATTATGCCCCTTCTTAGCTGGTATTATGTTTAGCTTTCTGTAGTAATCATTTAAGAATTATTTGTTTGTATTTTATAGGTCCTATAAAATATTTTTTGAGGAAAAATTCTCTCAACCTTGTTTACAAGTTCTGTTTGACTGTCAGGACTCTATTGCTCTCTGAGCCTGTAACATGAAACTGACTCTAAATAAAGTATGTTTCTTGAGATACTGCCAGGGTTTTTATTAAAATTATTTTTGCCCAAACAAAAATGAGTAGCAAAAACTGAGTAGTTCAAACCTTAAAAAAACAAGTAAAGGAGTTGTGGTAACTCAACTTCCCTCAAATTGATAGGAAATATATTTTGTCATAGGAAGAAAAAACACACTAATTACTGGATACACTGTTCTTTTTTCATTTACCAACCACAAAATTCATCTATTGCTACCAAAATTGAGAATTATCTATACAAATTAAGGAAAGCAGAATCTAAAACATTGTTAGAAGCCTCAGGCCATTTACACATTCCACAAGTTGCACTGATAGCAAGGAACACAGAAGTTGTCCAAATATTCCAATAGTTAGCCGAATTAACTTTGTAAAATAAAAAAAAAATTTGGAATTGAGGTAGAGAGTCTTTCTCATGGGAAAGCACTCCCAGACAATAATATTTACCAGTGTCATACCCTTTAGTGTGATTGACCCCTTTATCATTATGTAATGCCCCTCTTTGTCTCTTATTACAGTCTTAGTTTTAGAGTTTATTTGTCTGATGTAAGTGTAGCTACCCCGGCTTTCTTTTGGTTTCCGTCTGCATGGAATATGTTTTTCCATCTCTTTACTGTCAGTGTGTGACCTTACATCTGGAGTGAGTCTTTTATAGGTAACATGTAGATGTTCTTGTTCTTTATCCATTCAGTCACTCTGTCTTTTGATTTGAGAATTTAGTCCATTTACATTCAAAGTAATTATTGATAGGCATGTACTTATTGCCATTTTGTTAATTGTTTTCTGGCTGTTTTGTAATTCCTCTGGTCCTTTCTTCTCCTGCTCTAAACTTTTTTCAAGTTTTGAAGACTTTCTCTTTATGCTTAGATACCTTTCTTATTATCATTTGTGCATCTACTTTAGGTTTTCATTTTGTGGTTACCATGAGGCTCACATATAACAGCCTATATATATAAAAGTCTATTTTATGTCGATAACAACTTGAGTTTTAACACTTTCTAAAGGTCGACATTTTTACCCTCCCCCACCATACATTTTATGTTTTTCATGTCAATTTTTACTTTTTTTATCTTGTGTATCTCTTGATTAACTACTGTAGTTATATTTATTTTACTACTTTTGTCTTAACCTTCATGCTAGCTTTTTAAGTGATTAATCCTTTACCTGTAAAATATGTATTTACCTTTACCAGTGAGATTTATTTTTTTGTACGTTTTCTTGCTACTAATTACTGCCCTTTCCTTTCCACTTAAAGAAGTCTCTTTAACATTTCCTGTAAAGCCAGTTTAGTGGTGATTAACTCTTTTAATTTTAGCTCATCTGGAAAACTCTACCGCTCCTTCAATTCTTCAACCTTGCTGGCTAGAGTATCCTTGGCTGGATTTCTTTTTCTTTCAACACTTTGAATATATCATGCCACCCCCTTCTGGCCTGCAAAGTTTCCGCTGAAAAATCTGTTGATATTCTTATGGGGGTTCCCTTGTAAGTAACAAGTTGTTTTTCTTTTGCTGCTATTAAGATTCTCTCCTTGTTTTTAACTTTCAGCATTTTAATTATTATGTGTCCTGATGTGTGTCTCTTTGAGTTCATCTTATTTGAAACTCTCTGAATCTACATGTTTGTTTCCTTCTCTAGGTTATGGATGTTTTCAGCCATTATTTCTTCAAATAATTTTCTGCCTCTTTATCTCTTCTCCTTTTGGAAACCCTACAATGCAAATGTTAATCAGCTTGATGTTGTCCCATAAGTACCTTAATTTATCTCTCTTTCCTTCTTCCTTCCTTCCTTCCTCCCTCCCTCTCCCTCCCTTTCTCTCTCTCTCTCTCTCTTTCTTCCTTTCTTTCTCTGCTATGATTGGTGAGTTCCTCTACTTTGTCCTTGAGTTCACCAATCCTTTCTTCTCTTCATCTAGTCTGTTGAATGCCTGTAGTGTATTTTTCAGTTAAGTAATTGTAATGTTCACCCCTGTGACTTCTATTTGGTACTTTCTTGTATTTTCTCTGTTTCTTGAAGTTCTCACTGTGTTCACCCATTCTTTCAAGGTTGGTGAGCATCTTTATAACCATGACTTTGAACACTTTATCAGGTGAATTACTTCTCTCTGTTTCAAGGCTTTTCCCCAAGGTTTATCTTCTTCTTTCATTTGGTATTTATTAATCTGTTTCTTCACTTTGCTTGACTCTGAATTTGATTCTATGTATTAGATGAAATGCCACCTCTCCTAGTCTTGCAGGAGTTGCCTCAGGTTGGAGATGATCCTTATAATTCAACCCTGTCCTAGCTTTTGGTTGTCTCTCAGACCTTTGTGCTTGTCCAAGCAGCCTATTTTATTTTTAATGGCTCCCAATAGCTGAGGGTGTGCCGAGACCTGTCAGTGTCCCAAAGGGGCAGATCTCAGTCAGCACCTAGATTCAGATTCATTGGAAGCCAAACCCTCAAAGAGCAGCTTTTAAAGTATGCAAATATGTACAGTCCTGTGGGACTGCAAATGTAAGCCATGCTGGGCACCAGACCAGGCAATCTGGAGCTGTCCCCTAGGTGGCGATCACAAATATTGAGGCTCCAGATGAGTGTGTAATCTCCTTTCTGGGTGAACTGTAGTGAGGCAGAGGGAGAGAGCAAAGATGGCATCCCCTGGCCCATGTTCCATGAGAGCATCTCTATAGGCCTCTAGGTATGTGCAGGCCTGAATCCTACCCCTCAGGCTGAAGCTGCAGGACAAGCACACAGGCCTCTTCTACAGAGAGTCTTGGGGTGTGTCTGTGCAGTACCCTCGGTGTGGTAGCCTGCTGAGAACTGTCTCTCTGATTGTTAGAGTCCTGTGGGAATCAGGAACACAAGCCCTGCCTGCCACCAGAGCCAGGCATTCAAGGGTCATCCCCTGGGTGACAGCTGCCAAAACCCGGACACGAGGCATAAAAACCAGGGCACCAGACATGTGCAAAAGGTACCCCCTGAGAGATATTGGTGCTCTGGACCACTACAGAAGGAGAGCATGAATATAGCACCCATCTTCTGAGGTGTCTGATAGAATTTACAGTAAGCCCTTAAATGTGTATTTAACTAGAACCCTGCCCCTCAGGCTGCAGCTACAATGATGAGCTAATAGCCCTCTTTCCCAGAAAGACTGACTTCCTGGGTCAACAGATCCTCTTGCTCTGCCCTGAGGGTGGTAGCTGTTTGAGAACTCTTCTCTGTTGGTTACAGTTTTGTGGGACCTACAGGTGTAAGCCCAACTGGGCACTAGAACCGGACAACGTACCAGTGTCTCCTGATAGTAGCTGCAAAAAAAAAGCACACAAGGGTATAAGCTCCATTCTGGTAAATACCAGTGAGCTGGAGTGAGTCAGAGAGAGAGCTCAAAGATTGTGTCCACTGACCTCTGTTCCCTGAGAATCCCTCAGTAGGGATTTTTTCTTTCTTCCTGATATGATTTTTTTCATGATAGTGATTTATTTTCTTTTTTTATGATATTGATCTATTGAAGAAACTGAGCTTATGGAATATTCCATATTCTGGATTTGTATGGTTGATTCTTCTATTTTCCATATTTCATGCAATTTGGAAATTAGACTAAAGATTTTTAGCAAGAATACAGCTTCTGTGTATTTTATATCATATCATATCAGGAGGCATATAATGTTAGGAAGTCTCTGTTAGTGATGCTAATTTGATCACATAGCTAAGTGTAACGACCTGCGTGTTCCAACACAAAGGTATGTTTTTCTCTTTCTAATTAGCAAGCACTCTATGGGGTGATGTTTTGGACCTGCAGGACTGTGTCTTTCCTCATGTTTCTTCTAGTGCTTTTCAGCCTCCCTCAATGATCCTTGTCTGAATCACTTAGTTTACTAAAGTTTACAAAATGGTGATTTTTCTAATATGTTCTTTCCTTCTTTCTTTCTTGCTTGCTTGCTTGCTTTTTCTTTCTTTTCTTACTTTTTCTTTCATCTCTCTTTTTTCCCTCCTTATGACAGCTACTGAAATGCAGCTATTAAAATGTCAACTATCAAAATCTTTTAAACCTGAACTTTTCCACCCCAGGTTTGTTTTCCTGCACCCTAACAGTGAGTTTATGGGTTAATCCATGTCCATGAGCATGGCTCTGTACACAGAAGCCTGGCTATGCTTCTAAACCTTGGTTCCAGAGACAACTTCTAAGTCACCACCCAATTTTAGTGGCAGTCTTAGACCCAGAATATAATGAATTTATATATTTTTTAACTTATTACTTTGAGATACTTATAGATTCATGTGCAGGCCTAAGAAATAATAAGGATTCTGTATATCCTTCACCAAATTCCTCAGTGATAACTTCTTGTTAACTTATGATGTCACAAGCAGGAGATTGGCATTTATGCAATCCAGAAAACTTGTTCAGATTTTATCTATTTTACATGCACTTACTTGTCTATGTGTGGATATTTAGTTCTACATAATTTTACCTTATTTATTTATAGATTTGTGTGACCATGGCCAAGATACAAAACAGGTCTATCTTGTTCAAAGTTTGTTAGCCTTTGTAGCCACAGCCCTCTCCCTCTCTTCCTAGCCAATGGCAACCACTAATCTGTTATCTGTGATTTTGTCATTTCAAGGATGCTGTATTAGTGGAATCATATAGTATATAGCCTTTTGAGATTGCTTCTTTTCTTTTCTTTTTTCATTCAGCACAATCTCCTTGAGATTCAACCAAGGTTTTTAGTATAAGAATAGTTTTTTCTTCTTTATTGCTAAAAGTATTCCATGGTATGGGTGGACTATAGTTTAACCTTTCACCTCCCGAGGGATATGTGAGTGATTTCTAGTGCTAGTAATTATTAATACAACTACTGTGAATATTTATATACAGGTTTTTCTGCTAACATATGTTTTTATTTCTCTGGGATAAGTGTCCAAGAGTGTAATTGCTGGGTTGTATAATAAGTATATTGTAAATGTTTTGTTAAGAAGCTTCTATACTCTTTTCCAGAGTGACTGTGCCATTGTAAATTTTTACATTTCCACCAGCAATGTATGAGTGATCCAATTACTCTGCATTCTTGCCAGAATTTGGTGTTATCACTGCTTTAGTTTGCATATTTGTTTGTTTTTGTTTTCACACCATTCTGATAAGTATGTAGTTATACTACATTGTGATTTGTATTTACATTTCCTTAATGGTTAATGATAATAATATCTTTGCAGGCACTTATTTGTCTTCTGAATATCCTCTTTAGTAAAATGTCTTTTGCCCTTTTTCTCATTGGATTGTTTTTGTCGCTCTTGAGTTTCGAGGATTCTTTATATATTATAAACACAAGTCATTTGATGGATATGTGGATTATGTATATGTTCTACCAGCTTTTCATCCTCTTCTTATGGGCTTTCACAAAGCAATAGTTTTGATGATGTCCAACTTATCAATTTTTATTTTTATAAATCATGCTTTTGATACCAAATCTTAGAAATCTTTGCCTAAACATATATCCTGATTTTCTCTTATGTACTATATATATATAAACACTCACACATACAAATGTATATATATTGCAGATATATTGAATTTATGGCTGTGATCCATTTTGAATTAGTTTTTGTATAAGCTGTGAGGTTTAAGTCAAATTCTTTTTGCGGGGGGGTTATGGATGTACAATTGCTCCGACATCATTTGTTGAAAAGACTGTCTTTCCTCCATTGAATTGATCCAGCACCTTTTTCAAAACTCAGTCGGGCTTATTTGTGTGAGTCTATTTTGGGACCTCTATTCTGTTCCATTGATGTATGTGTCTATTCCTCTGTCAATACCATCATGTCGCTATATAATATTTCCTAACATATTGTGTGGTATAACAAAAGCATATATATTTGATATTTGTCCCCACTTCCTGGCAAAGGACCCCTAAAATCCTTGCAATTTCCTGAATGATAGAGTGTCTTTTGTTTTTCACAATGAACTTCTTTCAACCATACGTGAGACCTGAGTTTACACTAATGAGGTGATTCTTGGTCAGGGTGGGGGGTGATGGTAGTTTTGGGGTGGGGGTTGGTTGACAGAGGAACCAAACACTTGATTTAGGGGTTAGAACTATTAGCCCCATCTCTTGACTTCATGGAGAGGAGAGGAACTCAGCTTGAGTTCAATTCCTAATGGCCAATTATTTCATCAATTATTCCTGCATAACAAAACTTCAATAACAATTCTTGAACAGCAAGATTTGGGTAGCTTCTGGGTTGGTGAATACATCAATGTGTTGGGAAGGTGGTGCACCCAGAGCAGGCATGACTGTTAGCTTTATGCCAACCTTCCCCCTTGCATAACTTGTTTTACACATCTCTTCCATTTAGCTGTTCCTGAGTTGAATACATATATATATATATTATATATGAATATATATATGAATATGTATATTCAAATACAGATTTATGGAACGTTTGAACAACTAATCATTTTAGAGAAGACTGGTTTTTCTTAAATACTTTTTTGAAAAAAATACTATTTCATCAGGAAATAGCAAGTCCATTGTTCCACTCTCTCTTAGTTATTTCTCTTTAAAACTACCTTAAAGGCTATAACTACAAGAAATTAAAAGCTCACTTGAAAATATTATTCAGCTGAGATACTTGCCTAAGGAAATCATTTTGTAAAACAAACAATAATCTCATTGTTTTATATCATCTTTAAATATGCCCAATCATTTCTTTTCCCAGGAAACTTCCAACAACAAAATATATGGTCAACTCAATTTTACTTGCTAAAAATAATCAAGGAACAGACACAATTAGAAACCAAAACAACTTCCCAAGTCCCCAAGACATTAATTCCCCGCCCCCAAACTTTTTGCTGCTTATTGCAGGCCAAGTCCAGGTGAAAGGATGCTACCAGAGGGAAATGTGGGTGCCCATCCCAGACTGGCACTGTCCACAGAAGCCCTGAGTTGTGCCAAGCATTTCAGGGGCTGCTGCCTCTCTTGCCACATCAAAACTTGATTTTCTCCAAAATCAGTCTCATAACTGAAGAAAACCCACAAAAACACACAGATAGGAAATCAATAAACAAAAGAAAATAATTATTCATTTTATAATAAAAACACACTAACTACCACAGAACTGCATGTTTATTCATTTTTATTGCAGCATAGTAAATTTACAATGTCGTGTTAGTTTCAGGTGTACATCAAAGTGATTCAGATATATATATATATATATATATATATATATATATACACACACACACACATATATGCACACATATATTCTTTTCCAGATTCTTTTTCACTATAGGTTATTACAGCATATTGAATATAGTTCTCTGTGCTATACAGAAGGTCTCTGTTTATCTATTTTATATTTAGTAGTGTGTATCTGTTAATCCCAAACTCCTAATTTATCCCTCCCCCTTTTCCCCTTTGGTAACCATAAGTTTGTTTTCTATGTCTGTCTGTGAGTCAATTTCTGTCTTGCAGATAAGTTCATTTGTATCATTTTTTTAAGATTCCACATGTAAGTGATATCATATGATATTGTCTTTCTCTGTCTGACTTACTTCATTTAGTATGATAATCTCTAGGTCCATGCACGTTGCTACAAATGGCATTATTGCATTCTTTTTTATGGCTAAGGAATATTCCATTGTATATGTGTACACATCTTTATCCATTCCTCTGTCAATGGACACTTAGGTTGCTTCCACATCTTGGCTATTGTAAACATAAACAGAACTGCACATTTAGATTGACTGAAGGAAAGTCAAACGATATCTAAAAGTTTTATGGTGAAAATGGAAAATCCATGCTGGACTCTCTCCTGAGTGACATATTATTCCTTCAGTGGATTGATACTATTGACTGGAATGCAGTGGTGTCTTGTTCTTGCCTGGAACTGGTCTTTTCCTTTAGTGTAACTTTGCATACTCATTCCTTAAGAGTGTAATTAATTAAACTTGCAAAACTCTGGGCTGCCTTTCTTTTATTTTTACTTATACTTGCTTCAGGTATGCTAAAAAAATCACATAATAATACATTTTCTCTCTGTGTTCATTTTTGCTTTTATAATCTGGAAGAACTAATGGCACAAAATGAAAAGCAGGAAGTAGAAGAGTAGAGGTGCTAACGACTTGGCCAAGTGGTGGTAATTTCCTCATCAGGGCTATGATGTCCAAATTCTTTGATGGGAATGGAGGTACGTTTAATAACAATAGATTTAAAATATCTAAAATGGTCAGGCTGTCCTCATGTCACTGGTATCATGTGCTCTAAGCCCTGTCAGAATAACTTTCTGATCAGCTTGTTAAGTGTCTCACCTCTTCCCACTTGGATTCATATCTTGAGATTGACTGCAGCTGCAGAATGAGTCTTGAAGAACTCCTGTGGCTATAACTCTCAGATTATTCCCTGTCTGATGAAGGCTGAGTCCTTGCCCTGTCTTTCAGTTCTAGTGGAATATCCAGTTCCTGCCCAGTCCTTGCATTGGTGGTCCAGCTATGTCCCTTTAGCCAGTTGTGTTAAGGTTAGATTTAAACTGAGTGTCATAGATTCTAATCATGTCTTTTTATTGTACCTGCTTTATTTAGCTCCTAGATAGTATTTTTAATCTCATCTGCTCTGCTCCTCCTGTGTATTAGTCGGCTCGGGCTGCCATAATAAAATACCACAGACTGGGTGGCTTAAAGAACAGAAATTTATTTTCTCATGGTTCTGGAGGCTAGAAGTCCAAGGCTAGGTGTTGGCAAGGTTGATTTCTAAAGCCATCTCATGCATCTTTTGTGAAAAAATTACTCCTGATGATGTACTACAGTAAGACTAATATAAACCCAGGATAGAAGAAGGCATAGAACTTGAGAGAGGGGAGCCCCATCCTGGAGACAAAGAAGGATGGTCTTAGATGACAGCTGAACAGCAGGCTTGGAGAGCAACTGGTCTACCAAAGAGCAAGGCTGGGAGTGCTGGGGAGAAATATTTTAAGAAGAAAGCAGATTCATGAAATAAAAAGCATGATGATATTGATGGAAAATGTCGGTGATAAGTTGTAGTCAGGTTCCAAATGCAAAATGAGAAAGACCTTCAGTAACTCCAAGAAAATCCCAAATATATACAAGAGGGTGATGCTCTAGTGCAAAGCAGCAACCATGTGGCTTGGACCAACATCATCAAGGAGTGCCACCTGGGAACTTGTTAGAAATCCAGATCCTCAGACCCACCCCAGAACTGCTGAATCAGAAACTATGGGGGTGGCAAACCTCCCAGGGGATTCTGAAGCTCATTAAAATTAGAGGACCACTGCTTTAAACCAGGGATTGGCTGTGGCTAGTTTTAGATGACATTTTTTGTTTTCAGTATTTTGGACACAGCCACCCACATTTTATCGTGTAGTTTCTATGACACCTTCTGTGCTGCAACAGCAGAGGGTAGCAGCTCTGACAGAGACTACATAGCTTGCAAAGCCTAAATAGTTATTGTTTGGCTCTTTACAGAAAAACATTTGCTAAACTTTGCTTTAGAGCATTGAATAAGCTACACATTTTTTTGAGACTTCATTTGACCTTGCTTTTTGGTATGTACTTCCCAGATTTATAAATTCAGGAATCCTAGTTCCTTTTCTCTGCATCTAGCTGCACTGCTCATGTTTGCACTGACAGCCATTAAGGTCCCTCTGATATTGTGAAAGCTGCTTCTGAGTTTTTTGTCAACATCTAGAGCAAACACAGATTCAGGACTAAGAAACAGAAGTATAAGTGTGAAAGTGTTGTAAACGTGAAAGTCATGTACAGCAGCAGAAGTTAGAGGTGGGAGGGAAGTGCAGGGATAAATATTTCTTCATCTCAGATGAAAGGGAGACCAATTGATGTGATCAGAAAAATAGGCTCACATAACTTACAAAGTTATAAAGGTAACCAGCAGGAGAACTAAAAACCATACCATTACTATGAAGAATAGGGAGAAAGTGGAAGGAGAGAATAGGTGAGGAGTCATAGGAAGTGCTTAAATCAAGAAATGTGGGATAATCAGATCCTTCAGAGGAATAAAATAAGGAGTAAATAATAGCTGCCTTTGGGCAGGTGTCCCGGAAGTTGGATAGATGTGGGGCAGACTTTTACTTTCACTTCATTCCTTTCTGCTGTATTTAATTTTTGGTGTAAATGTACATTTTACTTCAGAAATTTTATATATATATATATATATATATATATATATATATATATATATATATATATATATATATAAAGTTGAGGAAAAAGCATTTGGGAGAATGTGGCCCACAGAATTAGGGGAACCTTGGTCCTCACCATCCTGCCTACCTTCCTCACAAGGCCCCTTTGGGTGAGCTTCCTCCTGTGGGCCTTTCCCCTTATTGTCTGCCCAGGTGTAGTTTTTTCCTGACCCCAGGGCTCAGCTGGCACTGTGATTCTGTGTGTGGACACTCTGCTGCCCTGCATCTCATCCACCCCATGCCCGGCACGATCCACACATTCCGAGGCTGTCTTCGTAGCTATGGCTCCCACGAAGCCCACACTGTCCCCAAAGGTTCCCTCTTAATTTCCCCATCACCTACTGTTCTCAATTTCACTGTAGTAAGAAAACAAAATAAAACCATGTGTGCCTACTCCAAAGCCTTACCCACGGCTGCACAGCTACCTGCCCATTCCACAGGGCCTCTGCTCCTGCCACCCAGCTTTCCATTTTCCAGTTACAAGTTTGCCCCACAGCAGGGACCAGTGCCCAGGGCTGTGCTCTCTGGCTGGCTCAGGTCCATCTCTCCCAGTACCATCTAAAATCTCACTTCCCTTAGATACCCTTTCTGGATACCCCACTTCCACCCCAGTCCAGGAAAATATCCTGGAATCTATTTTATTATAACACACACTTCTCTTTCCTGGTACTTATCACAAGTGTAGCTATTAATGACTTATGCAGTTATGTACTGAGTTGTCTCTAATGTAGCGAGACTGAAGACTAGGACCTGGGTCTGGCTCTGAGCCCCTGTACATGCCATGCTTGTCCAATGCCTGTCGTCAAGTGAATGATCAATCAAAACTTGTTACAGGAATGAGTGAAACCTGATGGCAGGTATCCACAAAGCCCCTGCCCTTCTCCTCTGCTGCAGGCTCAGTACCTGCACGGAAGCTCAGGGAGAGAGGTGGTCAGAGTGTTTGGGGGAAGATGATCTTTGAATGTCAGGATTAGCTTGTCAGGATTGCTAATAACTATGGCTGAGGAAAGGGGGGCTGCCAGCTGGCCTAACAAGGCTGGGTCTGTCTGCCTTCCTAGTAACATCTGCAGATGTCTCCTGTCACACCCTCCACATGGGCTGGGGAAACTGTAGTTTCCAGGGACATGCCAGAGGTGCTGTTTTGTAGTTTAGTGAAAATTATCTCTGAGCTCCAATGCTGAGTTGAGAAATAATTTGACAAATATCAATGAGGACCAATGTGTCAGTGCTTCAATGACAAGTTAGATGGATCCCTGGAGCCTTAAAAGAAGAAGCAGCTGGGATGGGCCACATCAGCCCCCTGCTGTGCAGTGTGAATGCTGGGTGGTCCTAGTAAACAACACCTTAGCCTATTTTAGAGATCTACTTGGGTAAAATTATGAAGGGAATGAGCTGGGAAGCTGCATAGACTTTCATTATGCAAACAGCATACGCAAACAGACCTTCCAACTCTATGCAGCATTGGTTACTGTTCTCATGCAGAGCTTTCTGCACACAGAGAGTTCAAACAAGGTTGCTGAAATGGCTTAGGAAAGACCAGTATCAAGCAGAAAAATTGATTTGAGGGTCACATGCAGAGGGAGGCGAGATTTAAGCCAGGAGAGAAGAAAAACTCTCAGAGAGAAAGGGGAGACAGAACCTTGAAAACTCCACCTGTGATCCTGGAGAACAGCAGCTCACCACATGTCCCAGACTGCTGAACACAAACCCCGGAACAAGGAAATGACAGTTTTTCTCAAATCACAGTGACTGCGAGGTTGAGGGTCCACATTTCCTTAGACAGAAGAGCACACTCCACCTTCCTGCTTCTGAAATGTAATGATTGATGATCCCAGGTAGGACTTAGCTCATCCTTTGGGCCTCACAATTTGACTGAAAGAGGTCGTAAAGCTAAAAAAAACCCAAAATTTCTTCAGCCTTTACAAACCTCCAAATCTTGCACTCAATCCAGCAAAGATAGGAACAAAAAAGTGAGAATTTGTGAGCGACTTTCTAAATCTGCTCAGTCAACCTCATAGCAAATTAACTGAATTCAAAATGGAAAAATGAGAAAGAGGTTCTCCCACATGACTCATAGATGCAGATTTTAAATGTGACTTTTAAAAAATTCGTAGAGAACTTCAAATGTTCTTTCTCACTTCTGTCAGCCACAGGTCTTTCAACACCAACTGACCTAATGCCACTTGATTTTTACAAGTCTGATCTCACATTTTTGGCAAATCCTGTGCCTTTGATGGATTTCTGATAAGTTTACTGTCCCTATGGTGACAAGAAAACTAAGATTCTTATGGGATTTTAAAGGAATGCCATTTGGAGGATATTTTGATTACCAAATATATTGTCATTGTAGAATGCCCTGATTGAAAAATAGCAAGCATGATCCCATGGTGACTAGAGCTAACCTCCTTAGCCACCAAAGGGAGGAGGTTGGAGAAGGAAGCACCTCTGTCCAAGTTAGCCCTTAAGCATAAACAATCCTTTAAAGCAATTGAAGTAAACAAAATTAAATATTTTAGGTTGTTTTCTCCAACAGATGGTACTGTTTGGGTAAAATAAACAGACAAACCAATACAGTGAAACCACAGCAACCTCATCCTCACTGTGAAATCTATTCCCTTTCTGATGTTTTGCCCTTTCAGCAGTTCTGAGAGCCTCCTCTGGACCAGACAGGAACAGAGGTTTTAGGAATAAAGAGCTTGGTTGGGGTTAAGCTTTGCAGACAGGAGTGGCAGTGGGGAGTGCTCTCTGGTAGCAGCCACTGATGGTTCTGAGGTTGAGTGAACAGGGGAAATTGATCAAAGAAGCCTAGAAACTTCTTCCTTCCACCTCATCTTTTCACGACAAAAGTAAAAGATGCATCACAATAGCACTGATAATCGGATCTGACACTTAGTAAGCACTACCACTGCCTACTTATTAAAAGACTGAGATTCCCTGGGACCCTCTGGTCTACCTGGCTTGCTTCAAGACCCCTCCTGACTAGACCCCACCCCAGTGGTCCAGAAGGGGTCCCTGGGACCTGGTTGGTGCCCTTTTTGATGTTGAGATTGGTGCATGTTCCATATGGTTAAGGACTTGGGGAGCTAGTCTGTTGGGGAGCTGGTGTTCAGATAAACTGAAGAGGAGGAGGTAAGGAAGGGAGGACAGAAGCATTAACAAGTAGAAAGGGATGGAATAGAAAAGTAAATGAGTTGAGAGCTCTGCAGGTTGAGTCGTTTGAGACCTGGACTCAGTCTTTGGTGCCAGCTTGTGCTTGCAGCCAAGGATGGTGAGGCCAGCAGAGGAGAAACTTGTTTTGTCATTCTCCAGAAAACATCCATCTATCCCACTTGTCTATGGTATAGCCCACATTGGGGTGGGGTATATCTATTTCTTTTTAAATTGAAGTATAGTTGATTTACAATATTCTGTTAGTTTCTGGTGTACAGCAAATTGATTCAGATATATAGATATATTCTTTTTCTTGTTCTTTTCCATAATGATTTTTTAAAAATAAATTTATTTATTTTATTTATTTATTTTTGGCCATGTTGGGTCTTTGTTGCCATGTGCGGGCTTTCTCTAATTGTAGCGAGTGGGGGCTACTCTTCATTGTGGTGCATGGGCTTCAGTAGTTGTGGCTCTAGGGCTCTGTAGCTGTGGTGCATGGGCTTAGTTGCTCTGCGGCATGTGGGATCTTCTCAGACCAGGGATTGAACCCATGTCTCCTGCATTGGCAGGCAGATTCTTAACCACTGTGCTACCAGAGAAGCCCTCCATTATGTTTTATTACAGGATATTGAATATAGTTCCCTGTGCTATACAGTAGAACCTTATTGTTTATCTATTTTACATATAGTAGTCCAAACCACCTAATTTATTCCTCCCCCACCCTCTTTCTCCTCTGGTAACCATAAGTTTGTGTTCTATGTCTGTGAGACTATTTCTGTTTCAGAAATAAGTTCATTTGTGTCATATTTCAGATTCCACATATAAGTGATAGCATATGATTTTTATCTTTGACTTACTTCACTTAGTATGATAATCTCTAGGTCCATTCATGTTGCTGAAAATGGCATTATTTCATTCTTTTTTATAGCTGAGTAATATTCTGTTGTATATATGTACCATATCTTCTTTATCCATTCCTCTGTCAATGGATATTTAGGTTCCTTCTGTGTCTTGGCTATTGTAAAATGCTGCTATGAACATAGGGGTGCATGTATCTTTTCAAATTATGGTTTTGTATGGGTATATGCCCAGGAAATGGATTGTTGGATCATATGGCAACTCTATTTTTAGCTTTTTAAGGAACTTCTATACTGTTTTCCATAGTGGCTGCACCAATTTACATTTGAGGCTGGATATATATATCTAAATGTCTCCAAGTTACTGTATGCACAGCAGGTTCTCATGAAACCATCTGTAGGAAGGAATATGAGCCTCCTTCAAGATAGCTCCCCAGGGAGATAGGGAGACCCTGCCTGAACAGCACAAGACAGTGCAAGTGTGGAAATAACCTGAAAACACGTAGATGCACAGGAAAGGTTCTCTCTACTGGGTTGTGTTGGGTAAACCTGTCAATGTCTGTGTCCATAGGCCTCTGTCTCCCACAATGAGGAGAAAGCTGCTAGGAGGGGAAGAGGAATGAGGAGAAAAGGCAATGACAGAAAAAGAAAATAGATTCTAGACAGAGGGACCTGAGGCATGGCCTTCTGGAATAAGGATGAGAACAAGTGCTAAGGAGGCTAAGGAAGGAAGGGGCATGATGTAGAAATGCAGGTGGGGTGGGGAGGTGGGAGAGAGAAACCTTAAAACTAGAATGGTGATTTTAACCACATGTTAAACTGTCCATCAGGTGGACAGCCCTAAATCTGTCTGTATCTGGGACACAGGAAAGACAGCCAGCATTTTGACAGAAGAAATTAAGTGAGGGAGCAGAAGCAAGTGCTGGGAAAAAGCACTGGATAGGGAGGTGAGGTTTGAGGGGAGCTCATGTTCACCTCTGCCTCTGACTAGAATCTTGCCTTGCTCCTGTCACATGGCTGTAGGCAGAATCACAGGAGACGTAGAAAAACAGTTCTTGCAAACAAATTGCTTATTATTATTTCCAACGTAGATTTTCCCAAATATATAAAAATCTCTGGATTCCTGGAATGTCATTTCTGTGATTCTACTACCCTTCCCCAAACATAACTCTCTCCTCCCTGTCAGGTTGAAGACCAGCATGTGACAGCTGCTAGCAGAGGCCACAGTTGCCCCTGGAGTACTAGCCACTTCTCCCAGGATGCTGTCTGAAAATGTTAGAAGAGCCATCATGGGGAAGGCAACTGTTTATTCTGGTAACTCCAGAGGCTGGGGCTAGGAGCCACGGGTCGAAATCACAGGGAGGAAATCTTTAGCTCCACACAGGCACAGCTTTGATTCTTGGAATTTTCCAGTCCTGGACAAGGAGGTCTCTGTAACTGATGAGCCCCATCTCAGGAGGGGTGTCACTTAGAGGATGCACAAGTCTATGGCCTGAGTTTCGTGTTCACACCCTCAACAACAAAAGCTGATGGTAAGGTTTAGTGTTGGGGTGGTGGAAAAGAAATTTTCTGCACTTTCACCAATATTGTAAATGATATTTTTTTTTTCAACAGAAGAAGGCTGACACGAATACTTCAAGACTGGGAAATAGAGTCTGGTTAATAATAGGGCCAAGGCAGTAGTGGGTGTGCAGGAACCAAGAGCTGCATTTGACTGCCTATTGTTCACCATCTGGGAGGCAATTGCAGGACATTTTGCTACATTCACTCTGGGTTTCTCATAACATGGGGTTCAAACAGCTTAATTTACAACGTTATTATAAGCTCAATTAAGATTATGCTTGCAAAAGCCCTAAGTAAATAATATAAAAGCTAAGTGTGCTTCATTTACCACCCAGTGCTCCTAGGATATGGAATATGCATACTGCATACTCACTTACAAAGGTCTCCTGATTAATGATTTTTATCAACTTGAGGTGATTCTCCTCTACTCTTAACCTACTGAAACTTTTTATCATGAATGGGTGTTACATCTTGTCAAAAGCTTTTTCTGCATCAATGGAAACAATCATACGATTTTTCTTTTTTAGCTTGGTGATATGGTGGATTATATTAATTTGATTTTCAAATGTTGGAACAGTCTTGCACACCTGGAACTAATCCTACATGATGATAGTATATAATCCATTTTACTCATTGTTGGATTCAGATTGCTAATATTTTGTTAAGAACTTTTATCTCTAATTTCATGAGAGATATTGGTGTTGGAGTTTTCTGTTTTTGTCCTGTCTTTGTTTGGTTGTAGTATCAGGGTAATACAGGTCACATAAAGGGTTTCAGGAAGTAGTCCCGCCTTTCCTATTTCCTGAAAGAGGTTGTAGAAAATTGGTGTTAATTCTTTTTCAATTGTTTGGTAGAATTCATCAGTGAAAATATCCGGGCTTAGACATTTCCTACTTATGAGCTTTTAAGTTATGAAATCATTTCTGTATGACCATTAGGGTTATTAAGATTTTTGATCTCATTTTGGCTCTTTAGGAATTAGTCCATTTCTTTGAAGTTGTTGAATTTAAGAGAGTAAAATCATTAGTAGAATTTCCTTAGTATTCATTTATTATCCTTTTGATGGCTTCAGGATCTATGGTAACATTCCTATTGCATTTCTGATATCAGTGCTGTGACTTTCCTTTTTTACTTTTGTCAGTCTTTCTAGGGTTTTATCATTTAAAAATTTTTTGAAGGACCAACTTTTTGCTTTATTTATTTTTCTATTGTTTTCTCATTTTAAATTTTATTTATTTATCTATTATTTTTCCTTATGATTTCTTCTGATGTATTTTGTTTTTCTTTTTAAAAATTTATTGAGGAAGAAAGACAGATTAATGATTTGAGACCTTCACTCTTTTCTAGTAGAAGCATTTAGTGCTATAAATGTCCCTTCAGCAATTCTTTAACTGAATCCCACATAATTTGATATGTTGTATTTTCATTTCCATTCATTTATATGTAATTTTTAATTTCCTTTTATACTTCCTCTTTAACTCATGGATTCTATGGAAGCATATTATTTAATTTCCACATGTTTAGATAGGCTACTGTCTTTCTGTTATTGACTTTATTCGATTTCATTATGGTCAAAGGACACTCTATAATGGTATGTAGAGAATTATATTCTATCTGATTTCAATTCATTTACATTTTTTCAGGTGTGTTTTATGGCCCGGGATATGGTTTACCTTGTGAATGTTCCATGATCACTTGGGAAAAAAATGTATTCTTCTCTTATTTGGTGAAGTGTTTTATATATTTCAGTTAGATCTTACTGATTGTTTTTGTTTGTTTATTTGTTTGTTTGTTTTGCGGTACACGGGTCTCTCACTGTTGTGGCTTCTCCCATTGTGGAGCACAGGCTCCGGATGCGCAGGCTCAGCGGCCATGGCTCACAGGCCCAGCCACTCCGTGGCATATGGGATCTTCCCAGATCAGGGCACGAACCCATGTCCCCTGCATTGGCAGGTGGACTCGCAACCACTGTGCCACCAGGGAAACCCTGATTGTGTTGTTTTGATTTTCAGTGTCCTTGTTGATTTTATGTCTAGTAGTTCTGAGCTTCTGAGACAGAGTTGTTAATGTCTCCAATAATAATAATGAAATTATCTATTCATATATTTTAATCTATACCAATTCTTCTTTCTTTGTTTTGAGGTTCTGTTGCTTTTTGCACACATATTTAAGCTCACTATGTCTTCCTGGTGGATTGATTCTTTTATCATTATATAATATCCCTCTTTTGACTCAAGTTTATTTGTTCTGAAGTCATATATTAATATTTCTACTCATACTTTTATTGATTAAAATTTTCCTGGCACATATTTTGCCAAGCTTTACTTTTAATTGTCTATGTTGTTGACTTTGGAGTTTCTTGTAAGAAGTACATGGTTGGATTGTGTGTGTGTGTTTTAGTTCTCTCTGCCAACCTCTGACTTTAAAAATTGAGATATAATTCATATATCATAAAATTCACCCTATTAAAATGTACTTTAAAAAAATAAATCCAGGAGGTTTTGCATCCATCACCACTGTATAATTCTGGAACACCCTATTTTGGGGTTTCTAATCCCCAAAAGAAGCATCACATCCCTTAAGCAGTCAACAGCCCCTCTCCCAGACCCTGACAATTACTAATCTATTTTCTGTCTCTATGGATTTGACTATTATGGACTTGTCATGTACATAGCTTATGGACATATAAAAGGAATCAGACAATGTGTGGCCTTTGTTCATTGTAAGATGTCCTTCTATGTCTCTATTCACAATTTTTGTATTAGAGTCTATTTTCTTTTCTTATATTAGTTACCTGCTCCAACTCTTTTTCAGGTACTGTTTACCTAATATACATATATGTAGATATATATAGATAGATAGATATAGATATAGATAGATAGATATATAGCTGCTCCAACTCTTTTTCAGGTACTGTTTACCTAATATAGATATAGATAGATAGATAGATATAGATATAGATAGATAGATATAGATATCCTTTTATTTTCAACTTATTTGTTTTTTGATATGAAAGTGTGTTTCTTCTACACAAAATTTCATTGGCTCCTGTTTTTATAAAATCTATTTTACCAATTTCTGCTTTTTAACTGGAATTCTTAATCCTTAATGTAATTACTGTTAAGATAGGTTTGACATCTGTCATTCTGTTGATTTCTCTACATGTTTCTCTTATGTCTTAAGTGGTTTTTGTTCCTCTATTCCCCCATTACTGTTGTTCATTTTACTACACTTTTTGAGCTAGAGTCATAGTGGTTATCCTGAGGATTGCAATTAACATCTTAACTTAAAAACATCTAGTTTGGTTTTTTTTTCTTAAATTCCATATATATGTGTTAGCATATGGTATTTGTCTTTCTCTTTCTGACTTACTTCACTCTGTATGACAGACTCTAGGTCTATCCACCTCATTACAAATAGCTCAGTTTCATTTCTTTTTATGGCTGAGTAATATTTCATTGTATATATGTGCCACATCTTCTTTATCCATTCATCTGGTGATGGACACTTAGGTTGTTTCCATCTCCAGGCTATTGTAAATAGAGCTGAAATGAATATTTTGGTACATGACTCTTTTTGAATTATGGTTTTCTCAGGGTATGTGCCCAGTAGTGGGATTGCTGGGTCATATGGTAGTTCTATTTGTAGTTTCTTAAGGAACCTCCATACTGTTCTCCATAGTGGCTGTACCAATTCACATTCCCACCAGCAGTGCAAGAGTGTTCCCTTTTCTCCACACCTTCTCCAGCATTTATTGTTTCTAGATTTTTAGATGATGGCCATTCTGACTTGTGTGAGATGATATCTCATTGTAGTTTTGATTTGCATTTCTCTAATGATTAATGATGTTGAGCATTCTTTCATGTGTTTGTTGGCAGTCTGTATATCTTCTTTGGAGAAATGTCTATTTAGGTCTTCTGCTCAAAATGTCATGAAGAACCTAGGGGTAAAACAGGAATAAAGACACAGACCTACTAGAGAATGGACTTGAGGATACGGGGAGGGGGAAGGGTAAGCTGTGACAAAGCAAGAGAGAGGCACGGACATATATACACTACCAAACGTAAGGTAGATAGCTAGTGGGAAGCAGCTGCATAGCACAGGGAGATTAGCTCAGTGCTTTGTGACCACCTGGAGGGGTGGGATAGGAAGGGTGGGAAGGAGGGAGATGCAAGAGGGAAGAGATATGGGAACATATGTATATGTATAACTGATTCACTTTTTTATAAAGCAGAAACTAACACACAATTGTAAAGCAATTATACTCCAATAAAGATGTAAAAATTAAATAAAATAAATACAGCTCAAAAAAAAATTTAGTTTGAACAGTACCAACTTAATTTCAATAGTAATCTAAAACATTCTTTCTATATAGTCCCATTCCTTCTCCCATATTTTTTTTTTGCTGTTACTGTCATAAAAATTACATTTTTGTACATCGTGTATCCATCAACATAGATATTATTCATTGTTTTGTGCAACTGTCTTTTAAATTATATATGAGAATAAATGGGTTACAAACAAAACTTAATTTACATTACTAATATTTTATCATGCACTTACCTTTACCAGTGTTCTTTAATTTTCATGTTAATTAAACTTACTGCCTAGTGTCCTTTCATTTCAAACTTCTAGTATTGCTTGTAGGATAGGTCTGCTTGTGATACATTCTCTTAGTTTTTCTTCATTTGGAGATATATTTCCCCCTCATTTATTGAAGTGTAATTCTGTTGGATATCAAATTCTTGGTTAATAATTATTTTCTGTGAGATATTTGAATATGTCATCTGGCCTCCATTGTTTGGGAGAGAAATCAGCTGTAAACCTTATTGATATTCTCTTGTGTGTGACAGCCACTTCTCTCTTGTTGCTTTTTACAATTTGATTTTAATGTGTTCATGTGAGGATCTCTTTGGGTTTATACTCCTAGGAGTTTGTTGAGTTTCTTGGATGTATAAATTATTTCTTCACTGAGTAGTTCTTCAAATATTCTTTCTCCCTCTTTCTCTCTTTCCTCTTCTAGGGTTCTCAATATGTGTATATTGGTATGCTTGCTTGGTAATGTTCTACAAGTCTTTGATCTCAGTTATGTTTTCTTCCTTTTTTTTCTTCTCAGTTCATCAACTGGATGGTATCAATTGACCTATCTTTACATTTACTGATTCTTTTTTGTGACTGTTCAAATCTTCTGTCAAGCCACCCCAGAGAGTTCCATTTTTGTACTTTCAAACTCTAAAATTTCTGTTTGGTTTTTTTAAGATGTTGGGGGTAGGAGTTTTTATTAATTAATTAATTAATTTTTGCTGTGTTGGGTCTTCGTTTCTGTGCAAGGGCTTTCTCTAGTTGTGGCAAGTGGGGGCCACTCTTCATCGCAGTGCGCAGGCCTCTCACTATCATGGCCTCTCTTGTTGCAGAGCACAGGCTCCAGACGCGCAGGCTCAGTAGTTGTGGTTCACGGACCTAGTTGCTCCATGGCATGTGGGATCCTCCCAGACCAGGGCTCGAACCCATGTCCCCTGCATTATCAGGCAGATTCTCAACCACTGCATCACCAGGGAAGCCCTCTGTTTGGTTTTTTTAAAAAAAAATAATATCTGGCTCTTTATTGATATTGTGTATTTGGTGAGATGTCATTCTCATACTTTCCTTAGGTCTTAAGACATGGTTTCCTTTCATTCTTTTAACATGTTTTAAAATAGCTGATTTAAATTCTTTGTCTAATAAGTCTAACTTCTGGGCTTCCTCCGGGCAGTTTCCATTAATCACATTTTTTTTCCTGTGTATGGGCAAGGCTTCTTTTTTTGTATGTCTCATTTTTTGTTGTTGTTGTTGAAAATTCGGCATTTAAAATAATATAATGTGGCAATCCTGAAAATCATATTCTTCACCCTCCCCAAGGTTTGTTGTTTTTGCTGTTTGTTATTTTTGTTTGTTGGATTTATTTTTATGACCTCATTCTGTAATATTTGTTCACTGAAGTTGCTGCTCAGTTAGCTTAGTGGTCTGCTAATAATTGAATGGAGATTTCCTTAGATGCCTGGAACCAATACATCTCTTAGTCTTTACAAAGAGACTGTAAAGATTGGGACATATCTTAAACACTTAGCCAGGCAGTTGACAACTCTGCTTTAGCTTTCACTTCCTACTTGCAGACATCCTCAAGGCCAGCCAGAGATGAAAGTTTAGAACATTTGCAGGACTTTCCTGAGCATGTACATAACCCTGGGCATGCACAGAGTTCTATACATGCATATGGTCATCTAGATTCCTAGGTATATGTCAGAGATTCAAAGTCAGTAGAGAAATCTCACTACTTAGTTTTTCCTTTTAGGTATTTTAGTTAGACTATTGTTTTCCCCAAATGTTATTCTCTGCCTCAGGCATTCAAGAAGTTAAACTATTTTCTCTAATTATTTTCAACAATAACCCCTGGGAAAATGTTTTTCCCACTTTGTGAACTCCAGGTTAAGTCAAATAGAAACATCCTTGTGAATACAGTCTTCTGGGGAACCACTGGACAGGTCACATAAGGACAAATTCTCTGAGAACAGGGCTTTGAATGCACTCCATCCACCTTTTATTCTTTTTTTTTTTTTTGTCCATGCCTCTTTATCGCTTTGTCACTGTTTACCCTTACCCCTCCCCATAGCCTCAAGTCCATTCTCTAGTAAGTCTGTGTCTTTATTCCTGTTTCACCCCTAGGTTTTTCATGACATTTTTTTTTCTTAAATTCCATATATATGTGTTAGCATACAGTATTTGCCTCTCTCTTTCTGACTTACTTCACTCTGTATGACAGACTCTAGGTCTATCCACCTCATTACAAATAGCTCAATTTCATCTCTTTTTATGGCTGAGTAATATTCCATTGTATATATGTGCCACATCTTCTTTATCCATTCATCCGATGATGGACACTTAGGTTGTTTCCATCTCTGGGCTATTGTAAATAGAGCTGCAATGAACATTTTGATACATGACTCTTTTTGAATTATGGTTTTCTCAGGGTATATGCCCAGTAGTGGGATTGCTGGGTCATATGGTAGTTCTATTTGTAGTTTTTTAAGGAACCTCCATACTGTTCTCCACAGTGGCTGTATCAATTTACATTCCCACCAACAGTGTAAGAGGGTTCCCTTTTCTCCACACCCTCTCCAGCATTTATTGTTTCTAGATTTTTTGATGATGGCCATTCTGACTGGTGTGAGATGATATCTCATTGTAGTTTTGATTTGCATTTCTCTAATGATTAGTGATATTGAGCATTCTTTCATGTGTTTGTTGGCAGTCTGTATATCTTCTTTGGAGAAATGTCTATTTAGGTCTTCTGCCCATTTTTGGATTGGGTTGTTTGTTTTTTTGTTATTAAGCTGCATGAGCTGCTTATAAATTTTGGAGATTAATCCTTTGTCAGTTGCTTCATTTGCAAATATTTTCTCCCATTCTGAGGGTTGTCTTTTGGTCTTCTTTATGGTTTCCTTTGCTGCGCAAAAGCTTTTAAGTTTCATTAGGTCCCATTTGTTTACTTTTGTTTTTATTTCCATTTCTCTAGGAGGTGGGTCAAAAAGGACCTTGCTGTGATTTATGTCATAGAGTGTTCTGCCTATGTTTTCCTCTAAGAGTTTGATAGTTTCTGGCCTTACATTTAGGTCTTTAATCCATTTTGAGCTTATTTTTGTGTATGGTGTTAGGGAGTGATCTAATCTCATACTTTTACATGTAGCTGTCCAGTTTTCCCAGCACCACTTATTGAATGGCTGTCCTTTCTCCACTGTACATTCCTGCCTCCTTTATCAAAGATAAGGTGACCATATGTGCGTGGGTTTATCTCTGGGCTTTCTATCCTGTTCCATTGATCCATATTTCTGTTTTTGTGCCAGTACCATACTGTCTTGATTACTGTAGCTTTGTAGTATAGTCTGAAGTCAGGAAGCCTGATTCCTCCAGCTTCATTTTTCGTTCTCAAGATTGCTTTGGCTATTCGGGGTCTTTTGTGTTTCCATACAAATTGTGAAATTTTTTGTTCTAGTTCTGTGAAAAATGCCAGTGGTAGTTTGATAGGGATTGCATTGAATCTGTAGATTGCTTTGGGTAGTAGAGTCATTTTCACAATGTTGATTCTTCCAATCCAAGAACATGGTATATCTCTCCATCTATTTGTATCATCTTTAATTTCTTTCATCAGTGTCTTATAATTTTCTGCATACAGGTCTTTTGTCTGCTTAGGTAGGTTTATTCCTAGGTATTTTATTCTTTTTGTTGCAATGGTAAATGGGAGTGTTTTCTTGATTTCACTTCCAGATTTTTCATCCTTAGTGTATAGGAATGCCAGAGATTTCTGTGCATTAATTTTGTATCCTGCTACTTTATCAAATTCATTGATTAGCTCTAGTAGTTTTCTGGTAGCATCTTTAGGTTTCTCTATGTATAGTATCATCTCATCTGCAAACAGTGACAACTTTACTTCTTCTTTTCCGATTTGGATTCCTTTTATTTCCTTTTCTTCTCTGATTGCTGGGGCTAAAACTTCCAAAACTATGTTGAATAAGAGTTGTGAGAGTGGGCAACCTTGTCTTGTTCCTGATCTTAGTGGAAATGCTTTCAGTTTTTCACCATTGAGGACAATGTTGGCTGTGGGTTTGTCATATATGGCCTTTATTATGTTGAGGAAAGTTCCCTCTAGGCCTACTTTCTGCAGGGTTTTTATCATAAATGGGTGTTGAATTTTGTCAAAAGCTTTCTCTGCATCTATTGAGATGATCATATGGTTTTTCTCCTTCAATTTGTTAATATGGTGTATCACGTTGATTGATTTGCGTATATTGAAGAATCCTTGCATTCCTGGAATAAACCCCACTTGATCATGGTGTATGATCCGTTTAATGTGCTGTTGGATTCTGTTTGCTAGTATTTTGTTGAGTATCTTTGCATCTATGTTCATCAGTGATATTGGCCTGTAGTTTTCTTTCTTTGTGACATACTTGTCTGGTTTTGGTATCAGGGTGATGGTGGCCTCGTAGAATGAGTTGGGGAGTGTTCCTCCCTTGCTATATTATGGAAGAGTCTGAGAAGGATAGGTGATAGCTCTTCTCTAAATGTTTGATAGAATTCGCCTGTGAAGCCATCTGGTCCTGAGCTTTTGCTTGTTGGAAGATTTTTAATCACAGTTTCAATTTCAGTGCTTGTGATTGGTCTGTTCATATTTTCTATTTCTTCCTGATTCAGTCTTGGCAGGTTGTGCATTTCTAAGAATTTGTCCATTTCTTCCAGGTTGTCCATTTTATTGGCATAGAGTTGCTTGTAGTAATCTCTCATGATCTTTTGTATTTCTGCAGTGTCAGTTGTTACATCTCCTTTTTCATTTCTAATTCTATTGATTTGAGTCTTGTCCCTTTTTTTCTTGATGAGTCTGGCTAATGGTTTATCAATTTTGTTTATCCTTTCAAAGAACCAGCTTTTAGTTTTATTGATCTTTGCTATTGTTTCCTTCATTTCTTTTTCATTTATTTCTGATCTGATTTTTATGATTTCTTTCCTCCTGCTAACTTTGGGGTTTTTTTGTTCTTCTTTCTCTAATTGCTTGAGGTGCAAGGTTAGGTTGTTTATTCGAGATGTTTCCTGTTTCTTAAGGTAAGATTGTATTCCTATAAACTTCCCTCTTAGAACTGCTTTTGCTGCATCCCATAGATTTTGAGTCATCGTGTCTCCATTGTCATTTGTTTCTAGGTATTTTTTGATTTCCTCTTTGATTTCTTCAGTGATCACTTCGTTATTAAGTAGTGTATTGTTTAGCCTCCATGTGTTTGTATTTTTTACAGATCTTCTCCTGTAATTGATATCGAGTCTCATAGCGTTGTGGTCGGAAAAGATACTTGATACAATTTCAATTTTCTTAAATTTACTAAGGCTTGATTTGTGACCCAAGATATGATCTATCCTGGAGAATGTTCCATGAGCACTTGAGAAAAATGTGTATTCTGTTGTTTTTGGATGGAATGTCCTATAAATATCAATTAACTCCATCTCGTTTAATGTATCATTTAAAGCTTGTGTTTCCTTATTTATTTTCATTTTGGATGATCTGTCCATTGGTGAAAGTGGGCTGTTAAAGTCCCCTACTATGAATGTGTTACTGTCGATTTCCCCTTTTATGGTTGTCAGTATTTGCCTTATGTATTGAGGTGCACCTATGTTGGCTGCATAAATATTTACAATTGTTATATCTTCCACTTGGATCGATCCCTTGATCATTATGTAGTGTCCTTCTTTGTCTCTTCTAATAGTCTTTGTTTTAAAGTCTATTTTGTCTGATATGAGAATTGCTACTCCCAAGTTTCTTTTGGTTTCCATTTGCATGAAATACCTTTTTCCATCCCCTTCCTTTCAGTCTGTATGTGTCTCTAGGTCTGAAGTGGGTCTCTTGTAGACAGCAAATATATGGGTCTTGTTTTTGTATCCATTCAGCCAATCTGTGTCTTTTGGTGGGAGCATTTAGTCCATTTACATTTAAGGTAATTATTGGTATGTGTGTTCCCATTCCCTTTTTCTTAATTGTTTTGGGTTTGTTATTGTAGGTCTTTTCCTTCTTTTGTGTTTCTTGCCTAGAGAAGTTCCTTTAGCAGTTGTTGTAGAGCTGGTTTGGTGGTGCTGAACTCTCTCAGCTTTTGCTTGTCTGTAAAGGTTTTAATTTCTCCATCAAATCTGAATGAGATCCTTGCTGGGTAGAGTAATTTTGGTTGCAGGTTCTTCTCCTTCAACACTCTCAATATGTCCTGCCACTCCCTTCTGGCTTGCAGAGTTTCTGCTGAAAGATCAGCTGTTAACCTTATGGGGATTCCCTTGTGTGTTATTTGTTGTTTTTCCCTTGCTGCTTTTAATATGTTTTCTTTGTATTTAATTTTTGACAGGTTGATTAATCTGTGTCTTGGCGTATTTCTCCTTGGATTTATCCTGTATGGGACTCTCTGTGCTTCCTGGACTTGATTAACTATTTCCTTTCCCATATTAGGGAAGTTTTCAACTATAATCTCTTCAAATATTTTCTCAGTCCCTTTCTTTTTCTCTTCTTCTTCTGGAACCCCTATAATTCGAATGTTGGTGCATTTAATGTTGTCCCAGAGGTCTCTGAGACTGTCCTCAGTTCTTTTCATTCTTTTTTCTTCATTCTGCTCTGCAGTAGTTATTTCCACTATTTTATCTTCCAGGTCACTTATCCGTTCTTCTGCCTCAGTTATTCTGCTATTGATCCCATCTAGAGTACTTTTAATTTCATTTATTGTGTTGTTCATCATTGCTTGTTTCATCTTTAGTTCTTCTAGGTCCTTGTTAACTGATTCTTGCATTTTGTCCATTCTATTGTCCATTCTATCTCCAAGATTTCGGATCAACCTTACTATCATTATTCTGAATTCTTTTTCAGGTAGACTGCCTATTTCCTCTTCATTTGTTAGGTCAGGTGCATTTTTATCTTGCTCCTTTATCTGCTGTGTGTTTTTCTGTCTTTTCATTTTGCTTATCTTACTGTGTTTGGGGTCTCCTTTTTTGCAGGCTGAAGGTTCGTAGTTCCTGTTGTTTTTTGTGTCTGTCCCCAGTGGCTAAGGTTGGTTCAGTGGGTTGTGTAGGCTTCCTGGTGGAGGGTACTGGTGCCTGTGTTCTGGTGGATGAGGCTGGATCTTGTCTTTCTGGTGGGCAGGTCCACGTCTGGTGGTGTGTTTTGGGGTGTCTGTAGACTTATTATGATTTTGGGCAGCCTCTCTGCTAATGGGTGGGGTTGTGTTCCTGTCTTGCTAGTTGTTTGGCATAGGATGTCCAGCACTGTAGCTTGCTGGTCGTTGAGTGAAGCTGGGTGCTGGCGTTGAGATGGAGATCTCTGGGAGATTTTTGCTGTTTGATATTATGTGCAGCTGGGAGGCCTCTTGTGGACCAGTGTCCTGAAGTTGGCTCTCCCACCTCAGAGGCACAGCACTGACTCCTGGCTGCAGCACCAAGAGCCTTTCATCCACAGGGCTCCTTAATTTGGGATGATTCGTTGTCTATTCAGGTATTCCACAGATGCAGGGTATATCAAGTTGATTGTGGAGCTTTAATCCGCTGCTTCTGAGGCTGCTGGGAGAGATTTCCCTTTCTCTTCTTTGTTCTCACAGTTCCCAGGGGCTCAGCTTTGGATTTGGCCCCGCCTGTGCGTGTAGGTCGCCGGAGGGCGTCTGTTCTTTGCTCAGACAGGACGGGGTTAGAGGAGCCGCTGATTCGGAGGCTCTGGCTCATTCAGGCCGGGGGGGTAGGGAGGGTCACGGAGTGTGGGGTGGGCCTGCGGCGGTAGAGGCCGGCGTGACGTTGCAGCCTGAGGCGCGCCGTGCGTTCTCCCGGGGGAGTTGTCCCCGGATCCCGGGACCCTGGCAGTGGTGGGCTGCACAGGCTCCCCGGAAGGGCGTGTGGCTAGTGACCTGTGTTCGCACACAGGCCTCCTGGTGGCGGCAGCAGCGGCCTTAGCGTCTCATGTCTGTCTCTGGGCTCCGCACTTTTAGCCGCGGCTCGCGCCCGTCCCTGGAGCTCTCTCAAGCAGCGTTCTTAATCCCCTCTCCTCGTGCACCAGGAAACAAAGAGGGACGTAAAAGTCTCTTGCCTCTTCGGCAGGTCCAGACTTTTCCCCGGACTCTCTCCTGGCTAACCGCGGTGCACTAACGCCCTGCAGGCTGTGTTCACGCCGCCAACCTCGGTCCTCTCCCAGAGCTCCGACAAAAGCTGGAGCCTCAGCTCCCAGTCCCGCCCGCCCCGGCGGGCGAGCAGACAAGCCTCTCGGCTGGTGAGTTCCGGTCGGCCCGATCCTCTGTGCTGGAATCTGTCCGCTTTGCCCTCCGCACCCCTGTTGCTGTGCTCTCCTCCGCGGCTCCCAAGCTCCCCCACTCCGCCTCCCGAAGTCTCCACCCGCGAAGGTGCTTCCTAGTGTGTGGACACTTTTCCTCCTTCACAGCTCTCTCCCGCTGGTGCAGGACCCGTCCCTATCCTTTTGTCTCTGTTTAGTTTTTTCTTTTGCCCTAACCAGGTACGTGGGGGGTTCCTTGCCTTTTGGGAGGTCTGAGGTCTTCTGCCAGCGTTCAGTAGGTGCTCCGTAGGAGTTGTTCCACGCGTAGATGTATTTCTGGTGTATCTGTGGGGAGGAAGGTGATCTCCGCGTCTTACTCTTCCGCCATCTTCCTGGAAGTCTCCCACCTTTTATTCTTACAGCAGTGCTGCCAAGCTGCTGCTTTTCATTGTGATTGTGGGCCATTTATTGTCAAGGCTACCACAAAGCTAGATAAGGTCAGAATGGGAATAGTACAAGTTAAAATACCGCAAAACTCACTTTTCTTACTAATATTCATCTAATTTTCTTGAATATACACTCCCCTAATTGGTTCAAGCATTTGACTAATTTCCAGAGTCCTGAAAAAGATGACTCTGACAAGTTTAATCTGTTTTCTCTTATTTTTATAAAGGAGAGAATTTTCAGAAGTCCTATTCCATTATTTTTATTACTGTCACTCTAACTTCTACCCTTTGGTTGGTCAATTAAACACTTAATATTTAAGGTAAATATTGATATATTAAGTCTTAAGTTTTCCATTTTACTCTTTGTTTTCTGTTTTTTCTCTTCTTATTATTCCCTGTTTCTCTCTTCTTCCTGTGAGTTATTTGAAATCTCATTAGGATTTTTATCTTGATGTATTTATAGTATGTTTGAATGTATCTCTTTGTATACAGTTGATATTTTTTAAAATTATTGATCTGAGCATTACAGTATAGAAATGTGACTTTTTACAGCCTATGGTATTAACTCTGACCATTTCCAGGGAAGTATAGAAATCCACTTCCATTTAAGGCTCTATACCTCCCACTTTTAAATGTTATTGTCTTGAGTATCAGATGATTTTATAATTTACTCTTCAATCATCAAACATAATTTTAAAACTCATGAGGAAATAGTCTTTTGTATATACTCATATTTCTTCCTTTTTGTGTTCTTTTTTCCTCCCTTCTTGATGCTCTGAGGTTTCTTCCTTCATCAGTTCCTGTTTGACAAGCATCCTTAGCCAAACTTTAAGGTAAGTTTGCAAGTAACAACCTCCTTTAGGTTCCTTTACTGAGGGTATCTTTATTTCTCCTTTATTTCTGAAGAATAATTTTGCCATATATAGAATATATGTTTGATAGTTTTTCTTTGAGCACTTGAAAAATATTGTGCTACTTCCTTCATGGTTTCATATGATAAACCTGCTGTTATATAAATTTGTGTTTTACTATAGGTAAACTGGTGGCTTTCACAATTTTTAATTTTCTTTATTTTTCAAAAGTTTAACTATAATGTGTCTTGGTGTGGATTTCTTTGGGTTTATTCTATTTGAATTTCATTAAGTTTCTTGGACTTAATGACTTGTATATTTTGATATACTTGTATCTTTTGCCAAATTTAAAAAGCTCTCAGCCATGATTTTAACTCTATTCTTTCTACCTTACTCTCTCCTCTCACTTTGGGGATCTAATTATATGAATTTTGAATCTTTTGCACTTACTGCAAGTTCATGAAGCTCTGTTAGATATTTTTCAGTGTTCTTAGAAAGAAAATTTTTTCTCTCTGTTGTTTACTTTCAGTGAATGTTATTGATCCATCCTCAAGTTCACTCCGTCATCTCCATTCAACTATTGGGCCCATTTGACAAGTTTTATTTCTTTTTATATTTCAGTTTTATAATATCCACTTTTAAAATAACTTCTATTTCTTTTATTTGTTTTCAGGGAATCTGTAATTATTGTTGAAGCTTAACTTATGAGATGCCTTGAAAATCCTTACTGGTGTCAGTTAATACATTTTTTTTTCATTTTGTATATTTCTTGGTTTTGGCTGATGGGTAAATTTTATCATGTCCTTTATATTTTGTCTGTTATGCTAGGAGTTTCTGGGTCCTGTGTATATCTTTCATTTTAGCAGGTAGTCATCCTGTGTCGGTTCAGAATGCAGGACTGTCTACTTATGTGGGATATGGTTCTAGTGGAAGTCTAATTTTCTTAAAAATGCCTGTATACATCGAATATTTATTGAGCACTAAAATTATAAGAGAGTAAATTTCCTGTCACAATAGGGATTCAACTGAAACAAAACAACCACTTGTCAGGGATACTATTAAAATTCTTCACACTTCAGCCAGGAATTAGCTCTAGGGGACTTTTAAATCCTCAGTCATACTGAGATTCTATGTTTGAAACATATTTTCTTTATCAAAGATGGAACCAATGAAAAAGCAATCACTTTTTGAAGAATCTCAGAACACCCCATCAGCTCTCTTTTAGTAGAGTCCTAAAAGGTGGTGTGAGCCTGTTTGGTCTGAAAGCTCTGACTGTCTTGTGCATGAAGAGGAATAAGATATTAGTGGGTGTAAAGGACATCATATTTCCTGGACAAAAGCAGCAACAATGACTGGGACCCAAAGATGATCCCCAACAGACCTACCTACAAGTTTGCTAACTGCCATGTTTTCAAAAGAGCCCCACTGGAAAGGCACACCAATGGTTGGATAGTATTTCCTGATCTTTAGCATCCAGTGGAATGAAACCCAACTCGTTTTGAATTGGAGGACAGAGCTAGACAGGAAGGGATGGGGCAGGGAGAAAAAGGAGGGTGGTTTGTTTCATGTACAATTTATTTATAATGCATCTGTGTGTATGGGAGTCCCTATGCTTTTCTAATAAAAGTTGGAGGAATACAAAAGTATAATTTCAGGCTGCTTGGAATGACTAGGCTAGTATTACAAAATTAATTGGATGTAATTATACTGTCTTCACAGCAACAATCACATGCATAGGATTTGGCAACGTGCAAAGCACTTCCATGTGTATTCTTTCATTTTACCTTCACTACCACCTTAGGGAGTAAGCTTAATTATGATTAGTTGTTATTATCTTCATATTAATGTCCAGGAAAGTGAGACATCAAGAGGTTAGCAGATTGGGTCATCTCGAAAGTGGAGGAGCATAGACTGCAGCTCCAAAAACAAAAAGCATGTATATTCTATTTCACAATTAACCATGTGAATCTTAACAATAAAAAATTTAAAATTTATTACTATACAGTAAGACCAACACCCTGAGATGTGGTCCTTGCCTCTAATTCTTCTCCATATACTTCCCAGCACAAACTGCAAGGAGGTACCCTGACACCAATATCCTCAATATAAATTTTGGTCTAGTGTCAATTGTTTTTCTTGTAATTCCTTTGTACTCCTCCCATTGGTGCCATTTTTCTCATGTTGGCCATTTTCCTAGTACATATTTAATCCCTTTCTAAAACTTTTGGAGAATCACCTAATCTCTTCTCTCTCCATATTCTCAGAGAATTTATTTTTTAACCACTTTATTGGAGTATAATTGCTTTACAATTGTATGTTAATTTCTGCTGTATAACAGAGTGAATCAGCTATACATAAACATATATCCCCATATCACCTCCCTCTTGCGTCTCCCTCCCACCCTCCCTATCCCACCCCTCGAGGTGGACACAAAGCACTAAGCTGATCTCCCTCTGCTATGTGGCTGCTTCCCACTAGCTATCCATTTTACATTTGGTAGTGTATATATGTCCATGCCACTCTCTCACTTCATCCCAGCTTACACTCCCCCCCCCCATATCCTCAAGTCCATTCTCTACATCTGTGTTTTTATTCCTGTCCTGCCCCTAGGTCCTAGAGAATCATTTTTTTTCTTTTTTTAGATTCCAAGTATATGTGTTAGCCTACGGTATTTATTTTTCTCTTTCTGACTTACTTCACTCTGTATGACAGACTTTAGGTCCAACCACCTCACTACAAATAACTCAGTTTCCTTTGTTTTTATGGAAGAGTAATATTCCATTGTACATATGTGCCACACCTTCTTTATCCATTCATCTGTTGATGGACACATAGGTTGCTTCTATGTCCTGGTTATTGTAACTAGAGCTGCAATGAACATTGTGGTACATGACACTTTTTGAAATATGGTTTGCTCAGTGTATATGCCCAGTAGTGGGATGGCTGGGTAATATGGTAGTTCTATTTTTAGTTCTTTAAGGAACCTCCATACTGTTCTCCATAGTGGCCATATCAATTTACATTCCCACCAGAAGTGCAAGAGGGCTCCCTTTTCTCCACACCCTCTCCAGCATTTATTGTTTGTAAATTTTTTGATGATCACCATTCTGACTGGTGTGAAGTGATACTTCATTGGAGTTTTGATTGGCATTTCTCTAATGACTTGTGATGCTGAGCATCCTTTCATGTGTTTGTTGGCAATCTGTATATCTTCTTTGGAGAAATGTCTATTTAGGTCTTCTGCCCATTTTTGGATTGGATTGTTTGCTTTTTGATATTGAGCTTCAAGAGCTGCTTGTACATATTGGGAGATTAATCCTTTGTCAGTAGCTTCATTTGCAAATATTTTCTCCCATTCTGAGGGTTGTCTTTTCATCTTGTTTATGGTTTCCTTTACCGTGCAAAAGCTTTTAAGTTTCATTAGGTCCCATTAATTTATTTTTGTTTTTATTTTCATTTCTCTAGGAGGTGGGTCAAAAGGCACCTCTAGGAGGTGCTGTGATGTATGTCATAGAGTGTTCTGCCTATGTTTTCCTCTAAGAGTTTGATAGATTCGGGCCTTACATTTAGGTCTTTAATCCATTTTGAGCTTATTTTTGTGTATGGTGTTAGGGAGTGATCTAATCTCATACTTTTACATGTACCTGTCCAGTTTTCCCAGCACCACTTATTGAAGAGGCTGTCCTTTCTCCACTGTACATTCCTGCCTCCTTTATCAAAGATAAGGTGACCATATGTGTGTGGGTTTATCTCTGGGCTTTCTATCCTGTTCCACTGATCTATATTTCTGTTTTTGTGCCAGTACCATACTGTCTTGATTACTGTAACTTTGTAGTATAGTCTGAAGTCAGGGAGCCTGATTCCTCCAGCTTCGTTTTTCGTTCTCAAGATTGCTTTGGCTACTTGGAGTCTTTTGTGTTTCATACAAATTGTGAAATATTTTGTTCTAGTTCTGTGAAAAATGCCATTGGTAGTTTGATAGGGATTGCATTGAATCTGTAGATTGCTTTGGGTAGTAGAGTCATTTTCACAATGTTGATTCTTCCAATCCAAGAACATGGTATATCTCTCCACCTATTTGTATCATCCTTAATTTCTTTCATCAGTGCCTTATAATTTTCTGCACACAGGTCTTTTGTCTCCTTAGGTAGTTTTATTCCTAGATATTTTATTCTTTTTGTTGCAATGGTAAATGGGAGTGTTTTCTTGATTTCACTTCCAGATTTTTCATCCTTAGTGTATAGGAATGCCAGAGATTTCTGTGCATTAATTTTGTATCCTGCTACTTTACCAAATTCATTGATTAGCTCTAGTAGTTTTCTGGTAGCATCTTTAGGTTTCTCTATGTATAGGATCATGTCATCTGCAAACAGTGACAGCTTTACTTCTTCTTTTCTGATTTGGATTCCTTTTATTTCCTTTTCTTCTCTGATTGCTGGGGCTAAAACTTCCAAAACTATGTTGAATAAGAGTTGTGAGAGTGGGCAACCTTGTCTTGTTCCTGATCTTAGTGGAAATGCTTTCAGTTTTTCACCATTGAGGATGATGTTGGCTGTGGGTTTGTCATATATGGCCTTTATTATGTTGAGGAAAGTTCCCTCTAGGCCTACTTTCTGCAGAGTTTTTATCATAAATGGGTGTTGAATTTTGTCAAAAGTTTTCTCTGCATCTATTGAGATGACCATAAGGTTTTCCTCCTTCAGTTTCTTAATATGGTGTATCACATTGATTGATTTGCGTATATTGAAGAATCCATGCATTCCTGGAATAAACCCCACTTGATCATGGTATATGATCCTTTTCATGTGCTCTTGGATTCTGTTTGCTAGTATTTTGTTGAGGATTTTTGCATCTATGTTCATCAGTGATATTGGCCTGTAGTTTTCTTTCTTTGTGACATCCTTGTCTGGTTTTGGTATCAGGGTGATGGTGGCCTTGTAGAATGAGTTTGGGAGTGTTCCTCCCTCTGCTATATTTTGGAAGAGTTTGAGAAGGATAGGTGTTAGCTCTCCTCTAAAAGTTTGATGGAATTCGCCTGTGAAGCCATCTGGTCCTGGGCTTTTGCTTGTTGGAAGATTTTTAATCACAGTTTCAATTTCAGTGCTTGTGATTGGTCTGTTCATATTTTCTATTTCTTCCTGATTCAGTCTTGGCAGTTGTACATTTCTAAGAATTTGTCCATTTCTTCCAGGTTGTCCATTTTATTGGCATAGAGTTGCTTGTAGTAATCTCTCATGATCTTTTGTATTTCTGCAGTGTCGGTTGTTACTTCTCCTTTTTCATTTCTAATTCTAGTGATTTGAGTCTTCTCCTTTTTTTTCTTGATGAGTCTGGCTAATAGTTTATCAATTTTGTTTATCTTCTCAAAGAACCAGCTTTTAGTGTTATTGACCTTTGCTATCATTTCCTTCATTTCTTTTTCATTTATTTCTGATCTGATCTTTATGATTTCTTTCCTTCTGCTAACTTTGGGTTTTTTTTTTCTTCTTTCTCTAATTGCTTTAGGTGCAAGCTTGTTTATTCGAGATGTTTCCTATTTCTTAAGGTAGGATAGTATTGCTATAAACTTCCCTCTTAGAGCTGCTTTTGCTGCATCCCATAGGTTTTGGGTCGTTGTGTCTCCATTGTCATTTGTTTCTAGGTATTTTTTTTATATCCCCTTAGATTTCTTCAGTTATCACTTCGTTATTAAGTAGGGTATTGTTTAGCCTCCATGTGTTTGTATTTTTTACAGATCTTTTCCTGTAATTGATATCTAGTCTCCTAGCATTGTGGTCAGAAAAGATACTTGATACAATTTCAATTTTCTTAAATTTACTAAGGCTTGATTTGTGACCCAAGATATGATCTATCCTGGAGAATGTTCCATGAGCACTTGAGAAAAATTTGTATTCTGTTATTTTTGGATGGAATGTCCTATAAACATCAATTAATCCATCTTGTTTAATGTATCATTTAAAGCCTGTGTTTCCTTATTTATTATCATTTTGGATGATATGTCCATTGGTGAAAGTGGGGTGTTAAAGTCCCCTATACTATGAATGTGTTACTGTCAATTTCCCCTTTTATGGCTGTGAGTATTTGACTTATGTATTGAGGTGCTCCTATGTAGGTGCATAAATATTTACAATAGTTATATCTTCTTCTTGGATCGATCCCTTGATCATTATGTAGTGTCCTTCTTTGTCTCTTCTAATAGTCTTTGTTTTAAAGTCTCTTTTGTCTGTTACGAGAATTGTTACTCCAGCTTTCTTTTGGTTTCCATTTGCATGAAATATCTTTTTCCATCCCCTTACTTTCAGTCTGTAGGTGTCTCTAGGTGTGAAGTGGGTCTCTTGTAGACAGCATATATATGGGTCTTGTTTTGGTATCCATTCAGCCATTCTGTGTCTTTTGGTGGAAGCATTTAATCCATTTACATTAAGGTAATTATTGTATTGTATTATTGTATGTTCCTATTCCCATTTTCTTAATTGTTCTGGTTTGATATTATACGTATTTTCCTTCTCTTGTGTTTCTTGCCTAGAGAAGATCCTTTAGCATTTGTTGTAAAGCTGTTTTGGTGCTGCTGAACTCTCTCAGCTTTTGCTTGTCTGTAAAGGTTTTAATTTATCCATCAAATCTGAATGAGATCCTTGCTGTATAGAGTAATTTTGGTTGTAGGTTTTTCTCCTTCTTCACTTTAAATATGTCCTGCCAGTCCCTTCTGGCTTGCAGAGTTTCTGCTGAAAGATCAGCTGTTAACCTTATGGGGATTCCCTTATGTGTTATTTGTTGTTTTTCCCTTGCTGCTTTTAATATGTTTTCTTTGTATTTAATTTTTGACAGGTTGATTAATCTGTGCCTTGGCGTGTTTCTCCTTGGATTTATCCTGTATGTGACTCTCTGTGCTTCCTGGACTTGATTAACTATTTCCTTTCCCATATTAGGGAAGTTTTCAACTATAATCTCTTCAAATATTTTCTCAGTCCCTTTCCTTTTCTCTTTTTCTTCTGGAATCCCTGTAATTCGAATGTTGGTGCATTTAATGTTGTCCCAGAGTTCTCTGAGACTATCCTCAATTCTTTTCATTCTTTTTTTTCTTTATTCTGCTCTGCAATGGTTATTTCCACTACTTTATCTTCCAGGTCACTTATCCATTCTTCTGCCTCAGTTATTCTGCTATTGATCCCTTCTAGAGTATTTTTAATTTTATTTATTGTGTTGTTGATCATTGCTTGTTTCATGTTTAGTTCTTCTAGATCCTTGTTAAATGTTTCTTGCATTTTGTCTATTCTATTTCCAAGATTTTGGATCATCTTTCCTATCATTATTCTGAATTATTTTTCAGGTAGGCTGCCTATTTCCTCTTCACTTGTTAGGTCTGGTGGGTTTTTGTCTTGCTCCTTCAGCTGCTGTGTGTTTTTCTGTCTTCTCATTTTGCTTATCTTACTGTGTTTGGGGTCTCCTTTTTGCAGGCTGCAGGTTCGTAGTGCCTGTTGTTTTTGGTGTCTGTCCCCAGTGGTAAAATTGGTTCAGTGGGTTTTGTAGGCTTTCTGGTGGAGGGGACTGGTGCCTGTGTTCTGGTGAATGAGGCTGGATCTTGTCTTTTTGGTGGGCAGGTCCACGTCTTGTGCTGTGTTTTGGGGTGTGTGGACTTATTATAATTTTAGGCAGCCTCTCTGCTAATGGTTGGGGTTGTGTTCCTGTGTTGCTAGTTGTTTGGCATAGGGTGTCCAGCACTGTAGCTTGCTGGTCATTGAGTGAAGCTGGGTGTTGGTGTTGAGATGGAGATCTCTGGGAGATTTTTGCCATTTGATATTATGTGGAGCTGGGAGGTCTCTTGTGGACCCATGTCCTGAAGTTGGCTCTCCCAACTCAGAGGCACAGCACTGACTGCTGGCTGCAGCATGAAGAGTGTTTCATCCACATGGCTCAGAATAAAAGGGAGAAAAAGTAGAAAGAAAGAAAGAGGGTAAAAGAAAATAAATAAAGTAAGGTAAAATAAAGTTATTAAAATAAAAAATATTAAGAAAAAAAAATTTTTTAAAGTAAAAAAAAAAGGACGAATATTTCCCTAGGACAAATGGTGAAAGCAAAGCTATACAGACAAAATCTCTCACAGCAGCATACACATACACACTCACAAAAAGAGGAAAAGGGGAAAAAATAATAAATCTTGCTCTCAAAGTCCACCTCCTCATTTTGGGATGATTCGTTGTCTATTCATGTATTCCACAGATGCAGGGTACATCAAGTTGATTGTGGATATTTAATCCACTGCTCCTGTGGCTGCTGGGAGAGATTTCCCTTTCTATTCTTTGTTTGCACAGCTCCTGGGGTTCATCTTTGGATTTGGCCCCGGCTCTGTGTGTAGGTCGCTGGAGGGTGTTTGTTCTTCGCTCAGACAGGACGGGGTTAAAGGAGTCGCTTATTCAGGGCCTCCGGCTCGCTCAGGCCCGGGAGAGGGAGGGTTATGGAGTGCGGGGTGAGCCTGCAGCAGCAGAGGCCGGCGGGACGTTGCACCAGCCTGAGGCGTGCCGTGCGTTCTCCCGGGAAGTTGTCCCTGGATCCCGGGACCCTGGCAGTGGTGGGCTGCACAGGCTCCCCGGAAGGGAGGTGTGGAGAGAGTGACCTGTGCTCGCACACAGGCTTCTTGGTGGTGGCAGCAGCAGCCTTAGCGTCTCATGCCTGTCTCTGGGGTCCGTGCTGTTAGCCGTCTCTGCAGCTCCTTTAAGCAGTGCTCTTAATCCCCTCTCCTCACGCACCAGGAAACAAAGAGGGACGAAAAAGTCTCTTGCCTCTTCGGCAGGTCCAGACTTTTCCCCAGACTGCCTCCTGGCTAGCCGTGTTGCACTAACCCCTTCAGGCTGTGTTCACGCCGCCAGTCCTCTCCCTGCGCTCCAACCAAAGCCGAGCCTTAGCTCCCAGCCCCGCCCGCCCCGGTGGGTGAGCAGACAAGCCTCTCGGGCTGGTGAGTGCTGGTCGGCACCTATCCTCTGTGCGAATCTCTCCGCTTTGCCCTCCACACTCCTGTGCCTGCACTCTCCTCCGTGGCTCCAAAGCTCCCCCTGTCCACCTCCCGGAGTCCCCACCCACGAAGAGGCTTCTAGTGTGTGGAAACCTTTCCTCCTTCACGGCTCCCTCCCACTGTTGCAGGTCCCATCCCTATTCTTTTGCCTCTGTTTATTCTTCTTTCTTTTGCCCTACCCAGGTACGTGGGGAGTTTCTTGCCTTTTGGGAGGTCTGAGGTCTGCCAGCGTTCAGTAGGTGTTCTGTAGGAGTTGTTCCACGTGTAGATGTATTTCTGATGTATCTGTGGGGAGGAAGGTGATCTCTGCCTCTTCCATCTCTTCCGCCATCTTCCCCCTCTCCCATGACTCTTTTTGAATTATGGTTTTCTCAGGGTATATGCCCAGTAGTGGGATTGCTGGGTCATATGATAGTTCTAGTTTTAGTTTTTTAAGGAACCTCCATACTGTTCTCCACAGTGGCTGTATCAATTTACATTTCCAACAGTGCAGTAGGGTTCTATTTTCTCCACACCCTCTCCAGCATTTATTTTTTGTTAATTTTTTGATGGTGACCATTCTGACTGATGTGAGGTGATACCTCATTGTAGTTTTGATTTGCATTTCTCTAATGATTACTGATGTTTAGCATCCTTTCATGTGTTTGTTGGCAATCTGTATATCTTCTTTGGATAAATGTCTATTTAGGTCTTCTGCCCATTTTAGGATTGGGTTGTTTGTTTTTTTGATATTGAGCTGCATGAGCTGCTTGTAAATTTTGGAGATCAATCCTTTGTCAGTTTCTTCAATTGCAACTATTTTCTCCCATTCTGAGGGTTGTCTTTTTGTCTTCTTTATGTTTTCCTTTGCTGTGCAAAAGCTTTTAAATTTCATTAGGTCCCATTTGTTTATTTTTGATATTATTTCTATTTCTCTAGGAGTTGGGTCAAACAGGATTTTGCTGTGATTTATGTCATACAGTGTTCTGCTTATCATTCCCTCTAAGAGTTTTATAGTGTCTGGTCTTACACTTAGGTCTTTAATCCATTTTGAGTTTATTTTCATGTATGGTGTTAGGGAGTATTCTAATTTCATTCTTCTACATATAGCTGTCCTGTTTTTCAGGCAGCACTTATTGAAGAGGATGTCTTTTCTCCATTGTATATTGTTGTCTCCTTTATCAAAGATAGGGTGACCATATGTGCATGGGTTTATCTCTGGGCTTTCTATCCTGTTCCATTGATCTATATTTCTGTTCTGTGTCAGAACCACAGTGCCTTGATTAAGGTAGCTTTGTAGTTTAATCTGAAGTCCGGGAGCCTGATTCCTCTAGCTCCGTTTTTTGTTTTTTTTTTAAATTAAGGCTACTTTAATTAATTAATTTACTTTTGGCTGTGTTGCATCTTCGTTTCTCTGCAAGGGCTTTCTCTAGTTGTGGCAAGTGCGGGCCACTCTTCATCGTGGTGTGTGGGCCTCTTGCTGTCATGGTCTCTCTTGCTGTGGAGCACAGGATCCAGATGCACAGGCTTAGTAGTTGTGGCTCACGGGCCTAGTTGCTCCATGGTATGTGAGATCTTCCCAGACCAGGGCTCGAACTCGTGTCCCCTGCATTAGCAGGCAGATTCTCAACCACTGAGCCGCCAGGGAAGCCTCTCCAGCTCCCTTTATAATTCTCAAGATTGCTTTGGCTATTGGGGGTCTTTTGTGTTTCCATACAAATTGTGAATTTTTTTGTTCTACTTCTGTGAAAAATGCCAGTGGTAGTTTGATATGGATTGCATTGAATCTGTAGATTGCTTTGTGTAGTATAGTCATTTGCACAATGTTGATTCTTTCATCCAAGAACATGGTATATCTCTCCATCTGTTTGTACCATCTTTATTTCATCACTGTGTTATAGTTTTCATACAGGTCTTTTGCCTCCTTAGGTAAGTTTATTCCTAGGTATTTTATTCTTTTTGTTGCAGTGGTAAATGGTAGTGTTTCCTAATTTCACTTTCAGATTTTTCACCATTAGTGTATAGGAATGCAAGAGATTTCTGTGTATTAATTTTGTATCCTGCTACTTTACCAAATTCATTGCTTAGCTCTAATAGTTTTCTGGTAGCATCTTTAGAATTCTCTATGTATAGTATCATGTCATCTGCAAAGAGTGAGAGCTTTTATTCTTCTTTTCTGATTTGGAGTCCTTTTATTTCTTTTTCTTCTCTGATTGCTGTGGCTAAAACTTCCAAAACTCTGTTAAATAATAGTGGTGAGAGTGGGCAACCTTGTCTTGTTCCTGATCTTAGAGTAAATGGTTTCAGTTTTTCACCATTGAGGACGATGTTGTCTATGGGTTTGTCATATATGGCCTTTATTATGTAGAGGTAAGTTCCCTCTATGTCTACTTACTAGAGGGTTTTCATCATTCATGGCTGTTGAATTTGTCGAAAGCTTTTTCTGTCTGTACTGATATGATCATATGGTATTTCTCCTTCAATTTGTTAATATGGTTTATCACATTGATTGATTTGTGTATATTGAAGAATCCTCACATTCCTGGGATAAACCCCACATGATCATGGTGTATGATCCTTTTAATGTGCTATTAGATTCTGCTCGCTAGTATTTTGTTGGGGATTTTTACATCTATGTTCATCAGCGATATTGGTCTGTAGTTTTCTTTCTTTGTGACATCTTTGTCTGGTTTTGATATCAGGGTTATGGTGGCCTCATAAAATGAGTTGGGGAGAGTTCCTCCCACTGTTATATTTTGGAAGCGTTTGAGAAGGAAAGCTGTTAGCTCTTCTCTAAATGTTTGGTAGAATTTGCCTGTGAATCTATCTGCTTCTGGGCTTTTGTTTGTTGGAGGATTTTTAATCACAGTCTCAATTTCAGTGCTTGTGATTCATTTGTTTATATTTTCTATTTCTTCCTGGTTCAGTCTTGGAAGGTTGTGCTTTTCTAAGAATTTGTCCATTTCTTCCAGGTTGTGCATTTCATTGGCATATGGTTACTTGCAGTAATCTCCCATGATCCTTTGTATTTCTGTAGTGTCAGTTGTTACTTCTCCTTTCTCATTTCTAATTCTATTGATTTGAGTCTTCTCCCTTTTTTTTTTAACAAACACACACTGTATTTTATTTTTACAAGAGATAAATAAACTGACACCAAACATTGTAAATGGATGACCACAACAAAAGCAACAATGATTGCAATTATGAAACATGAAACACACTCATACTATGTCATAATATTGACATTCAGTCCAGTAATCCTCCACTGTAACAGATCCTTTACTTTGCAGTGAAAATTGATTTGTATATTTTTTGCCTCTGAGTCCTTGAGGGACTTTTTTTTTATTCAAACAGAAAGTCACACAAATTATAATCATCCTCATCCGTTCACTCAGTCCCATGTCATTAATATCTTTTTCATCTTGATCTTTTGTTAGCACTTTTATGAATTCATCAGTTTTCCATTAGAGTTCTGAAAATGCTTATTCATTCAGTTCAGCAGTATAGTCAGTTACCAGAAACCTGTGCTTGTTAGAGTCTGTTCCATGAATTCCTTGAAGGTGAAACCCTTTTATAGGGACATTTTTGCAAAAGCATCAGAGTACACCCAGAACTGTCTGTAAATGACAAAAGACTTAAAAATGACCACGGTTAAATATTTGATGAAAGTTCATAATAATACAATAGACAAGGAAATTTAGTTATTTCTGAGATATACATTATTTTTCTTTTTGCCGAACATGGGCCTCTAACTGTTGTGGCCTCTTCCATTGTGGAGCACAGGCTCTGGATATGCAGGCTCAGTGGCCATGGCTCACAGGCCCAGCCACTCTGCGTCATGTGGGATCTTCCGGGACTGGGACACGAACCCGTGTCCCCTGTATCAGCAGGCGGACTCCCAACCACTGCGCCACCAGGGAAGCCCTCTGAGATATATATTTTAAAGTAATAACTAGAATTATGACTTATAACATTATACCAGAACATATAAGGTTTTTAGAAATTTCTTGTAATGCCTGAAACATTTATATTAACATATTTCCATACAAATAACCCAAAGAAAGTTTAGTATTACTTGTTTGTTTGCTTTTTTATACTGCAGGTTCTTATTAGTCATCAATTTTATACACATCAGTGTATACATGTACATTCCAATCGCCCAATTCAGCACACCACCATCCCCACCCCACCATGGTTTTCCCACCTTGGTGTCCATAAGTTTGATCTCTACATCTGTGTCTCAACTTCTGCCCAGCAAACTGGTTCATCTGTACCATTTTTCAAGGTTCCACATACATGCATTAATATACGATATTTGTTTTTCTCTTTCTGACTTACTTCACTCTCTATGACAGTCTCTAGATCCATCCAGGTCTCAACAAATGACACAATTTCATTTTTCTTTATGGCTGAGTAATATTCCATTGCTATATATGTACCACAACTTCTTTATCCATTCGTCTGTCGATGGGCATTTAGCTTGCTTTCCTGACCTGGCTATTGTAAAGAGTGCTGCCATGAACATTGGGGTGCATGTGCCTTTTTGAATTATGGTATTCTTTGTGTCGATGCGCAGTAGTGGGATTGCTGGGTCATATGGTAATTCTATTTTTAGTTTTTTAAGGAATCTTCATACTGTTCTCCATAGTGGGGGTATCAATTTACATTCCCACCAACAGTGCAAGAGGGTTCCCTTTTCTCCACACCCTCTCCAGCATTTGTTGTTTGTAGATTTTCTAATGCCCATTCTAACTGGTGTGAGGTGATACCTCATTGTAGTTTTGATTCGCATTTCTCTAATAATTAGTGATGTTGAGCAGCTTTTCGTGTGCTTCTTGGCCATATTTTTGTCTTCTTTAGAGACATGTATATTTAGGTCTTCTGTCCATTTTTGGATTGGGTTGTTTGTTTCTTTACTTTATTTTTTTAACATATTTATTGGAGTATAATTGCTTTATAATGGTGTCTTAGTTTCTGCTTTATAACAAAGTGAATCAATTATATATATATGTATGTTCCCATATCTCTTCCCGCTTGCATCTCCCTCCCTCCAACCCTCCCTATCCCACCCCTCTAGGTGGTCACAAAGCACTGAGCTGATCTCCCTGTGCTATGGGGCTGCTTCCCACTAGCTATCTATTTTACGTTTCGTAGTGTATATATGTCCATGCCACTCTCTCACTTTGTCACAGCTTACCATTCCCCCTCCCCATATCCTCAAGTCCATTGTCTAGTAGGTCTGTGTCTTTATTCCCATCTTACCCCTATGTTCTTCATGACTTTTTTCTTCTTAAATTCCATATATATGTGTTAGCATACGGTATTTGTTTTTCTCTTTCTGACTTACTTCACTCTGTATGACAGACTCTACGTCCATCCATCTCACTACAAATAACTCAATTTCTTTTCTTTTTATGGCTGAGTAATATTCCATTGTATATATGTGCCACATCTTCTTTATCCATTCATCTGGTGATGGACACTTAGGTTGCTTCCATCTCCTGGCTATTGTAAATAGAGCTGCAATGAACATTTTGGTACATGACTCTTTTTGAATTATGGTTTTCTCAGGCTGTATGCCCAGTAGTTGGATTGCTGGGTCGTATGGTAGTTCTATTTGTAGTTTTTTAAGGAACCTCCATACTGTTGTCCATAGTAGCTGCATCAATTTTCATTCCAACCAGCAGTGCAAGAGTGTTCCCTTTTCTCCACACCCTCTCCAGCATTTATTGTTTCTAGATATTTTGATGATGTTTCTTTAATATTGAGCTGCCTGAGCTGTGTATAGTTTTGGAGACTAATCCTTGGTCCGTTGATTCATTTACAAATATATAATCCCATTCTGAGGGTTGTCTTTTCATCTTGTTTTTGGTTTCCTTTGCTGTGGAAAAACTTTTCAGTTTCATTATGTCCCATTTGTTTATTTTTATTTCCATTACTCTAGGAGGTGGATCAAAAAAGATCTTGCTGTGATTTACATCAAAGGGTCTTCTTCCTATGTTTTCCTCTAAGAGTTTTGTCGTATCTGGTCTTAAATTTAGGTCTCGAATCCATTTTGAGTTTATTTTTGTGTATGGTGTTAAGGAGTGTTTTAATTTCATTCTTTTGCGTGTAGCTCTCCAGTTTTCCCAGCACCACTTATTAAAGAGACTGTCTTTTCTCCATTGTATATCTTTTTCTCCTTTGTCATCATTTAGTTGACCATACATGTGTGTGTTTCTGGGCTTTCAACCTTGTTCCATTGATCTATATTTCTGTGTTTGTGCCAGTACCATATTGTCTTGGTTACTGTAGCTTTGTAGTATAGTCTGAAGTCAGGGAGTCTGATTGCTCCAGCTCCCTTTTTCTCCCTCAAGACTGCTTTAGGTATTCAGGGTCTTTTGTATCTACATACAGATTTTAAGATGGTTTGTTCTAGTTCTGTAAAAAATGCCATTGGTAACTTGACAGGGATTGCATTGAATGTGTAGATTGTTTTGGGTAGTATAGTCATTTTCACAATATTGATTCTTCCAATCCAAGAACATGGTATATCTCTCTATCAGTTGTTATCATCTTTAATTTCTTTCATCAGCGTCATATAGTTTTCTGCATACAGGTCTTTTGTCTCCTTAGGTAGGTTTATTCCTAGGTATTTTTTTTCTTTTTGTTGCAATGGTAAAAGGGAGTGTTTCCATAATTTCTCTTTCCAATTTTTCATCATTAGTGTATAGAAATGCAAGAGATTCCTGTGTATTAATTTTGTATCCTGCAACTTTACCAAGTTCATTGATTAGCTCTAGTAGATTTCTGGAGGCATTTTTAGGATTCTCTATTTATAGTATCATGTCATCTGCAAACAGTGACAGTTTTACTTCTTCTTTTCCAGTTTGTATTCCTTTTATTTCTTTTTCTTCTCTGATTCCCATGGCTAGGACTTCCAAAATTCTGTTGAATAATAGTGGTGAGAGTGAACATCCTTGTCTCCTTCCTGATCTTAGAGGAAATGCTTTCAGTTTTTCACCATTGAGAATGATGTTTGCTGTGGGTTTGTCATATATGGCCTTTATTATGTTGAGGTAGGTTCCCTCTATGCCCACTTTCTGGAGAGTTTTTATCATAAATGGTGTTGAATTTTGTCAAAAGCTTTCTCTGCATCTATTGAGATGATCATATGGTTTTTATTCTTCAATTTGTTAATAAGGTGTATCACATTCATTGTTTTGTTTATAGTGAAGAATCCTTGCATTCTTGGGATAAATCCCAATTTATCATGATATGCGATCCTTTTAATATGTTGGTGGATTCTGTTTGCTAGTATTTTATTGAGGATTTTTGCATCTATATTCATCAATGATATTGGTCTATAATTTTCTTGTTTTGTAGTATCTTTTTCTGGTTTTGGTATCAGGTTAATGGTGGCCTCATGGAATGAGTTTGAGAGTGATCCTTCCTCTGCAGTTTTTTGGAAGAGTTTGAGAAGGATGGGTGTTAGCTCTTCTCTAAATGTTTGATAGAATTCACCTGTGAAGCCATCTGGTCCCGGACTTTTGTTTGTTGGAAGATTTTTAATCCCAGTTTCAATTTCATTACTTGTGATTGGTCTGTTCATATTTTCTGTTTCTTCCTGATTCAGTCTTGGAAGGTTATACCTTTCTAAGATTTTGTCCATTTCTTTTAGGTTGTCCATTTTATTGGCATAGAGTTGCTTGTAGTAGTCTCTTAGGATGCTTTGTATTTCTGCGGTGTCTGTTGTAACTTCTTTTTCATTTCTAATTTTATTGATTTGAGTCCTGTCCCTCTTTTTCTTGATGAGTCTGGCAAATGGTTTATCAATTTTGTTTATCTTCTCAAAGAACCAGCTTTAAATTTTATTGATCTTTGCTATTATTTTCTTTGTTTCTATTTCATTTATTTCTGCTCTGATCATTATGATTTCTTTTCTTCTGCTAACATTGGGTTTTGTTTGTTCTTCTTTCTCTAATTCCTTTAGGTGTAAGTTTAAATTGTTTACTTGAGATTTTTCTTGTTTCTTGAGGTAGGCTTGTATAGCTATAAACTTCTCTCTTAGAACTGCTTTTTCTGCATCCCATAGGTTTTGCATCATCGTGTTTTTATTTTCATTTGTCACTAGGTATTTTTTGATTTCCTCTTTGATTTCTTCAGTGATCTCTTGGATATTTAGTAACATATTTTTTAGCCTCCATGTGATTTTGTTTTTTAAGTATTTTTCCCTGTAATTCATTTCTAATCTCATAGCATTGTGGTCAGCAGAGATGCTTGATATGATTTCAATTTTCTTAAATTTACTGAGGCTGGATTTGTGACCCAAGATGTGATCTATCATGGAGAATTTTCTGGGTGCACTTGGGAAGAAAGTGTAATCTGCTGTTTTTGATGGAATATCCTATAAATATCAATTAAATCTGTCTGGTCTTTTGTGTCATTTAAAGCTTCTGTTTCCTTATTTATTTCCTTTTGGATGATCTGTCCATTGGTGTAAGTGAGGTGTTAAAGTCCCCCACTATTATTGTGTTACTGTCGATTTCCTCTTTTAGAGCTGTTAGCAGTTGTCTTATGTATTGAGGTGCTCCTATGTTGGGTGCATATATAATTATAATTGTTATATCTTCTTCTTGGATTGATTCCTTGATCATTATGTAGTGTCCTTCCTTGTCTCTTGTAACATTCTTTATTTTAAAGGTTATTTTATCTGATATGAGTATAGCTACTCCAGCTTTCTTTTGATTTCAATTTGCATAGTATATCTTTTTCCATCCCCTCACTTTCAGTCTGTATGTGTCCCTACATCTGAAGTGGGTCTCTTGTAGACAGCATATGTATGGGTCTTGTTTTTGTATCCATTCAGCAAGCCTGTGTCTTTTGGTTGGAGCATTTAATCCATTCACGTTTAAAGTAATTATTGATATGTATGTTTCTATGACCATTTTCTTAATTGTTCTGGGTTTGATTTTGTAGATCCTTTTCTTCTCTTTTGTTTCCCACTTAGAGAAGTTCCTTAGTGTTTGTTGTAGAGCTGGTTTGGTGGTGCTGAATTAATTTTTCTTCTCTGTAAAGCTTTTGATTTCTCCATCAAATCTGAATAAGATCTTTGCCAGGATCTTGTAGAGTAATCTTAGTTGTAGTTTCTTCCCTTTCATCACTTTAAGTAGATCATGCCACTCCCTTCTGGCTTGAAGAGTTTCTGCTGAGAAATCAGCTGTTAACCTTGTGGGAGTTCCCTTGTATATTATTTGTCATTTTTCCCTTGCTGTTTTCACTAATTTTTCTTTGTCTTTAATGTTTGCCAATTTGATTACTATGTGTCTTGGCATGTTTCTCCTTGGGTTTATCCTGTATATGACTTGCTGCACTTCCTGGACTTGGGTGGCTATTTCCTTTCCCATGTTAGGGAAGTTTTTGACTGTAATCTCTTCAAATATTTTCTTGGGTCCTTTCTCTCTCTCTCTTCTCCTTCTGGGACCCTTATAATGTGAATATTGTTGTGTTTAATGTTGTCCCAGAGGTCTCTTAGGCTGTCTTCATTTCTTTTCATTCTTTTTTCTTTATTGTGTTCCACAGCAGTGAATTCCACCATTCTGTCTTCCAGGTCACTTATATGTTCTTCTTCCTCAGTTATTCTGCTATTAATTCCTTCTACTGTAATTTTCATTTCAGTTATTGTATTGTTCATCTCTGTTTGTTTGTTCTTTAAGGTCTTTGTTAAATATTTCTTGCATCTTCTCGATCTTTGCCTCCATTCTTTTTCTGAGATCCTGGATCATCTTCACTACCATTATTCTGAATTCTTTTTCTGGAAGGTTGCTTATCTCCATTCCATTTAGTTGTTTTTCTTGCATTTTATCTTGTTCCTTCATCTGATACATAGCCCTCTGCCTTTTCATCTTGTCTATCTCTCTGTGAATGTGATTTTTGTTCCACAGGCTGCAGGATTGCAGTTCTTCTTGCTTCTGCTGTCTGCCCTCTGGTGGATGACACTATCTAAGAGGGTTGTGTAAGTTTCCTGATGGAGGGTCTGGTTGTGAGTAGAGCTGATTGTTTCTCTGGTGGGCAGAGTTCAGTAAAACTTTAATCCACTTGACTGTTGGTGGGTGGGGCTGGGTTCCCCCCCTGTTGGTTGTTTGGCCTGAGGCAACCCAACACTGGCGCCTACCTGGGCTCTTTTGTGGGGCTAATGACAGACTCTGGGACAGCTCACCCCAAGGAGTACTTCCCAGAACTTCTGATGCTAGTGTCCTTGTCCCCATGGTGAGCCAAACTCCCACCCCCACCCCTGCAGGAGACCCCCCAACAAAGCAGTTAGGTCTAGTTCAGTCTCCCCTGGGGTCACTGCTCCTTCCCCTGGGTCCCAATGAGCACCCTACTTTGTGTGTGCCCTCCAAGAGTGGAGTGTCTGTTTCCCCCAGTCCTGTCGATGTCCTGCAATCAATTCCCACTAGGCTTCAAGGTCTGATTCTCTAGGAATTCCTCCTCCTGTTTTCGGACCCCCAGGTTGGTAAACCTGATGTAGGGCTTAGAACCTTCACTCCAGTGGGTGGACTTCTGTGGTATAAGTGTTCTCCAGACTATGAGTCACCCACCCAGCAGTTATGGCATTTGATTTTATTGTGATTATGCCCCTCCCACTGTCTCATGTGGTTTCTCCTTTGTCTTTGGATGTGGAGTATCTTTTCTGGTGAGTTCTAGTGTCTTCTGTGGATGATTGTCCAGTAGCTAGTTGTGATTCTGGTGTTCTCACAAGAGGGAGTGAGAACATGTCCTTCTACTCTGCCATCATGGTTCCTCCCCTCTTCTCCCTTTTTTTCTTCCTGTGTCTGGCTAATGGTTTATCAATTTGATATGCCTTCTCCAAGAACCAGGTTTTAGTTTTATTGATCTTTGTTATTGTTTCCTTCATCTCTTTTTCATTTATTACTGATCTGATCTTTATGATTTCTTCCCTTGTGCTAACTTTAAGGTTTTTTTGTTCTTCTTTCTCTAATTGGTTTAGGTGTAAGGTTAGCTTGTTTATTTGAGATGTTTCTTGTTTCTTAAGGTAGGACTGTATTGCTATAAACTTCCCTCTTAGACCTGCTTTTGCTGCATCCCATAATGTTTGGGTCATTGTGGTTTCATTGTCATTTGTTTCCCGGTATTTTTTTATTTCCTCTTTGATTTCTTCAGTGATCTCTTGTTTATTTAGTAGTGAATTATTTAGCTTTCATGTGTTTTTATTTTTTACAGTTTTTTCCCTGTAATTGATAATTAGTCTCATAGCATTGTGGTTGGAAAAGATACTTGATAAGATTTCAATTTTCTTCAATTTACCAAGGCTTGATTTGTCACCCAAGATATGATCTATCCTGGAGAATGTTCCATGAGCACTTGAGAAGAAAGTGTATTCTGTTGTTTTTGGATGGAATGTCCTGTAAATATCAATTAAGTCCATCTTGTTTAATGCATCATTTAAAGGTTGTTTTTCCTTATTTTCATTTTGGATGATCTTTCCATTAGGGAAAGTGGGGTGTTAAAGTCCCCTACTATGATTGTGTTACAGTTGATTTCCCATTTTATGACTGTTATCCTTTGCCTTATGTATTGAGGTGCTCCTATGTTGGGTGCATTAATATTGACAATTGTTATATCTTCTTCTTGGATTGATCCCTTGATCATTATGTAGTGTCCTTCTTTGTCTCTTGTAATAGTATTTATTTTAAAGTCTATTTTGTGTGATATGAGGATTGCTACTCCAGCTTTCTTTTGATTTCCATGGAATATCTTTTGCCATCCCCTCACTTTCAGTCTATATGTGTCCCCAGGTGTGAAGTGCGTCTGTTGTAGACAGCATATATACAAGGCTTGTTTTTGTACCCATTCAGCCAGTCTATGTCTTTTCATTGGAGCATTTAGTCCATTTACATTTAAGGTAATTATCGATATGTATGTTCCTATGACCATTTTCTTAATTGTTTTGCTTTTATTATTGTAGATGTTTTCCTTCTCTTGTGTTTCCTGCCTAGAGAAGTTCCTTTCACATTTGTTGTAAAGCTGGTTTTGTGGTGCTGAATTTTCTTGGCTTTTGCTTGTCTGTAAAGTTTTAATTTCTCAGTCAAATCTGAATGATATCCTTGCTGGGTAGAATAATCTTGGTTGTAGGTTTTTCTCTTTCATCACTTTAACTGTATCCTGTCACTCCCTTCTGGCTTGCAGAATTGCTGCTGAAAGCTCAGCTGTTAACCTTATGGGGATTCCCTTGTTTGTTATTTGTTGCTTTTCCCTTGTTGTTTAAATATTTTTTTATATTTAATTTTTGATAGTTTGATTAATATGTGTCTTGGCATGTTTCTCCTTGGATTTATCCTGGACTTGACTGACTATTTCCTTCCCATTATAGGGAAGTTTTCAACTATAATCTCTTCAAATATTTTCTCAGTCCCTTTCTTTTTCTCTTCATTTTCTGGGACCCCTATAATTCGAATGTTGGTGCATTTAATGTTGTCCCAGATGTCTCTGAGAAAGTCCCCAATTCTTTTCATTCTTTTTTCTTTATTCTGCTCTGCAGTAGTTATTTCCACTATTTTATCTTCCCGGTTACTTATCCATTCTTCTGACTCAGTTACTCTCCTCTTGATTCCCTCTGGAGAATTTTAAATTTCATTTATTGTGTTGTTCATCATTGTTTCTTTGCTCTTTAGTTCTTCTAGGTACTTGGTAAACATTTATTTATTTTTTCTCCATTCCACTTTCAACATTTTATATCATCTTTACTATCATTACTCTGAATTCTTTTTCAGGTAGACTGCCTATTTCCTCTTCATTTGTTTGGTCTGGTGAGATTTTAACTTGCTCCTTCAACTGCTGTGTGTTTCTCTGTCTTCTCATTTTGCTTAACTTACTGTGTTTGGGGTCGCCTTTTCACAGGGTGTGCACTCGTAATTCCCATTGTTTTTGGTGTCTGCTCCCAATGGCTAAGGTTGGTTCAGTGGTTTTGTAGGCTTCCAGGTGGAGGGGACTGGTACCTGTGTTCTGATTAATGAGGCTGGATATTGTTTTACTGGTGGGCAGGACTGCATCTATTGGTGTGTTTTGGGGTGTCTGTGAACTTATTATGATTTTAGGCAGCCTCTCTGCTAATGGATTCAGTTGTGTACCTGTCATGCTAGTTGTTTGGAATAGGGTGTCCAGTACTGTAGCTTGCTGGTCACCTAGTGGAGCTGGGTCTTAGTGTTGAGATGGAGATCTCTAGGAGAGCTTTAGCCATTTGATATTATGTGGAGCCAGGAGGTCTCTGCATGGACCAATGGTCTGAACTTGGCTTTCACTCCTCAGAGGCACAGGCCTGACATGCGGCCGGAGGACCAAGACCCTATCAGCCACACAGCTCTGATGGAAAGGGAGAAAAGAAGAAAGAAAGAAAGACAATAAAATAAAGTAAAGTTATTAAAATAACAAATATTAAAAATAAACACATTTTTAAAGTAAGAAAAAAAAAGGAGAGAAGAGATCAACCAAACCAAAAAACAAATCCACCAATGATACCAATCACTAAAAATTATACAAAAAAAAAAACCCCAAAACAACAACAACAGACAGAGAGAACCCTAGGACAAATGGTAAAAGCAAAGCTATACAGACAAAGTCATACAAAGAAGCACACACAAACACAAAAATGTTATATATATATATATGAAAAAAGGAAGCGAGCAACCAAATCAGTAAACAAATCTACCAATGATAATAAACTCTAAATACTAAACTAAGATAAACATAAAACCAGAAAAAAATTAGATGCAGAAAGCAAACCCCCAAGTCTATAGTTGTTCCCAAAGTCCACTGCCTCAATTTGAGATGATTTGTTGTCTATTCAGGTATTCCTCAGATGCAGGGTACATCAAGTTGACTGTGGAGATTTAATTCGCTGCTCCTGAGGCTGCATGGAGAAATTTCCTTTTCTTTTCTTTGTTAGCACAGCTCCTGGGTTTCAGCTTTGGATTTGGCCACGCCTCTGTGTATAGGTCGCCTGAGGTCATCTGTTCTTTGCTCAGACAGGACAGGGTTAAGTTAGCAGCTGATTAGGGTGCTCTGGTTCACTCAAGCCAGGAGAAGGGAGGGGTACAGAATGCGGGGTGAGCCTGTGCAGCACAGGCCAGCATGACGTTGCAACAGCCTGAGGCACGCCATGTGTTCTCCCAGGGAAGTTGTCCCTGGGTCACGGGACCCTGGCAGTGTCAGGCTGCAAGGGCTCCTGGGTGGGGCGGTGTGGATAGTGACCTGTGCTGCACACAGGCTTCTTGGTGGCTGCAGTAGCAGCCTTAGCATTTCATGCCTGTCTCTGTGGTCCACACTGATAGCCGCGGCTCGTGCCCATCTCTGGAGCTCGTTTAAGCTGTGCTCTGAATCCCCTCTCCTCGCGCACCCTGAAACAATGGTCTCTTGCTTCTTAGCCAGTTCCAGACTTTTTCCAGGACTCCCTCCAGGCTAGCTGTGGTGCACTAGCCCCCTTCAGGCTGTGTTCACGCAGCTAGCCCCAGTCCTCTCTCTGGGATCTGACCTGCAAAGCCAGAGCCTCAGCTCCCAGACCCCACCTGGCCTTGCAGGTGAGCAGAGAAGCCTCTCAGGCTGGTGAGTGCTGGTGAGCACTGATCCTCTGTGAAGGAATCTCTCTGCATTGCCCTCTGCACTCCTATTTCTGAGCTCTCATCTGTGGCTCTGAAGCTTCCCCCCACCATCCCCCATCTCCGCCAGTGAAGGGGCTTCCTAGTGTGTGGAAACTTATCCTCCTTCACAGCTCCCTCCCAGAGGTGCAGGTCCTGTCCCTATTCTTTTGCCTCTGTTTTTTCTTTTGCCCTACTCAAGTACATGGGGAGTTTCTTGCCTTTTCTGATGTCTTCTGCCAGAATTCAGTAGGTGTTTTGTAGGAGTTTTTCCACATGTAGATGTATTTCTAATGTATTTGTGGGGAGGAAGGTGATCTCCTCGTCTTACTCCTCCTCCATCTTGAAGGTCTCCTCAATATTGCCTACTTCTGATGAGTTGTATACTTGCCCCTCATGTAGTGAATTTATTTATTCCTATTAATGCTTTTTACCTTATGATTTATTTTGCTGAATGTTAACATCAATGCAGGGGCTTTCTTTTGGTTTGAAAATATCTGCTGTATATTTCCCACTTTTGTGACCTTAATATTTTTGTTTCTTTATATTATATGCACGTTTACTCTTGACAAGATTTTGTTCTGCCATAAAATATTCGAGTCTAAATAGCTCTGTCTTTTTATTATCTCTGTTTCATGCACTTTCTCTTCCTTCATCAGTGAGGGAGAGATTCCTGCCCTTGTTATGGAAATGGCCAAACTCCTGATGGCTGCACTCCAGAACAGAGTGGAAGTATGTTTGCTGCAGTAACCAGCACTTCTAAATATTTTACACTAGTGAGATACTAAATAATATGAACTTTTGTTTAGATATTGTTGTCTTCTGAGTTTAGTTTGCAAGAATCATCCTTTCAGAGGTCTAGTTTTTTATGAACTTTTGCAATGAGCGTCCATACCTGAAAAGCATGGAACCTCAGGCCCTGTAGCCATGGAAACTTCTCCAAATACAGAGACACCATCGTTGATAGTGCCTGAGCAGCTAATATGCACATCATAAAAATATCTGTTTAACTGAACACATTATCTACTAAAGAACTCAAGTCCTTGGGTCCATTTGATTAAGGAAGTCCTTGTAGACTGTACATTTACATCTTTTTTTTACCCCCTTTAATTCTAGAACCTGGCTCAAGGCCTGGAGCCCCTGAGGGCTCAGCATATATATATACATATATATAATATGTATATATATGTATATATATACATATATATTTTATATATTTTAAAAAATTCATTTTTATTGGAGTATAGTTGATTTACAATGTTGTGTTAGTTTCTGCTGCACAGCAAAGTGATTCAGTTATACATATACATATATTCATTCTTTTTTAGTTTCTATTCCCATATAGATCATTACAGAGTATTGAGTAGAGTTCCCTGTACTATATAGTAGGCTCTTATTAGTTATCTATTTTATATATAGTAGTGTGAATATTTCAATCCCAATCTCCCCATTTATCCCTCCCCCCTTCCCCCTTGGTAACCGTAACTTTGTTTTCTACATCTGTGAGTCTATTTTTATTTTGTAAAGAGGTTCATTTGTACCATTTTTCTGATATTCTACATATAAGTGATATCATATGATATTTGTATTTCTCTGTCTGACTTACTTCACTCAATATGCCAATCTAAGATGTGGTACATATATACAATGGAATATTACTCAGCCATACAAAAGAATGAAATAATGCCATTTGCAGTGACATGGATAGACCTAGAGATTGTGAACATATATTTTTGATGAATTTTAAAAAGTGATTTTTCTGATTCTGTAATGTCTTCCAAAGAGTGAAGAGAAAATGACATTACTGCATTTATTGGAATAATGACTATGATAGATACAGTTTTTCCACCATATAAAAGAGTAGGAGCACCACAGCCAGCATCAGGGTGTTACAGCTGACAGGCTTTACTGTTATCAGTGGAGGAATTTCAACCCTTGCAAACAGGAGAGCACCACAACTCAGACCTGCTTCTGTCAGAGTCTTGGGGCAGCACAGAATCTCTGAGTGACATTTCTCAAATAAACCCTAGAACATTTTTCTTTAATTTTACAAAGGCTCGGAAATCATTTCTCTGGAATTACTGCACTGCACAATTAATGCCTTTCTCCACTAGCTAAAGAATGTCTTTGCACTAAAGGATTTCATTTTGCCCTCACAGATTATTTTGCACTGAGGAATCATATTGGAGTGAATGTAAATGCTTAGCCTAGATGGAGATGTGCTGACTTTAAGATAAGAGGCTCATATTTTAAAAATAAAACTTCCACTTTCTTTTAAGGAGTGATGCATAGTCCTCTCCATCTGTTCTTCAAAGAAGATTAGCAGGCGAATAGTACATCTCTTCAAGCTGGAATAATCCTTTAAGGTCATTGAAGGGAAACTCCAACTTTATAGGAATAGTGGCATTATAATAGATGGGAAAGAATGAGCCTTGGAGGAGGAAGACATGGATTATCTGAAACCAGGGCCATCCCTCAAACTTGTCTTTGTCCTTGGCCCAACTCTACCATCAATAATTCTCTCTTTTCTTCCTGCCAACAAGATATTCCTGACCTGTCCTGTGCTGCATTTTCTCAGTTCTTTACCAGGTGACATAGTGCTTTGTTCTAAATTGTTAATGGCTGATAATGCCTTGATATGATACCACTTCCCTGAAGAATGTTCAAGTGATATCTGGACATATAATCTTCTATCAAAAATAAACTAATTGGAAATAGAGAATTTGGGGGACAATGTGTCCATAGGATGGAAGCAGATGCTTTGGTTTTATGTTCTTTTCAATGCTCCTAAGGTCAGTCTACCTGTAAGTCCCAATGTGGACCATAGATGGATTACCCCATGGCTGATATCCTGGAAGGTCTTTGTTTCATGTCACCCACCAGTTATTTGAATCTCCCTCAATCTTTGTTTGGAGAGTGAGCATCGCTAATGAGCACAAAGTCATTTGTATTGAACACAAACAGCCTAAATGAGCATTTAAAAATCTGAACTTGGCAATGTCGGTAATTTTAGAAATAATGCTGTTATTTATAAATTATGAAATTACCTTGAATTTATCAGATTGACTTGCTTTTTATTATAGGATTCTAGAAAACTGGCTGGATCAAGGCTTTTTCTCTGGCAAAATCTACCAAATTTTAGGAGAGGGATTATATAAATGCAAAATGAAAACACAAACCATAAATTACCATGAAATTGGAGGGGCCAGTGCCATTGGGGGTCTATGCTGTCACCTTGACACATCTGCACTCTGTCCCTCTTCTTTTCTTTCCTCCTCCATGTCTCCCTTGGGTGATAGCATAGCGTAAGAACCTGTTCCTTTGTTCTGTCCCCTCCTGCTTCTGGTCCTGAGGCTGGTCCCTCTCAGCCTTCATATACATGGCCCCGCTCTCTTTGTCTTGTCTAGCTCCCTCACATGTCATTTAAGTACCTGTTTCAATTTTCCCCCTTAGTTCTTGGAACCTGGATTTCACAGATATCTCTAATGCAATGGTCACTATTATTTCTTCCAGAAAAACCAAGCTACACAGTGACCCCTATTTAACCTGATTCCCTCTGGAGACCCTCTCCTCACTCTGTTATCCTGGCACATCCTCTACTTCTGAGAAAAGTTTACCTTTTTTACATTTTCAGACTACCCTTTCACCTCCCACTGGATAAAAGAGGATTCCTCCAATCCTTCCTTCTCTGAAGCATCCTCCTGACATGGGACCTTCTGTGTTCCCCCCTCCTCCTACTGGTTTCCAGTAGGAGTCACAGGATGACACATTTTAATCTTGTTCTCTAGCCACAAATTTTCATCCACGTTTGAGTCTGGCTTCTGACATTTTGTCATTCATCCTGTCCTCACTTCTAAGTCTACATGTCCACAACAAAGCTGTCCCTAAAATTATTTCCTCTTAACATTCTCTTCATACATTTTAATATTATTCTCCTAAAACAATTTTTAAATTAACATTTTTAGTTAAATCCTATTATTCTGGTACAAATTTTGGATTTTTATTGTTACTTTGATGCAATAAGTTATTGATGAGAATCACAATTTTACCATATACTAAACATCTACTCTTAGGCAGGTTGCTTGACCTTGGTCTCATATTTCTCATCTATAGAACAAGTATTCAGAATTGCTACAGACCAGTGGTTCTTTGTGCCTTCCAATATCTCCCTTTTTGAGAAGGAGTGTCTGTAGGCTGTTGCAGTTATTTTTATTCTGTCCCATAACTGTATGTTGAGTGTATGTGGGTGGGATACCTTGTTTCTTTACTTTCTTGATCTGCAGATCAAGAAAAACTGTATTTGAGAAATTACACCCAAGGACCTTCATCCACACTTGGGATAGGTTTAGAAAATGAGATCCTGGGCTTTGAGCCTATTCTGTAATAGGGTGAGACTCTGGGGGACTTTGGGAAGAGGTCAGTATTATTGTTCATGAAGGAGGGACACAAATCCCAGGCACCTGAGAGTGGATTGTGGTAATCATCCTCTCTGGTGGTTTCTCAAGACACTAATCACCTCTGGGGCAATTGTGAGTCACTGTGGCCTTGATGTAAGCTTCTTGCTGAAAAAGACATTAGTTGAGTGCAATAGGAATCTAGATGTACCTTTACAACAGATTAATTGCATCAGTAGCCCTAATTCTTTACCTCTCTATTTATTTTTTTAAAAGAAATTTTTAGCTGCCTTCTGCATTTTTAATTTTTTTATTTTTTATTGAAGTATAGTTGATTTACAATGTTGTGTTAGTTTCAGGTGTACAGCAAAGTGATTAATATATATATGAATATATATATATATTCTTTTTCAGATTCTTTTCTCATATAGGTTATTACAAAATATTGAGTATAGTTCCCTGTGCTATACAGCAGGTCCTAGTTAATTTGTACTTACTTTTGATGCTTAACAACAGCTGTGCTTGTCTTTATATGAAGCAAAATATCTTTACAATAGTATTCTGCATTCATGCCAAAACCCGGCACTGCCCAGTGATTGCTGCAGACTCTAAATGAAGAAACATTGAATGTCGAGCTTGCAAATGCAGTGTTAGGAAATATCAACATTGTGGCAGCCATCACCATTCTCTTAGGTCTCAACCTTGAAATTTGGAGCTTGGCATGGATCCTCCCCCATCATTCTTTTCAAACATCTAATTGAATAAATTCATCAAGATTTTTCTAAGCAGTTATTGGAATTTGTTTTTCTTAATGATAGTTATCACTAGACCCTCATCACCTGAACTCAAGTCCAAAAAAAAAATCCTTGAGCACCTGTCGAGTACAAGGCAGCACAACTGGTGTTTATAGAGGCACAGGCGGAGGGGTCCCTCCCTTTGTGGCTTGGGTAAGTGGCCACAAATCAGGGATGAGACACTAGACAAACACATCTAACACAAAGAAGAAGATGTCAAATGCCACCGAGAGATACCAATGAAGTGACATGAGATGTGAAACCAGAGAGACTTCAGAGCTGGTCAAGAGGATCAGAGAAGGATTCTCCTGGGGCCATGTCTTCTTTCTGGCTGACTCCCATTACAGCCAGTTGGGCTCAGGGTTCCCTTTCACCTGTCTGTCCAAAATCCTCACATGGGCATGAAGTTCTAGTTCCCTAGTCCTTTGGGACCTGGTCATATTCCATTCCCCACATAAGGTGTTGTGCTCAGTCACGGTGGGACCTGCAGTCCGCACTTGCCAAACCAGCCTCAGCTGGTTTCCCAGTCTTGGGTTGTGTGTTTATTCAGGAAGGCAGTTCAGACAGAGGTGACATTTGTGATGGGCCTTGAAGCATAATGGACATGGTGGGAGGCAGTATAAAGGGAGGTGCTCAACAACACAGGAGTATATATGTCAGGTATACAGCTTAAAACTTGCAGGTCCAAATAGTTTGGTTTACTCAATTGTCCTTGTGATTGGAGCTTTTTATAATGGATAATATTTGTCTCTAGGAGAAGGTCTAAAGGAATTTACCTCTATTACTAATTTTATTCTTTATAATTTAGGGGAAACATCAGGGGTAATTGAAGAATGCATGTTTTCACTGGCTTTTTATACAAAATCTACAAAACTTAGGAATTTGATGCATGCTATAAAGCAAAGAGGGGTCTTACTATGGCCTATAATGTAGGGGGCAAGAAAAGATGAGAAAAATACCTGAATTTTCCCTCTTGACCTCTAAGTAAATTCACTCCTTTGTAATGTAGGTTGTCGTGGAATCAGAAAGAGCTGTGGAATTATAAGACTGGAGAAGATATTGTAATTAGAGGATCATTAAATTCATTGTAATTGCTGTTTCTTTCAGTTAAACTGACAGAGGGGTATATTTGACTCCCAGGAGAAATTTGGGACATCTTGTGGTTAAAAAACTCTTCCAAGACCATTCTTTTACCTATTATCAGGGAGTTTTAGGACAAAAGAACATGGGAAGTCACAGCAGATGGGACAGACTTTTGACAGCAGTGTGCATAGTGACACTGTGTTGGGAAAGAGAGGATTAGAATAAGGATGGGGATTTAAAAATATACCAAGGGACAGTAAGACATTACAGTGTTTGGAGCAGCATTGTGAGATGAATGGAATTGATCCAAACATCAGAAGAAATAATCAGACAAAGTACATCATACAGAATGTATGAAAAGGGGATGGAGATGAGTCATTAGGAAGCTATTGTAATAGCTCAACCCCAGGAAACAGAACATGTATTACTATGACTCCCTGAGTCTAAAAATGAACAATGATCTCAAAGAGCATTTAAGGTGCTAAATCAAGAAAACAGTAAGAGACTATTCCAAACCATTACTAAGCTATTTGAACTTTCAATGAGAAAAGCATGCAATTCCTTTACTCAGGTTATATAAGGATTTGAAATGTAGACTGAAGTATTTCTGGCTTCCCCTCAATCAATTCCAATTTTGCTAAGCTTTGAGGAGATGGGGATTTAATGAGGGACATTAATTCTGCTGAGAATAAAGTAGAAACAGCTTACAAGGCATTAAGGCTTCTTTTCTGAATGTTTGTAGACCAGTATATAAGGGCCTTGGCCTAGTCAGTGCGAAGGCCCAAAGGCAAAGCAAGAAATAGGCACTAAAGAAAGTAGGATATGGTCTTTGGTACAGCCTCTGAGTATAAACCCAGTTGCTCAGCCCCCAGTGGCATGGTCTTCCCCCACAACCCTGCAGGCCTGTGGTACCAGGAACCTCCGCCCTGGTGATTTCTCACTCCCTCTGGGCTGCTGAGCCCTCTGGATGTAGGTGTGCCATGTCATCATCATTCACCTGTGGTCTCTTTTTTTTTTAAATTAGTGTGGTAAGGGCAGTTAATGAGAGATCTACCCTCAAATTTTTAATTATGAGATATAATCTGTTAATGATAAGCTCGATGTCATGTAGCAGATCTCCAGAACTTATTCATTTTGCAAAATTGAAACTTTATGCCCAGTTATTAGCAAGACCCCATTTTTCCCTCCCCCACAACCCCTGGCAACCACCATTCTACTCTTCTTCTATGAGTTTAACTATTTTAGATTCCTTGCATTGGTGAAGTCCTGCAGTATTTTCCTTCTGCTACTAGCTTATTTCACTTAGCATAATATCCTCCAGGTTCATCCAAATTGTCAGATATGGCAGAATTTCCTTCTTTTTAAAGGCTGAATAATACTCCATTGTATGTATACACTGTATTTTCCTTATCCACTCATCTGTTGATGAATGTTTATGTTGTTTCCATATCTTGGCTATTGTGAATAATGCTGCAATGAACCTAGAAGTGGTAATATCTCTTTGAGATCCTAATTTCAATTCTTTTGAATAAAGAACCAGAAGTGGAATTGCTGTATTACATGGTAGCTCTATGCTTAATTTTTTTGAGGAACCTCTATACTGTTTTCCACAGAGACTGCATCCTTTTGCATTCCCACCAACAGTACACAAGTGTTCCCCTTTTTCCTCATCCTCTCCAACACTTGTCTTTTTTGTTTGTTTGTTTGTTTTGCGGTACGCGGGCCTCTCACTGTTGTGGCCTCTCCCGTTGTGGAGCACAGACTCCGGACATGCAGGCTCAGCAACCATGGCTCACGGGCCTACCCGCTCCACGGCATGTGGGATCTTCCCGGACCAGGGCACGAACCTGTGTCCCCTGCATCGGCAGGCAGACTCTCAACCACTGTGCCACCAGGGAAGCCCCCCAACACTTGTTTTTTATCTGTGGTCTCTTGTGATGACTTTGCTTTTCTTGTTGGATTAAATGACTGAACAAATGTAACTTCAGCCAAGCCTGAGATATAATTTGTTTATACTCAGAGTTAGGCATCTGTGCACCTTTGTACAGATATGTTCCTCGATATATCTTTCTACAATGTCTTCCTCTTACACAAACTACTAGGAAGCTCTGGATAGGATTTGTGTTCTCTGCTCTAGCAGAGTGTCTGAGGCCTGAATATGATATTTGTTGGTGCTATTTTAACACTATCTGGCTTTAGCTTAATTTTCCTATGCTTACTTTCCCCTTTCTTGTGATTTTTCTTTTTTTCCAGGTTTATTGAAATATAAATGACATATAACATTGTGTAAGTTTAAGGTATACAATGTGATGACTTGATACACATATATATATACCAAAATTATTACCCCAATAAGGTTAGTTAGCACATCATTCACCTCACACAATTACCTTTTATTTTGTTTGTTTGTTTTTTGTGGTGGTTATGGTGAGAACAATCCCATTTACAATAACATAAAAAGCAATAAAATATTTAGAAATAAATTTAACCAAGTAAGTGAAAGATCTATATACCAAAAGCTATAAGACATTGATTAAAGAAATTAAAGAAGGAGGGTTCCCTTTTCTTCACACCCTCTCCAGCATTTATTGTGTGTAGAATTTTTGATGATGGCCATTCTGACTGATGTGAGGTGAAACCTCATTGTAGCTTTGATTTGCATTTCTCTAATAATTAGTGATATTAAGCATCCTTTCATGTGCCCCTTGGCCATCTGTATGTCCTCCTAGGAGACATGTCTATTTAGGTCTTTTTTGATTGGGTTGATTGATTTGTGATACATGGAACCTAAAAAAAAGTACAAATGAACTTATTTACAAAACAAGAAAAGACCCACAGACATAGAAAACAAACTTATGGTTACCAAAGTGGGGGTGGATAAATTAGGAGGTTGGGAATAACATATGCACACTACTATATATAAAATAGATAACCAACAAGGACCTACTGTATAGCACACTACATAGCATTATGAAATATACTCAATAGTTTATAATGCCTGTAAGGGAAAAGAATCTGAAAAAGAATATATATAAACATATCTACACAATTTTTTAGTTTCTTAAGGAACCTCCATACTGTTTTCCGTAAGTCAGACAGAGAAAGAGAAATAGTGTATGATATCGCTTATATGCAAAATCTAAAAAAAGAAAAATGATACAAATGAACTTATTTACAAAACAGAAACAGACTCACAGACTTAGAGAACGAACTTATGGTTACCAGAGGTGAAGGGTTGGAGGGAAGGATAGTTAGAGAGTTTGGGATTGACATGTACACACTGCTATATTTAAAATGGATAACCAACAAGGACCTATTGTATAGCACAGGGAATCTGCTCAATATTATGTAACAACCTAAATGGGAAAAGAATTTGAAAAAGAATAGGTATATGTATATATATGTAACTGAATCACTTTGCTGTACACCTGAAACCAATGCAACATTGCTAATCAACTATAATATAAAATAAAAAGTTAAAAAAGAATATGTATATTTTATATATATATACACATACACATCTGTACTGTACCCCTGAAACTAACACAACATTGTAAATCAACTATACTTCAATAAAATAAAATTTTTAAAAATTAAGGAAGACAGAAGTAAATGGAAAGTCATTTTTTGTTCATGTATTGGAAGAGTTAATATTATTAAAATGTCCATACTACCCAATGCCATCGATAGATTCTAAAGTAATCCCAATCAAAATCCCATTGTTTTTCTGACAATTTTTTTTTCCAAATTTCAAATCCTTGTTGAGATAAACATGTACTATAAAGTAATGTTTACATTTAAAAGCAACCTCTCAATTTTATTGAGCTAAATTGCTGCTTAAATTTGGTGAGAATCAAAATCTTCTTTCCTTTAAGTCAACATATATGAATTCCGGTGAGAGCTTTCTTAGTTAATTATTTATTTTCTAATTTAGGATATCATTTTTCACATATGATTATCCTTTGCAAGTTAACTAACATATATTTATTTATTGGCTTTGAGAAATGTCCTCCAAAGGTAGTATCTTGTGACGAGATACAGGTACATTTTCAGGAAATGCACCTTTCACAGCAGTGCTGTGGCCTGCAGCCACATGGGGGCGATGCCCAGCTGAGCCCTTGCCACTTCAGCTCCCCTGCACCAACACCTCCTCTCACCATCTATTGCTCAAATATATACATCCTTAAAAGTCAGTCTGCTCACTGACATTTCTCCTACCCAACCTCGTGCCCCCTGCCCTCTGTCCAGTCACAATGCTAAGATAACCTAGAACTGCAGTCTGATTCTAGAACTACCATGTGAAACCAGAGAACACTGATTTCCACTCTTTCACAATAAGAAAAGTCCCATTCATCACACTAGCATTTTGCATTTGGGGACCAGAGGGTATGAGAACTAAACCATCTCTACATTCCCTTGGTCTCCATCCTGTTGGCCTACCCTGCAGACTTTGGACCTGTCAGCCTATACAACTGTGTAAGCCACCAGTTGACCCTTGAACAACAAGGGGGCTAGGGATGCTGACCCCTGCACAGTCAAATTTTGCTTATAATTTTATAGTCAGCCATCTGTATCTGTGGCTCCACATCTGTGAATCCGACCAATCATGAATTGTGTAGTACTTCTGTATTATTTATTGTAACAAATCCATGTATAAGTGGACCCGTGTTGTTCAAGGGTCAACTGTATATGTATAGACACATCCTATTGCTTCTTTTTCTCTGTAGATTCCTGACTAATACAGTTTCTTCCTTCTTCCTTCTTTTTCCCAAGGACAGGAGAGACTGGGCTCTGGGTGGGGAAAACCACAGGGAAACAAGTGACATCGTCTCTGGCCCTGCCTCTCTGCTCATCTTCTCCCTCAGGGTAGCATATGTTCCCCTGCCCTGCAGACCAGCCACTCAGGTTACCTAGTGAGTGAAAGGTGACCAAGATGCATTGCTGATTTCTCTCTCTCTCCTCTCTTCTTTTCTCATTCCCATCCAATTCCCTGCAGTAGCCTGACTCATCTTGGGGCAAGAGGACCAGGTGGATACCCTGCAGCCATCACTTCTGAGATGAGGGGCCATGTGCACACTGGGTGCTGGGATCCAGGAGAGAGAGCAGGTCCAGCAGAAGAGGGAAGACCAGACCCCACTCCAAGGCTGGCCATGCCCCAAAGTTGTCCCCCAGGCCTAAGTAATGTTCGGACTTCCTCTCAATTAAAATAAACACTTGACCTAATTTATATTTATTAAAATATTTGTTTCTCTTGTCAACTTGATCCTTTTGATTTTGAGCATCACACACTACCATTTCGCTCATAATTACTTTCATTGTGAACTGAGAAAAGTGTTGGTGAATTTCATGGCTAGACCCTCCCTTCCCCCAGACAATGGCTTCCTGGTGCTACAGGCTGAAAAGAAGTGGAAATAAGGGCATTAATTCTTAACACACATACACACACACACACAAACACACACACACCATTGACAGCCCACTGGAAGAGGTCTTGCTCATAAATCACCCTCAATTTGTTTTTCAAAAGATTATATGTGAATAAATTATAGTCATTATTTACTTACACTGTTGGCAGTTTAAGTAAATGATAACTCCTCCTCCTCCTTTTCTTCTGTCTTCTTTTTTTTTTCAGAATGCAAATTGCTTCTTTATTTTAAAGTCTATTTTATCTGATATGAATATTGCTACTCCAGCTTTCTTTTGATTTCCATTTGCATGGAATATCTTTTTCCATCCCCTCACTTTCAGTCTTTATGTGTCCCTAGGTCTGAAGTGGGTCTCTTGTAGACAGCATATATATGGGTCTTGTTTTTGTATCCATTCAGTGAGCCTGTGTCTTTTGGTTGGAGCATTTAATCCATTCACATTTAAGGTAATTATCATCTATACTCCTTCACTGAGTAAATGATTATGGAGAACCAGCCACTTGGCCAGACCTGGTTCAGCTCAGTCTCCATTATAGGGCCCTGCCCTTGTGCAACTGGCATTCTAGCTGAATGTGGGGGTGGTGGGTAGTCAGAACAGAGCCAATAAACCTAAAATAAAGCATAAGAAGATTACGAGTGCTATCAAAGAGAGAGAGAGAGAGGGAGGGAGAAAGAGAGAGGGAGGGAGAGGGAGGGAGAGGAGGAACCCATAAATTAAAACCAATGACAATGCAAAGACCATATTTGGATCCGGATTCAAACAAACTATGTAATAAAGAGTATTATGAGAGTTATGGGAATGTAAACACAGACTAAATATCTGATGACATTTGGGAGTTATTGACTATTTTAGACATATGCTTTTTAAGAAAAGAATCCTTTTTTAAAAACATCTTTATTGGAGTATAATTGCTTTACAATGTTGTGTTAGTTTCTGCTATATAACAAAGTGAATCAGCTATATGTATACCTATATCCCCATATGTCTTCTAGAGATTCATCATAAAATATCTACAAGAGAAATTATGTAGTATATAGGACAAGCTTCACAATAATCAAAGGAGGCTGGAAAGAAGAGAAAGGGGTGTAGGTTAAACACAACTATCCATGAATTGATCTCTGTTGAAGCTGGGTCTTGGGTATTTGAAAATTAATTTTGTTATTTTGTTCTTCTTTGGGATATGTTAGGCACTTCCTATAATGAAAAAGTATTAAAAAAAGACTTCTTCTTCTTGTAATTAATGTGCTTAGGGTCATCTTTGAGAAGACCCTGGATATCATGAACATATTCTTCTGAATTCTCTTCTGGAAAATTTATTGTTTTGTTTTACATTTACGTCAAAATCAACCTACAACAGATTTTGTGTATGGAGTAAGGCACAGGTTAAGTACTCTTTTCCCATGTATATGTCCAATTGGAAAGCACCATTTATTGAAAAAGTGGCATTCCCCACTGCCCTAACACAGCCTCTCACAGACCTTTGTCCATCTATGGGCAGGTCTGTTCTGGGCCCCCCACTCGATCCTGTTCATCAATGTGTCAATCCTTGTCAACTGCTATAGCTTTAAAAAGTGTCAATATACCATTTAACAAATCTTGCCACCTTGTTGACCTTTTTTCAAAACTGTCTTGTCTAGTCTTGCTCTTTTTCATTTCCAGGTGAATTTAGGGCCATCTTCTCAAGTTCTACCAAAAAACTGTTGAGATTGCACTAAATCTGTAGGTTAGTCTGGGGAAAATGGATATTTTTACAATATAAAACAGAGTGTATGCCTCCATTTATTTACATCTTCTCTAATCTCTCTCAATGATGTCTCACAGAGGTCTTGCACATTTTGGGGTATATTTATTCCTGAGTATTTATACACAATCTGATTACTATTTATTGACTTACATAGATATTCTTTCTGTGTGAGTTTTGGTAGGATTCATTTTTCTAGGAATTTATCTTTTTCATCTACATTTTCAAATGTAAGGTATAAAGTGTATATAATCTTTCAATTTTTTAATGTTTTTAAAAACTACTGAAATCCTCATTTTTTATATCTGTATTGGTTATTTGTGTCCTTGCCCCTTTTCTCTCAATTATGCTTACAGGGGATTTATCAATCTTATTAATAATAAGATTGGTATTCTTCTTCCTTACATATTTGGTGGAATTTTCTGGTGAAGTCATCTGGGGCTTCAGATTTGGATAAAGTAATAATTTTAGTTATTTTGTGTATTTTCTTAGTAATCATTGGATTATTAAATGTTTTATTTCTTCTTTTTCAGCATTGGGATGTTGCATTAAAATTTTTAGGCTAATACAACATTGTAAAGCAACTATATTTCAATAAAATTTTTTTTAATTGGAAAGAAACCCACTTTTGGCCTTATTGTAATTCTCTGTTGTGTGCTTGTTTGTTTTTTATGTCTTTAAAATTTCTGCTTGTATCTCTCAGAGTACCAGCAGGAAACAGATGAAACATGCACATTAGAATAATTTGAGAATACTTAATAAAGGGACATTTACCCAAGTGTGGGTTGAAGTGAGAAGACCACAAGGGGCAGATAGTGTGATATCATGGGAGGTGATGTTGAGTGTAGGTTGCTACCTCTGGGCCTGAAAGAGCAAGGGAGGGAGATTCTGTAGGAAGCCAAGGTCACAGGTCTGATAGTGAAGGATGACTGAGTGGAACTTGGTCCTTTAGTCAAGGATGCATTTGGCCTGGGCTGCTCACATGGGGAGAGAGTAAAAGGAATCAATATTGCAGCTCCAGGCTCCTCTCCTACCTAGGTTTCCCAGGAGGCCAGAAGGTCAGGGAGCCTATCATGTGGTCGGCTTCCTGAAAGACAGATCCAAATGAAGAAGGGTGAAGTGTAGAACTGAAGGAGCAGAAAGTATGTCACCCAGACTGCTCCTCTTGCCCCTTGGTATACAAGAGTTTTCCAGGTGAAAAATTGGTGTTCCCATCACAGAAGACACAGCTTGACTGTTTGGGGTAACGCTGATTCTGTCCTATGACCATGTGATCATAAAGCAATTTGTCCTCGACATCCAGATAGAGAACCTTAAAATGTACTTCAGACCTTGAAAACACAAGAACAAGGACTTAAGGACTAAAGATCTAAAGAGGAAATCTAAAGCTTGACTGAAAGGAGTTCCCAAAAAAGAGAACAAAGAAAATGCAGAAGAATAAATTGCCTAAAATGAGGGACAAATCTGTCTCAGTGGTAAAGGAATACAACAGTCTTCAGGAGAGGTCCCACCAAACTAGAAGAATTTTTTTAAAAAGATTCACATTGAGGGTTATCTACACATGATTTCATAACAAAAAATCAATTCCAAAATTCTTCCAAGGAAAAAACAAGAAGGGAATCTGCAAAAATGATTAAAAGCCTGGTATTTGAGACAAAAGCCCAATTCCTAGCTGGAAAGATTCATCTGTCTAAAGTAAGCTATCCACAAGTTTACTTGTAGCTTCAGTTGCAAGCACGGTCAAATTGATAAGGGATTCTCAATTCATATGGAGTTGAAAATGTACAAATATTCATAATATAACTTTGAAAATAATTAAGGGAAAGGAAATTTTCCCTACCCAATGAAATGACTAAATTTCTAAATATAATAATGATTTTATTAATTTTCCTCAGATAAGTATGTATAAAAATCACATATTACATAAAATGCATTAATTTGTAAATACATTCTTCCACTCCCTCAAAAAATAAATTATTCTGTTTACAAGCCTCTTTTAAAAGAAAAGTCACTAAACTTCATGGCAAGCACAATAATTACAAGAGTGAGTTGCACAAAAGGAAGTCAAAGGTATGAGTATAGGGCAGATCATTCAAGACCTTCTCAAAAACAATAATAAACTAGGGATTAAAAAAATGTAACAAAAACTATTGGAGGATTTGAAGCATAACATAAGTAACAACAGATTTATATTTAGGAAGATTACCATGGTTATAATATGAAAGAATGGATTTTGTGGCATCTATGGGAAGAGGACAGTTGGAAGACTGTTGTAATCTTGGCAGAGATGCTGCTGGCCTGGGTTGAGGTGGTGACAAAATTGATGGAGATCACATTGGTAGTCTTTACTGATGGGTAAAATTGAATAGGAATCAAAGATGTTGTCCATAATTCTGACTTGAACAATAGGTGGATGCTCATATCATTTACTGAGATGGGGAAGACCCATTAAAGAGGAGAAACCAAGAGATCAATTTTTGCATCCATCAAGTTTGAAAACTCTGTAAACAATTAATGTGGCATTAGCTATGCTTGACTGGAGTTTAGGAGAGAGATATGTTCAGAAATATGAAGTGATGGATGTCAACCTTAAACAATGTTAAAAACTCCATGATGATCTAAGAAGAAAGAAATATAAGAGGGCACAGGATTAAGTCCTGACAAATCCCCACATTTATGGTCAGGCAGAGATGGAGGAGGTATCAGCCAAGAAAACCAAGAAAGAAGAGCCTGTGAGGTGGGAGAAAAATGGAAGAGGGCTAGGTGATGGAAGACAAGGAAGAGAAGTGTTTCAACACTTAGATCAGCTGACTGTATCACATACCACTGTGTTATGGAGTAGAGTAAGGGCAGACGGTCCTTTACATCTGACCATGTGGATGGAGGTCATCGATGCCCTAGACTGGAGAAGATGCAGAGGTGTGGTGATGTGGGAGTCAAATTGCAGTGATCAGAGAGTGAATGGAAGGCAAGAAAATGACAACCACTCTTCATGGGCAACAAGTGGATGAACACATGGGAAGCAAGAAAATGGGGTAGTAGCTGGAGAGAGATGGATGGTAGAGGTCTTGTCATTTTGAGGTTTACTGCTTGTTTCTTATAAAAAATGCAAAAGATAGGTGGATAAATGAGAGGGGAGGCCTTGAAATGCACCAGCAGATGAGATTCAGAAAACATGTGGAGGGCAAGGCCTTCAATAGAAGTGAGTATAGGGAGGGTGGTAGGTACTGGAGGGAAGATAAGAAAGGTTACTGCTGTGTCTCACTGAAGTAGTAGGGGTGTGTGTGTGTGTGTGTGTGTGTGTGTGTGTGTGTGTGTGTGTTCTGGTTGTGCACTGCACAACTACAGAGGAGGCCTGTGTGATGAGCACTTCCTGGGGTCCTGCACTACACATCTTGTCCTGTTGTACACCATGGCCCTAAATGAGGTCATCAGCTGACAGATTGAAAGTCTACTTCAGAATCTTTAGGAAGAGATATCAGACTCCACAACCATCTTATCTACAATAAGACAGATCCCTCTGGTGTCTTCAATTCCTTCACAAGCTCCAGGGGAAAAAAAAATGGGCCTAACATACAGAGAAAAGCAGAAATAAGAGAGACGGGAGGGACTTCCCTGGTGATCCCGTGGTTAAGACTCTGTGTTCTCAATGCAGGGGGCACAGGTTTGATCCCTGGCTGGGGAAATAAAATCCTGCATGCTGCAGAGCATGGACCCCAAAAACTAAAAAAAAATAACTAAAAGGATGTTTTCTTCCTTTAATATTCCAGAATTTTTAAAAAGGTGGGGGGGGGGAGAGGTAGCTAATGAGCCTATGTTGTTGTTTTTTTTTTTCTATCTCTGGATCCATTTGTTTCTGGAGTCAACTCTATTTTCACCTTTTCCAAGTAGGATGTAAGCCAGCATAGCCCTTTGGGTCCCTTGGCAAAAAAAAAAAAAAAGCCAAAACACTATGTATATAGAGGCCAGATGACTGATACATCTAGCACCTAGAATCTGGGAGGCCTTCTTGCTTTACACCACATCAGACTTCTTTCTTTGGCAATAAAACACATGTGCACACACCACACACACTAAAAACAGTGTCTTCAGGAGAATTCAGTTAACAACAGCTAAAAATTCATATGTTAAAACATTTTGATATCTAATGTATAACTCTTCTTCAGCTATGCTTTGGAAGCTCCAATTTTATAGAGTAAGGTGACTTTTCTGACACTCAGAAACAAAATACCCTTTTTAAAAGCACTTTTTAAAGCTACCACTTAGTACATGAGTAGTAAGTGCCAAGAACTATGCTAAGTGCTTTTCATTTTTAATCCTTGCAGTAACCTTTTGAATAGGTGATGTATGTCCAGATTTCAAAGAAGCAAACCAAAGCACAGAAAAATTAGATAACTTGCTCCAGGTCACCAAACTAGTAAATGGCAGACAAAAAGATGTCAATATAAGCTCCACAATATTAATATAATTAAGATAAATATAATTACTCAATAAAACTTACATACTTCATTCACTAATTGTCAAGTGTTGCCAAAGTTGATTTTGCTCTTCCACAAGATGGGAAAAATAAGTTAGCTTGTTCTTCTTTATCCATATCATTATTTAGACATATTAATTGATATATGTGTATTTACATAAAGATATATTTTGGCTTTCTGATGTAAAAGGATCTTTCTATTCTATTATGTGCTATGCTAAACTATGCAGTTCTAAGATAGTCCCAATACACCCAAGCATTTAATTCCAAGAATGGTGAAGCAATTGATAAGATACATAGAATTCCATATGAGTAAAATTGGTTACCAAACCCTTCAAAGGCAAAAGACATATTTATGTTTGTTAATAAATAATCCCCTCTGTGATTTCCAATTTAGAAAGTTTGACTGCTTTAGATAAGCTTTATTTATATTTTCTATTTCAAAAAAGGTCATGTTCCCACTTGATGTCACAACCACTAATTTGGATATTTATCTTCTTGTTGTTCATTTCGTATTGTCCATCCTATCTACAAAGATTTCCATAGTAATAGGCCACAGGGTTGATATGACTCCCTCATTTGGGTTCAGGAAGGACAGCAAATATATTATTCCTCATGGTTATTCCATAACTGACAAGGCCTTCCTCAAAGAATGATGATTTACCCTGAAAGAGATATATCATATGGGTCTTTACGATTTCCATATGCAATGACTAGGATTCAAAATAGCAGATGTCAACGCTGTACAAGATCAGTGCATGACAAAACCCTTGCCCCTTGGAACCTTCACCTCAGCACAGTCATTTCTTTTACTGGCAATCAAAGTAGAGCCTGACTGGTACAACTTCCACTAAGAGGTAGTTTTGAATAAGAAACTCTGAATATAATAATATTTTATTCTAGGAAGTGGCTAGCTAACACCTGTGGGGTCAGGCACTAGGGAGGCAAAGATGAATAAGCCACAGAACTGTGAGAAAGATAGAAAAAGAGACAAAAAATGACATTGCAAAGTGACCAGTATTCCTAACAAGGCCACCACACAATGCTATGAACTCACATGTGGTAGTGGTCATGCCAGAAAGAACAACCATGTGATTAGAAGGCTGGAACTTTGATGTGTGTGCCATCAGCCTGACCTTCTGGGAGGGGAGATAAAGAAGGTGGAAGCTGAGCTCAATAACATGATCAAAGATTCAATCAGTCATGCAGAGAAACTGCAATAAAAACTCAGGGTACTGAAGCTCAGGTGAGTTATCCCAGATGGAAATACCCATCGATATGCTAGAAAGATAACATGTCCTAAGGAACTGGAAGTTTGGCATTTGGATCCCTCCCAGGCATTACCCTTTGGATTACTTCTTTTATCTGGTTCTAATTCATAGCCTGTATTTTTGTTTTTTACATCTTTATTGGAGCATAATTGCTTTACAACGGTGTGCTAGTTTCTGCTTTATAATAGTGAATCAGTTATACATATACATATGTTCCCATATCTCTTCCTTCTTGCATCTCCCTCCCTCCCACCCTCCCTATCCCACCCCTATAGTTGGTCACAAAGCACCGAGCTGATCTTGTGCTATGCGGCTGCTTCCCACTAGCTATCTACCTTACGTTTTTTAGTGTATATGTCCATGCCTCTCTCTCGCTTTGTCACAGCTTACCCTTCCCCCTCCCCATATCCTGAAGTCCGTTCTCCAGTAGGTCTGTGTCTTTATTCCTGTCTTACCCCTAGGTTCTTCTGACATTTTTTTTCTTAAATTCCATATATATGTGTTAGCATACGGTATTTGTCTTTCTCTCTCTGACTGACTTCATTCTTTATGACAGACTCTAGGTCCATCCACCTTATTATAAAGAGCTCAATTTCATTTCTTTTTATGGCAGAGTAATATTCCATTGTATATATGTGCCACATCATCTTTATGCATTCAACCGATGATGGACTCTTAGGTTGTTTCCATCTCCGGGCTATTGTAAATAGAGCTGCAATGAACACTTTGGTACATGACTCTTTTTGAATTATGGTTTTCTCAGGGTATATGCCCAGTAGTGGGATAGCTGGGTCATATGGTAGTTCTATTTGTAGTTTTTTTCCTTTTTTTCAGATAAAATAGACTTTATTTATTTATTTATTTTTTAACATCTTTATTGTGGTATAATTGCTTTACAATGGTGTGTTAGTTTCTGCTTTATAACAAAGTGAATCAGTTATACATATACATATGTTCCCATATCTCTTCCCTCTTGCATCTCCCTCCCTCCCACCCTCCTTATCCCACCCCGCCAGGAGGTCACAAAGCACCGAGCCGATATCCCTGTGCCATGCGGCTGCTTCCCACTAGCTATCTACCTTACATTTGTTAGTGTATATATGTCCATGCCTCTCTCTCGCCCTGTCACAGCTCACCCTTCCCCTTCCTCATATCCTCAAGTCCGTTCTCCAGTAGGTCTGTGTCTTTATTCCTGTCTTACCCCTAGGTTCTTCAGGACAGCTTTTTTCCCTTAAATTCCATATATATGTGTTAGCATACGGTATTTGTCCTTCTCTTTCTGACTTACTTCACTCTGTATGACAGACTCTAGGTCTATCCACCTCATTACAAATAGCTCAGTTTTGTTTATTTTTATGGCTGAGTAATATTCCGTTGTGTATATATGCCACATCTTCTTTATCCATTCATCCAATAACAGGCACTTAGGTTGTTTCCATCTCCGGGCTATTGTAAATAGAGCTGCAATGAATATTTTGGTACATGACTGTTTTTGAATTTTGGCTTTCTCAGGGTATATGCCCAGTAGTGGGATTGCTGGGTCATATGGTAGTTCTATTTGTAGTTTTTTAAGGAACCTCCATACTGTTCTCCATAGTGGCTGAGCCAATTCACATTCCCACCAGCAGTGCAAAAATGTTCCCTTTTCTCCACACCCTCTCCAGCATTTATTGTTTCTAGATTTTTTGATGATGGCCATTCTGACTGGTGTGAGATGATATCTCATTGTAGCTTTGATTTGCATTTCTCTAATGATTAATGATGTTGGGCATTCTTTCATGTGTTTGTTGGCAGTCTGTATATCATCTTTGGAGAAATGTCTATTTAGGTCTCCTGCTCATTTTTGGATTGGTTTGTTTGGTTTTTTTGTTATTGAGCTGCATGAGCTGCTTGTAAATTTTGGAGATTGATCCTTTGTCAGTTGCTTCATTTGCAGATATTTTCTCCCATTCTGAGGGTTGCCTTTTGGTCTTGCTTATGGTTTCCTTTGTTGTGCAAAAGCTTTTAAGTTTCATTAGGTCCCATTTGTTTATTTTTGTTTTTATTTCCATTTCTCTGGGAGGTGGGTCAAAAAGGATCTTGCTGTGATTTATGTCATAGAGTGTTCTTCCTATGTTTTCCTCTAAGAGCTTGATAGTTTCTGGTCTTACATTTAGGTCTTTAATCCATTTTGAGCTTATTTTTGTGTATGGTGTTAGGGAGTGTTCTAATCTCATATTTTTACATGTACCTGTCCAGTTTTCCCAGCACCACTTATTGAAGAGGCTTTCCTTTCTCCACTGTATATTCCTGCATCCTTTATCAAAGATAAGGTGACCATATGTGCGTGGGTTTACCTCTGGGCTTTCTATCCTGTTCTGTTGATCTATATTTCTGTTTTTGTGCCAGTACCATACTGTCTTGATTACTGTAGCTTTGTAGTGTAGTCTGAAGTCAGGAAGCCTGATTCCTCCAGCTTCATTTTTCGTTCTCAAGATTGCTTTGGCTATTTGGGGTCTTTTATGTTTCCATACAAATTGTGAAAATTTTTGTTCTAGTTCTGTGAAAAATTCCAGTGGTAGTGTGATAGGGATTGCATTGAATCTGTAGATTGCTTTGGGTAGTAGAGTCATTTTCACAGTGTTGATTCTTCCAATTCAAGAACATGGTATGTCTCTCCATCTATTTGTATCATCTTTAATTTCTTTCATCAGAGCCTGTATTTTAAAACTGTAATCATAAATACAACACTTTCCTGAGTTCTGTGATTCATCCTAGTGAATTATCAAACTTCAGGGAGATAGGGCAGCCAGTTGGCCAGAATTGTGGGTGTCCTAGGGACCCTGAGCTTATAGCTGGGTCTGAAGTGATGAGAATCTTGTGGAGAATTTTGCCTTTCACCAGTGGGGTTTGACCTAACTCTGTAGTTGACATTTTAATTGCATTGCACAGGACAAATTGCCATCCCTGAATTCCAGAGAGAAAATCATAACCAGACACTGCCACTCAGATATGATTCCTGTAGCAGAGGCCTCTGGAGTCATATAGTGGTAAGAACACAACAGCAGCAATTGTAACAAATTATTTGTTACTGGGTGTCTTTGGGGGATTCCCTCCAGGAACCTCACCATGTTCTACTGGTGAAAAGTACAAAAGGATCCCCTTAAAGCCCTGGCAGAGCGAGGAGAAGAGTAGCCATTGAGAAACACATCCAGAGCCTTCTCCAGAAGCCCTGCTCTCCAGGGGGAAGGGCTTTAGCAAAGCACTATTCTGAAACGTAATCCAAGCTTGGGGAAAGGAATCCCTCCTCCTTTCAACCCCTGTAAGCCCTCTTGTTTCACCTAAGGAGGAAAAAATCATAGCAGGGGAGACGGCTTCATGTAAATATATTGGGAACTCTGGAGCCAGGGAAGAGAGTAGGGGTCAGGGACGAAGCATATAACTGGGAGAGGGAAGGAAACACTTGGGACAGACACAGCCTTGAGATACTACTCCATGGAAAGACTGACACAATCAGAAGATTATAGAACATGTCTTCTTCCTCACATCCTGTCAACGGACAAAGACTCACATTTAAAAAGTGATTATAGGAGATTGGGATTGACATATACACACTACTATATATAAAATAGATAACTAATAAGGATCTATTGTGTAGCATACGGAACTCTACTCAATACTCTGTATTGACCCATATGGAAAAGAGTGGATATATGTATATATATATAACTGATTTACTTTGCTGTACAACAAAAACTAACAGAACATTGTAAATCAACAATACTCCAATAAAAATTTTTAAAAATAAAAAAACCCCAAAATTTATTACAGCTGAAAATTTGAAAGACACAGTATAAGGAAAAGCCACAAAAGCTGAGAGATGACAAAAACAAAGATTTAACTAAAAGACTAGGAAACCTCTGATGCTTATACCTACAACAGTCATGAAACACAGCCTGACACCTAGCCGTATTAACATCAATTCTCACATTTAGGCCTATTTACGTCAGCTCCTAGTGCCTAATAAAAATATCTGGCTTTCAACCACAAATTAGGACATGACAAAGGCAACGGGGATAAAAAACATAATTAAAAGACAAAGCAGGGATTCCCTGGTGGTGCAGTGGTTGAGAGTCTGCCTGCCGATGCAGGGGACACGGGTTCATGCCCCAGTCCAGGAAGATCCCACATGCCATGGAGTGGCTAGGCCCATTAGCCATGGCCACTGAGCCTGAGTGTCAGGAGCCTGTGCTCCACAACCAGAGAGGCCACAACAGTGAGAGGCCCGCATACGACAAAAAAAAACAACAACAAAGAAGACAAAGCAGAGAGGGAAGACAGCAGAAGCAAGAAGAACTACAATCCAGCAGCCTATGGAAAAAAAACACATTCAAAGAAAGATAGACAAGATTAAAAGGCAGAGGGCTATGTACTAGATGAAGAAACAGGATAAAATCCCAGAAAAATAATTAAATGAAGTGGAGATAGGTAACCTTCCAGGAAAAGAATTCAGAATAATGATAGTGAGGATGATCCAGGACTTTGGGAAAAGAATGAAGGCAAAGATCGAGAAGATGCAAGAAATGTTTAAAAAGACCTAGAAGAATTAAAGAACAAACAAATGGAGATGAACAATACAATAACTGAAATGAAAACTACACTAGAAGGAATCAATAGCAGAATAACTGAGGCAGAAGAACGGATAAGTGACCTGGAAGACAGAATGGTGGAATTCACTGTTGTAGAACAGAATAAAGAAAAAAGAATGAAAAGAAATGAAGACAGCCTAAGAGACCTCTGGGACAACATTAAATGCAATAACATTCGCATTATGGGGTACCTGAGGAGAAGAGAGAAAGAGAAAGGACCAGAGAGAATATTTGAAGACATTATAGTCGAAAACTTCCCTAACATGGGAAAGGAAATAGCCACCGAAGTCCAGGAAGTGCAGTGAGTCCCATACAGGATAAACCCAAGGAGAAACACGCTGAGACACATAGTAATAAAACTGGCAAAAATTAAACAGAAAGAAAAATTATTGAAAGCAGCAAGGTGAAAATGACAGATAATATACATGGGAAGTCCCATAAGGTTAACAGTTGATTTCTCAGCAGAAGCTCTACAAGCCAGAAGGGAGTGGCATGATATACTTAAAGTGATGAAAGAGAAGAACTTACAACCAAGATCACTCTACCCAGCAAGGATCTCATTCAGATTCGACGGAGAAGTCAAAAGCTTTAAAGACAAGCAAAAGCTAAGAGAATTCAGCAACACCAAACCAGCTCCACAACAAATGCTAAAGGAAATTCTCTAAGTGGGAAACACAAGAGAAAAAAGGACCTACAAAAACAAACCCAAAACAATTAAGAAAATGGTAATAGGAACATACATATTGATAATTACCTTAAATGTGAATGGATTAAATGCTCCAACCAAAAGACACAGGCTTGATGAATGGATACAAAATCAAGACCCATATATATGCTGTCTACAAGAGACCCACTTCAGACCTAGGGACACATACAGACTGCAAGTGAGGGGATGGAAAAAGATATTCCATACAAATGGAAATCAAAAGAAAGCTGGAGTAGCTATACTCATATCAGATAAAATAGACTTTAAAATAAAGAATGTTACAAGAGACAAGGAAGGAAACTACATAATGATCAAGGGATCAATCTAAGAAGAAGACATAACCATTATAAATATACATGCACCCAACATTGGAGCACCTCAATACATAAGGCAACTGCTAACAGGTATAAAAAAGGAAATCGAGAGTAACACAGTAATAGTGGGAGACTTTAACACCTCACTTACATCAGTGGAGAGATCATCCAAAATGAAAATAAATAAGGAAACAGAAGCTTTAAATGACACAATAGACCAGATAGATTTAAATGATATTTATAGGACATTCCATCCAAAAACAGCAGATTACACTTTCTTCTCAAGTGAGCACAGAACAGTCTCCAGGATAGATAACATCTTGGGTCAAAAATCAAGACACAGTAAATTTAAGAAAATTGAAATCATATCAAGCATCTTTGCTGACCAAAACACTATGAGATTAGAAATAAATTACAGGGGAAAATAATTAAAAAACACAAACACATGGAGGCTAAACAATATGTTACTAAATAACCAAGACATCACTGAAGAAAATAAAGAGGAAATCAAAAAATACCTAGAGATAATTGACAATGAAAACACAATGATCCAAAACCTATGAGATGCAGAAAAAGCAGTTCTAAGAGAGAAGTTTATAGCTAAACAAGCCTACCTCAAGAAAAAAGAAAAATCTCAAGTAAACAATTTAACCTTACACCTAAAGGAATAGAGAAAGAAGAATAAACAAAACCAAAAGTTGGCAGAAGGAAAGAAATCATAAAGCTCAGAGCAGAAATAAATGAAGTAGAAACAAAGAAAACAACAGCAAAGATCAATAAAACTAAAAGCTGGTTCTCTGAGAAGATAAACAAAATTGATAAACCATTAGCCAGACTCATCAAGAAAAAGAGGGAGAGGACTCAAATCAATAAACTTAGAAATGAAAAAGGAGAAGTTACAACAGACACTGCAGAAATACAAAGCATCCTAAGAGACAACTACAAGCAACACTATGCCAATAAAATGGACAGCTTGGAAGAAATGGACAAATTCTTAGAAAGGTATAAGCTTCCAAGCCTGAACCAGGAAAAAACAGAAAATATGAACAAACCAATCACAAGTAATGAAATTGAAACTGTGATTAAAAATCTTCCAACAAAAGTCCGGGACCAGATGGCTTCACAGGTGAATTCTATCAAACATTTAGAGAAGAGCTAACACCCATCCTTCTCAAACTCTTCCAAAAAATTGCAGAGGAAGGAACACTCCAAAACTCATTCTTTGAGGTCACCATCACCCCGATACCAAAATCAGACAAAGATACTACAAAAAAAGAAAATTACAGACCAATATCACTGAAGAATATAGATGCAAAAATCCTCAACAAAATACTAGCAAACAGAATCCAACAACACATGAAAAGGATCATACACCATAATCAAGTGGGATTTATCCTAGGGATACAAGGATTCTTCAATATATGCAAATCAATCAATGTGATACACCTTATTAACAAATTGAAGAATAAAAAACATATGATTATCACAATAGATGCAGGAAACTTTTTGACAAAATTCAACACCAGTTTATGATAAAAACTCTGCAGAATGTGGGCACAGACGGAACCTACCTCAACAAAATAAAGGCCGTATATGACAAACCCACAGCAAACATCATTCTCAACGGTGAAAAATTGAAAGCATTTCCTCTAAGATCAGGAACGAGACAAGGATGTCCACTCTCACCACTATTATTCAACATAGTTTTGAAAGTCCTAACCATGGTAATCAGAGAAGAAAAAGAAATAAAAGAAATACAATTTGGAAAAGAAGAAGTAAAACTGTCACTGTTTGCAGATGACATGATACTATACATAGAGAATTCTAAAAATGCCACCAAAAAACTACTAGAGCTAATCAATGAATTTGGTAAAGTTGCAGGATACACAATTAGTGCACAGAAATCTCTTGCATACACTATACACTAATGATGAAAAATCCGGAAGACAAATTATGGAAACACTCCCATTTACCATTACAACAAAAAGAAAAATATACCTAAGAATATACCTACCTAAGGAGACCAAAGACCTGTATGCAGAAAACTATAAGACACTGATGAAAGAAATTAAAGGTGATACCAACAGATAAAGAGATATGCCATGGTTTTTGATTGGAAGAATCAATATTGTGAAAATGACTATACTGCCCAAAGCAATCTACAGATTCAATGCAATCCCTATCAAATTACCAATGGCATTTTTTATGGAAGTAGAACAAATCATCTTAAAATTTGTATGGAGACACAAAAGACCCCGAATAGCCAAAGCAGTCTTGAAGGAAAAAAACGGAGCTGGAGGAATCAGAGTCCTTGATTTCAGACTATACTACAAAGCTACAGTAATCAAGACAATATGGTACTGGCACAAAAACAGAAACATAGATCAATGGAAAAAGATAGAAAGCCCAGAGATAAATGCACACACCTATGGTCAACTAATCTATGACAAAGGAGGCAAGGATATACAATGGAGAAAAGACAGCCTCTTCAATAAACAGTGCTAGGAAAACTGGACAGCTACATGTAAAAGAAGGAAATTAGAACACTCCCTAACACCATACACAAAAATAAACTCAAAATGGATTCAAGATTTAAATGTCAGACCCGACACTATAAAACTTAGAGGAAAATATAGGGAGAACACTCTTTGACAAAAATCACAGCGAGATCTTTTTTGATCCACTTCCTAGAGTAATGGAAATAAAAACAAAAATAAACAAATGGGACCTAATGAAACTTAAAAGCTTTTGCACAGAAAAGGAAACCATAAAGAAGATGAGAAGACAACCCTCAGAATGAGAGAAAATATTTGGAAACGAATCAATGGACAAAGGATTAATCTCCAAAATATTTAAAAAGCTCATGAATGCGGTACTTTTTTTCTCCTTCTGACTTACTTCACACTGTATGACACTCTAGGTCCATCCACCTCACTACAAATAATTCAATTTTGTTTCTTTTTATGGCTGAGTAATATTCCATTATATATATGTGCCACATCTTTATCTATTCATCCAATGATGGACACTTAGGTTGCTTCCATCTCCTGGCTATTGTAAATAGAGCTGCAATGAACACTTTGGTACATGACTTTTTGAATTATGGTTTTCTCAGGGTATATGCCCAATAGTGGGATTGCTGGGCCATATGGTAGTTCTACTTGTAGTTTTTTAAGGAACCTCCATACTGTTCTCCATAGTGGCTGTGTCAATTTACATTCCTACCAGCAGTGCAAGAGTATGCTAGCACATATATAAGGAATCTAAGGGAAAAAAAAGTCATGAAGAACCTAGGTGTAAGACAGGAATTAAGACACAGACTTACTAGAGAATGGACTTGAGGATATGGGGAGGGGGAAGGGTAAGCTGTGACAAAGTGAGAGAGTGGCATGGACATATATACACTACGAAACGTAAAATAGATAGCTAGCGGGAAGCAGCCGCATAGCACAGGGAGATCAGCTCGGTGCTTTGTGACCACCTACAGGAGTGGGATAGGGAGTGTGGGAGGGAGGGAGATGTAAGAGGGAAGAGATATGGGAACATATGTATGTGAATAACTTATTAATTTTGTTATAAAGCAGAAACTAACACACCAGTGTGAAGCAATTATACTCCAATAAAGATGTTTAAAAAAATTCTCATGAACCGGTTTGCAGGGCAGAAGTTGAGACACAGATGTAGAGAACAAACGTATAGACACCAAGGGGGGAAAACTACGATGGGATGGGGATGGTGGTGTGCTGAATTCACCGATTGGGATGGACATGTATACACTGATGTGTATAAAATTGATGACTAATAAGAACCTGCAGTATAAACAAACAAAAAAACAACTAATACTAAACTAAATCTCTGCATCACTGTCAACTTGTCTGGGAAACTGTTGTGTCCTTAGAAAGAACAAACTAGACAAGTAAATTAAGAAGGCAGGGGCCAAATATCAGTAAAAGAATTATTGTAATCAGGGGCCCCATTAGGAGTAAGAACTAGGTATGTTTGGTAGCAACTGTGATCCTGGTCCAGATAGAGTCAGTGCTTGGGTCACCCTGTCCAAAGGAATGGAGGTCTTTGGCATGGCCACATACATTGTTTTTTTTTAACATCTTTATTGGAGTATGATTGCTTTACAATGGTGTGTTAGTTTCTGCTGTATAACCAAGTGAATCAGTTATGCACATGCATATATCTGCAAATCCCCTCCCTCTTGCCCCTCCCCCACACCCTTCCTATCCCACCCCTCTAGGTGGTCACAAAGCACTGAGCTGATCTCCCTGTGCTAACTTCTATTCCTTTGCTTGGATTTTTTATTTTTGCATTTGATTCAAGATTTTTTTTTATTGCTTGTTGAATCATTTTATGCTTGTTTCTTTGAAATAATTGTCAGAAAATACTAACATTTGATTCATTTCAGTGTTGGCATCAGTTAATTTTTGGTCATTTCAGTTCCTTTTTGTTTCTTGTACATTTTTCAATATTAATTTAGAAGATCTGGATTCTTTCTTTTTAAAAAACTTAGTAGGTATTCACCATTTTAGCTTATCATGCCAGTTCTGCCCCAATAAGGGGGGTTTGTTCCAAGGACAATCTAATTTTCCATCTTTGCAGTACTATCTTTGTTTGTTTGGTGTATCTCATTCCACTGGAGCTGTACTGGTCCCTGCTGGTGATGCTTGAGAGTGAGGAAGGAACTTCTCCAAACTGCATTGCTGGTGTCTCTTAATGGGTGAGGGAAACACTGGTCTGCAGGGACAAAGTGCTGGTGGTGGTATGAACTCCCTTCCCTGTGTCCTTGGCTGAGTGGTTTGTCTGGGTGGGGGAGGAGAGTGTCAGACCTTGATGGGAAGGAGTCATTTTCCAGGCTGGGCTGCTTGTTGTGGCAATTCCCCTTCCTAGTGCCTCTGGACCATGTGTTGTGGTAGAGAAGTGAGGGGTAAAGAGGTGGGAAGGGGGCCTAAGCCTTGCTGGAAAAGGAGAGCTGTTACCCTAGGTGCTTACTGTTAGCAAAGCTTCTAATCAATTGACTCCCCTGGTTAGTTCCCATGGGCTCACCTAGTGTTAGTGGTAGGACTCCCATTTGTTTCTGGGGAGGAATGTACCTACCTGGGCTACCTTATGTTGCTACAAGGGGATTGGGAGATTCTGGGTCTGTATCACCTCTCCTGATACTTTATTCCTCAATACCAGGGGCCCCTAACCAGTTCACCTTCCTTTTACCATCTTTCAGCATTCTCCTTTAATTGTTCCTCGTATTATTTCCAGTGTTTATAATTGTTCTCAGTGGAAAGGATCAGAGAGAGATGTCAGTGCCATCTTATCTCAAAGTCCTGAGTTCTCTATTTCAATTTTAAAAATAAGAATAAAGTCTCTGGATCTTGCAAATAGATATCTGATATTGATAGCATCTCTCCAATTTTCTAGATGAGGTTCAGTCCTACAGACCCAGATATTATATAATGAAGGAGAAATGCAAGTATATTTGAGGAATGCAAGTATAATGAGGAAGCCCAAGTTCTTCCTCTGAATATTCCTCCTGTCAATCTTCAAAGAAGTCCTGTACTGTGGATGGGAATATCCAAGACATCTTGCAATAATTAGATATTGACTTGGAGTTAATGCTACTTCCTGGGGTCTCCAAATACCATTTGTCTCCACTAGTCAGAGTGAATACTCTTGGGATCCAGGTGATAAATACAATTTTGACTTTAATTTTCCTCATGTTATGCCCTGTAAGTATGTAGTATACGTGCTAATAAAATTAAGATAAATTCTAATAAAATTCAAGCGCCTGAAATCTTGGAAGTTCTGGGTGTCCAATAGTGTGGGCACATTAGGACAAACCTCCTAAAATGGAAAACAATTTCTGTTTTAAATTCCTGCCTTCTAAGAAATGTGCACCTCACTTGTGGGCATCTTTGAATTTTGGAGGAAACATAAAACACTATTGTATGTATTGTGCTGATCCCAACAGTCTGCAGATATCCAGGCATGGGTGGGTCTCAGAGCAGAAGAGAATTCTCCAGTGAGAGCCAGAGGATGACTGCATTCAGGTCCCAAAGCCACCATTTTGTGTGATCTTGGACAAATATGTTAATCTCTCCTGCTTTGGTTTGCTCACTGGTAAACTGGAAATAAAAATAATACCACTTCACAAGGCTTTGGAGAGTTATAAGAAACAACCTATGGAAAATACTTAAAGTCTGAAATATATATATATATATATATATATATATATATATATATAGTCATGCCCAGTGGCATGTGGGACCTTAGTTCCCTGACCTGGCCATGGCTTATGGGCCTAGCTGCTCCGTGACATGTGGGATCTTCCCGGACCCGGGCACGAAACCGTGTCCCCTGCATTGGCAGGAGGACTCTCAACCACTGCGCCACCAGGGAAGCCCTCTGAAATATATTTTTAAGAAATGTCAGTTATTAGTTCCTTTACTCATATTATCATTACTGTAATTATTTTTATAATTGTTACTATGTGACTAAGAAAAATGAAGACTTCTTTAGATTTGGTTGGATATTTTGATTTCAAATATTTTCCACCAATCTGTGGCTTGCTCTTTTCATTCTTTCAATGGTGTCTTCTGCTACAGAAACTCTTAAATTTCATGAATTTAAAATTATCAATCCTTTCCTTTTGGTTTACTGTTTTTTGTGTGTGAAGATGTTAACTTCTAGAAACTATTTTTATTTTTTATGTTTAGCTCTATAAACCATCTGGAATTGATTTCTGTGTAGAGTTTGTGGTTAGGTTGAAGATTCCTTTTTTTACCTATTTGGATATTCAACGAATCCAGTGAAATTTATTGCAAGAACCATCTTTCCCCCGTTATTCTATGGTAGCAAAGATGATAGAAGATAGATAGATAGATAATAGATAAATAGATAGATCTGTGTGTCTTTTTATTTATTTATTTGTTTGTTTATTTTTTTTTTTGCGGTACGTGAGCCTCTCATGTTGTGGCCTCTCCCGTTGTGGAGCACAGGCTCCGGACGCGCAGGCTCAGCAGCCATGGCTCATGGGCTCAGTCACTCCGTGGCACGTGGGATCTTCCCGGCCCGGGGCACAAACCCGTGTCCCCTGCTTCAGCAGGTGGACTCTCAACCACTGCACCACCAGGGAAGCCCCTGTGTGTCTTTTTAAAAAATTCTCTTTTGTTACTTCAGTCCTTTGTCCCTTTTTGTGCCAAAATCATATTTTGTTAATTATAGTAGCTTTTAAATAAGGCTCTATATCCAGTGGATAAGCCCTCCAACTTTGTTGAAGATGTTTTTGGTTTTTCTTATGCCTTTACAAGATTCAGCTTATAAATTTCCATAAATTGCCTGCTAGGATTTCGACAATTTAATTGAATCTATAGATCAACACAGAGAGAACTCATGTCTTTACAACATTGTGTCATCCAATTTTTGACCATGGTATATTTCTCTAATGATTTAGGTCTTCTTTAATATTTTTCAGTAACATTATTGAGCCTTCTGTGTAGTTTTCTTGCACATCTTTCCTTTCTTTCTTTTTCTGTCTTATTAACAGAGTAGAGTTAACAGACCTGAAGTGTTCAACCAGATTAGTTTTTAGATATACAGGTACATATGTAATCATCATTTATAACAGGCTGTAAGACATTTTTCAGCACCTCAGCAGAATCTCTGTGCTCTTTCCTAATTGATACCCCTCACCCAAAGGTAAAAGCTATTCTGACCTCTACCAGCAGAAACAACATTAGGTTTGAATTTCACATTTGGAAACACACAGGATATGCCTTTAAAAAAATTATTTATTTATTTATTTATAATACTAGGTCCTTGTTGTTTATCTATTTTAAACATAGCACTGGGATAGATTGGGAGTTTGGGATTGACAGGATATATCTTTTTGAGTATGGCCTTTTTTTTTAACATCTTAATTGGAATATAATTGCTTTACAATGGTGTGTTAGTTTCTGCTTTATTACAAAGTGAATCAGTTATACATATACATATGTTCCCATATCTCTTCCCTCTTGCATCTCCCTCCCTCCCACCCTCCCTATCCCACCTCTCTAGGTGGTCACAAAGCACCGAGCTGATCTCCCTGTGCTATGGGGCTGCTTCCCACTAGCTATCTATTTTACGTTTGGTAGTGTATATATGTCCATGCCACTCTCTCACTTTGTCACAGCTTACCCTTCTCCCTCCCCATAACCTCAAGTCCATTCTATAGTAGGTCTGTGTCTTTACTCCTGTCTTACATCTAGGTTCTTCATGACATTTTTTTTTCTTAGATTCCATATATATGTGTTAGCACACGGTATTTGTCTTTCTCTTTCCGACTTACTTTACTCTGTATGACAGACTCTAGGTCCATCCACCTCACTACAAATAACTCAATTTCGTTTCTTTTTATGGCTAATATTCCATTGTATATATGTGCCACATCTTCTTTATCCATTCATCCGATGATGGACACTTAGGTTTCTTCCACCTCCTGGCTATTGTAAATAGAGCTGTAATGAACATTTTGGTACATGACTCTTTTTGAATTATGGTTTTCTCAGGATATATGCCCGGTAGTGGTATTGCTAGGTTATATGGTAGTTCTATTTGTAGTTTTTTTAAGGAACCTACATACTGTTCTCCATAATGGCTGTACCAACTCACATTCCCACCAGCAGTGCAGGAGTGTTCCCTTTTCTCCTCACCCTCTCCAGCATTTATTGTTTCTGGATTTTTTGATGATGGCCATTCTGACTTGTGTGAGATGATATCTCATTGTAGTTTTGATTTGAATTTCTCTAATCGTTAATGATGTTGAACATTCTTTCATGTGTTTGTTGGCAATCTGTATATCTTCTTTGGAGAAATGCCTATTTAGGTCTTCTGCCCATTTTTGGATTGGGTTTTTTGTTTTTTTGTTATTGAGCTGCATGAGCTGCTTGTAAATTTTGGAGATTATTCCTTTGTTAATTGCTTCATTTGCAAGTATTTTCTCCCATTCTGAGGGTTGTCTTTTGGTCTTGTTTATGGTTTCCATGGCCTTTTTAAATCAGATTTATATCTGTGATATTCATGCACAATACTGTGTGTTGTAGGGTTTAATATTTATTTTTATTGTGTTGCATTTCACATTGTTAACATATCTATTTACTCATTCTATTAAAAAACATTTGTGTTATTTCTGTTTGGGATTATTATGCTGCTGTAAACATTATTGTACATGTTTTTTGGTAAGCATAGCACTTTCAACTCTTAGTCATATATCCCCAAATTGCTGGATCAGATAGGCTATCTATCTATCTATCTATCATCTATCTATCTGTCTGCCATCTATCTATCTGGTACTCCCTACTATAGTGTGTATACATGGTTGGTATATATAGTTTGTTGGTACTCTGCACTTATTACCAAACTGGTGCACCCACTTACACCTCCCCCAGCAATATATGAATTCTAGCCATTATGGTAAATAGATATTGAAGTGTCTGTTCAAGTATATTTGACTCATTTTATATTGTCCTCATTTTATACTGGATCATTAACATTTTCATAATCATTTGTAAAATTTCTTGTTACAATTTAGATAAGAGTGATTGTTTAATTTATTGTATGGTAAGTATCTTCTTCCTGTATGTGGCTTGCCTTTTTTATTCTCATAATATTTTACTTTGCTAAATGGAAATTCTTGATTTTTATAAAGTCAAATTTATTAGTTATTTTTTATAGTTGTTGGTGGTGTGTCCTGTTCTTGTTCTAAACTTGCAAAGATATTTTCCCATGCTTTCTTTGAGAAATATTGTTTTTATCTTTAACTTTTACATCTATGATCCATTCCAAATGAAATTTTATGTAGAGTGTTAGGTAGACGTCAAGATATATTTTATTTTATTTTATTTTTATTTATTTATTTTGTGTTACGCAGGCCTCCCGCTGTTGTGGTCTCTCCCGTTATGGAGCACAGGTTCCAGATGCGCAGGCTCAGCGGCCATGGCTCACGGACCCAGCCGCTCCGTGGCATGTGGGATCTTCCCGGACCGGGGCATGAACCCGTGTCCCCTGCATTGGCAGGCAGACTCTCAGCCACTGCACCACCAGGGAAGCCCAGGATTTATTTTTTTATTACATATGCCTAGCCAGTTGACACAGCATTATTTATTGAAATGATGATCATCATTTTTTTACTCAGTTGCAGTCATTCCTTTGTTGTAAATCAAGTGACTACAAATTTATGGGTGTATTTCTTGTTTGTTACTCTATTTCAATGTTTTATGTTTTCCTTGTGCCAGTATCCATGCTTAATTATTTACTAATGATTTATAATAGTTATTGATATGTAGTAGTATAAATCCTCCAGCTTTGTTCTACTGTGTGTGTTTTTTTAATTGATTGCTCTGGCTATTTACATTCTTTCCATTTCATATAAATTTTAGAGTCCTGATTTATAAACCTATTTAGATTTTGACTGGATTGCATCAAATCTATAGATCACTTTGGAGACAGAGGAGATTGACATCTTAGCAATCTATTTAAGAGTATTTAGCTCCATTTATTTAAGTCTCTTAAATTTCCCTCAGCAATGTTTTGACTTTGATTAGATTTATTCATAGGTGACTTTATATTCTTGATACTATTGTAAATAGTGTTGTTGCTTTTTAAATTGTTTTCTAATTGTTTGCTGATAGTGTTTATAAAAACAATAGAAATGAAGCTAACTTGTTATATTGGCCTTGATATTAGCAGGCTTTCTAAAATCAAAATCATTTGTTTATAGATTCTGTTGGGTTTTCTATGTAAACAATCTTCCAATAGTGAATATTCACCTTCCTAATTTCTACTAGTCTTACCTTTCTTGCCTTTTTACACAGCATACAACCTCCAGCACAATACTGAATATAGGTGGTGTAGTGGACATCTTTGTCTTGTCCCTCACCTCAAGGAGAAACATCCAATATCATCATTATTTTACTGTGAACTGTGGATTTTTTCATAGATACCCTTAAAGATAATAGAAACTTATTCTATTTCTAGTAGCTATGACCCGAATGTTGGTGACACCCCCAAATTCTTTTGTTGAAATCCTAATGCCCAGTGTGATGATTTTAGGAGGTGAGGTCTTTGGGAGGTGATTAGGTCATGAAAGTGGAGGCCTCATGAATAAGATTCCTGCTTTTATAAAAGAGCTCTCACAGCCTTCCCTAGCCCCTTCCACCATGTGAGGACACTGAAACATGTCAGCAGTCTTCCATCTGGAAGAGGGCCCTCACCAGAAGCTGGCCATGCTGGCACCCTGTTCTTGGCCTTTCAACCCCCAGAACTGTGAGAAACAAAGTTCTGATGTTTATAAGCCACTCAGTCTCTGGTATTTTGTTATGGCAACCTGAAGAGACTAGGATACTAGTTAACTAGGAATCTTTATTATAAACAATTGTTGACTTTTATCAAACGTTTTATTCTTTACCTTTTACATCAGGGGTCCCCAACCCCCCAGGCCACAGACTGGTAGTTTACGGCCTGTTAGGAACCAGGCCACACAGCAGGAAGTGAGTGATGGGCTAGTGAGTGAAGCTTGATCTGCCACTCCCCATCACTCCCCATCGCTCGCATTACTGCCTGAACAATGCCACCCCTCGTCCATGGAAAAATCATCTTCCACAAAACCGGTTCCTTGTGCCAAAAAGTTGGGCACTGCTGTTTTACATGACCATTTGTCTCTTCTCCTTTATTCTGTACATGTAACAGATAACACCGATTAATTTTTTTTTAAGTGTACTTGTTTATGTGTGTCTTCCTTGTATGATTGTTGCTCCATTGAAGATGATGGAGCATCTTTTCTTCTGGCAGCTTTTATGGATTTGTTCTTGTCTTTAGTTTTCAGCAGTTTTACTATGATGTGATTTGGTGTTTTTTTTAACATGCATGGAATTCAGAGACTTTCTTGATTGTATGACTTCTCATATACTTCTCATGTATCATTGGCTACAACCCTCTCTTGAGGCACCAAGGTAATATTGTATTTCCCTCATTGCATAAACCATTTATTTATTCTTTTCCCCACAGTTACTGTATCTCCTTCTTTATATTTGTCATTTATTTTAAGTCAAACTTTTCCATCTTTAGGAGACATGTTTGCCACTCTGCTGGTTCAGATTGCTTTCCATAACACCAGTTTAGCAAGTGCATCCCTCTCAGTCCATTCCCAGTCACGCAGGGGAGGGTTACAGAGGGACAGAACTATTAGGTTTTCTTGGCTATTAGCAATGAAGATATATTCATTGTCAACTCCAACTCTTCCAGGTGAGCTAAAGGTGCAATCCACTCCATGAGGTTCTTAGAAATTCTGGCACAAAGATTTAAAGGTATGGTTACTGTTTCTTCCTTAAGAATCACCCCTGCTTCTAGCACCCACTGTTATAGCTCTAATCCCAGGACCACTGCATCAAATGGGAAAAAAAGAAAGTTGATTTGATGTGGGAAAGAATCGTATAGTTTTACCAGCATTGGCCCCCCTTCCCCCACATCCCCCAGAAAAGTGGAGGACTCTATCTAGTGAAGTTATAAGCACACATTCATGAAGGCATGTCAGCCAGTCCTCTATTCCTTTATCTTTCCCTATATTTTTGGGGGGGGTTTAACAATAAGAATATTTATTAGCTCACATGACAATATCTAGAGGTAGAGTGCTTGCAACATTGGTAAATGAACTGTTTAAAAATAAGATAAAAGTTACATCTTTTCTGCTTTACCATCCTCAGCACTTAAACTTCTTTATTCATGATCTCAATGTAGCTGCTGCAGTTTCAGACATTTAAAAAAAATTTATTGGGGGTATAATTGATTTATAGTGTTGTGTTAGTTTCAGGGTACAGCCACTGTGGAAAACAGTATGGAGGTTCCTTAAAAAACTGAAAATAGAGCTACCATATCATCCAGTAATCCCACTCCTGAGCATATATACAGAGTAAACAATAATTTGAAAAGATACATGCACTCCAATGTTCATTACAGCACTATTCACAATAGTCAGGGCATAGAAGCAACATAAATGTCCATAAACAGAGAAATGGGCAAAGAGGATGTGGTACATATATATACTGGAATATTACTCAGGCATAAAAAAGAACAAAATAATGTCATTTGCAGCAATATGGATGGACCTAGAGATTCTCATACTGAGTAAAGTAAGTCAGACAGAGAAAGACAAATATCATATGATATCACTTATATTTGTAATCTAAAACAAAGTGTAGAAATGAACTTATTTACAAAACCAAAATAGAGCTACAGATGTAGAAAATAAACTTATAGTTACTGATGGGTGGAGATGGGGAGGGATAAATTGGAAGATTGGGATCGACACATACATACTACTATATATAAAATAGATAACTAATAAGGACCTACTGTGTAGCATTTGTATCTTTCCCCATCTTAAATGACAAGAGTTTCTGTTTCTTATTCCAATTCTCTTTTAAACCATTATTCTGAGGATTGTCTGCAACATGATATGGCCATTGGATGTGCTGTCTCTTTGTTCATTGTTAGATACTATAGGCACTAAATTTTTTTCCTTCATTTGAAAAAATGTAACTCAGCAGTCCAAATTAATACATTATCTTCTGTTCCAGTCATTTTGTAGTATTTTGAGTATTTGCATTTACCAGTAGGTAAGCAAAGCACATTCTAGAGTAAGAGTCATGAGGATACTTGTGTAAATTCAGGGGTGATGTGCAGTCCAATGCAGTCTATTTGCCAACTATGTGAGGGGCCTTCCCCCCTGGGGAATCTTCCATAGTCATCTGCAGTTTCTGTCTCTTCTTCTGGGACACAGAATTGTAGATCTTGACGTTTTAAGCCCCGTAGAATGCGAGAGGGATGTGTTAATGGTCACCCCTTCTCTACATTGTTGTAGCTCTCCACATCCTCTCATCCCATGGAAGCCAGGTGGCCACGTCAAGGAGGCACATCAGGATATGCACTTGATAGTTCTAATAACCTTCCAATCCTGAAAGAGGGTTCTTCTGATGGACACTGACATGTCCAACCTTAATGAACCAATTACATTTCCAAAGAGATTTCCAGGCTGTGCCTAACAAGGATTTAAACTGTAGTCAGGCTCCTGGACCTTCTCCTAAGCCCAGTGTGTATGTCCTTGTAAATACTAGTTTTAGCAAGAACCTCAATAAGTCAGTTTAGCCATAATCCCACACACACACTCTAGATATCTGATGGGGTCCTGAGCCTCCACCATCCCCCAGGTGATGTCTGATCACCCTGGCCTATCTTCAGCAAAGACTCCTGTGAGGTCAGTTTAGTCAGAATCGCCCTAACCCCTGATGTTTCCTTTTAGTAATTTTCTGTCCACTGACCTCCATCCTGCTCCTTGGCTATAAATTCCAACTTGCCCAGTGCTGTATTCTGGATTGAGCCCCATCTCTCTCCCTCATTGTAAAATTCCATTGCAGTGGTCCTTGTATCTATCACAATGGTTCTGGATAAAGCCTGCCTTACCATCTTTAACAAGTATCACTGAATATTTTTTTTCAACATGTATGGCTAGAATAAAATTCATCATAGGAACCCTGTATCTCTCACCAAGATCCTTTGTGTGCACCTTTGAAATCTTTGTGTTCATTCCTGACTGACTGATTGGTGAGTCTGATTCCTAAACCATTGCTCTGGACAAATATCCACTGAAGCTGGTAAGGATAGACTTTGATTCCTAAGATTTTGAGAATGCTCTAGAAACCAGGTTAGAATCATAGGTTTCTCTGTGTAAAATCAGCTGAGTTAGAGTCCCAAGTTTCTCTGTTTGTAAGGGGCTGACTAGTCTCTGTAAGAAACTGAAGCTGTGTTGGAGTCTCAATTTCTCTGTTCATAAGTATAAAGGGACCATTAATTAAGAACGTGGGAGCTTCTTGGTGGTTTGAAAACCCCCTTCTCTAACCTTGATGAATATATGCTCCATCAACTTTGTGCTTCCTTTCTTGTTGGCATTCATTTACTAAGGATAACTGGAAACTTCAACAGTCTCTTTGGGAAACTTATAACCTTCCCCATCTGGCTTCTCTAAAACCACTTCCTACCTTTCACAGCTGCTCCTTCTTCCTCCTTTTATTGCTTTGGTTCTTCCCTCTAGTTCCTTTGAGTCATTTGATATGTTCCGCTTCAAACCCCTACCTCCTTCATCCTTCTGTCCACCAGACAGACACTTCCCACCACAGCCCCTCAGCTCCCTGCAGTCACTTGAACTTTAGGCACCCTGCCCTCCATTGAAGGCTCTCAAGGGACTAAGAACTCCCAAAAGGAATCATGTCAGGATGAAAAGAGGAAAAAGCTATTTGGAAACAGAACTGGATGTTTTGACCATTCAGTTGAGTTTTGCAGACATCCAAAGAGTTGCTGTCTCCTCAGTCACTGGCCTAAAATCTACTCCACAGCCTCCATCAGATGAGATGTCAGGACAAAAGAAAAATTTTTAAATTTCCTCCAAAAATATTTGTAAAAAAATTTAGCCCTTATTAAGTAACCTCAACTTGTACGTATGTATGTATGTATGTATGCTATATATGTGTGATATTTTCTACCTCTGGATAGTATTACCAAATTAATTTATAAAATACCTTAAAGAAATTCTATTCAAATTGCCTTAGACATAAATGAGTACTCATAATAATTAAGTATTCCCAAAACTTTCGGAAATATAGACTCTAACTCAAATGTTTATTAAGTTCCTGTGATCTAGGATAATCTTTGGTAAATAAGCTAGTTTTAAAGCTGTTCATAAAATAAAAATAGGTATGTCTTCAGAATTGTCAGCATTACATATAATTCTGGCATACAATTTATGCTACCTATGTTTACTAGTGAAACAATCTCATGCTATCTCTTATTAGATGTTTAAGATTATAAAACTATAAATCCAACCTAAGGACAAAATGTACAATAAAAATGAATTGTTTGATGCATGTCAAGCATGTTAGTGCAAAAAAGGGCTTTGGGGAGGGGGAAGAACTTTTTAGGTTCTTTGCCTCTGTGTTTTTCTTTTTTTCCCCCTGATTTGTCAAGAAAAATAACTTAACATGATGGCTTTCATTTAATGTACCATAAATATTCATTATTAATTCAAGCATAATTGTTCAGAGGAAGTGGATTAAATAGAAGTAAGTGGGATAAAATTTCATAAATGACCTTTTAAACAATAATTATGTTTTATAACATGTTTACTTAAAAATAGCTTCAAAACTCTTTTTTGATAACTTGAAATCTTAAAGCTAAACTAAGTTAAGTTAAATGATGGATACTCATTGAATATTTAGATCACTTAAAAATAAGATAAGAGGGGTGAGGATGGCATCAGCCAGTTTCCATCCCAAAGGGCACCTCAGTGGTCAGAGTAGATGCTTGTGTCTCAGGCTGATAATCCGAGACAAGCAAATGAGCCTCTTTCAAACATAGTCTGGGAACCTCTTGCTGGACTGCTTCTGTCCTGGGCCCTGAGGCAGATTCAGCAAAGACATCCAGATGGGTCTGTGTGGTGTTTTGAGAGCAGCCCCTGTTGAAGCTCTTCTCTAGGAGAGGATAGGCATGTTTTGATTGGGATCAAGATGGCGGAGCAGTAGGAAGCAGCGTTCACCTCCCTCTACAGAAACACTGAAAATAGATCTACAAGTGGAACAGTTCACATAGAACAGCTACTGAGTGCTGTCAGAAGATCAGCACTCAGACACCCAAAAAGACATCCAAAAAGACACACACACACAAAACCCTCCATGTAACTGGGTAGGACAAAAGGAAAAAGAAAAGGAAGGTATCAAGATGGGGCCTGCACTCCTGGGGAGGGAGCTGTGAAGGAGGAAAGTTTCCCGCACCTTGGGAAGGCTTCTCACCATTGGAGAAATTAAAGTGGATGGAGAGGGGAGTTTTGGAGCCTAAAAAGGGGGAGAGCAGCAACAAGTTTGTGAAAGACAAAACAGAGAGTAACCTGCACAGAGGGTCGGCACCACCACCCTGTGTTCCCCAAGCTGAGACACTCCTCTGTCAGTGAGGGTGGGTTTGGGTGCTGAAGCTCAGACTCCAAGCATCATTCCAAGGGAGAGGACCAGGGTTAGGTGTGGAAACAGCCTGAAGAGGTTGGGCTGTGGCAAATGAAGGTGTACTAGGAACAAGTCTGGGCCCACCAGAGCAGAAAGTTACCATTATTGGGAGGTGTGCGAGGAGAGGGGTGGGAACACCATAAAAGTCTCTTTCCCTGTGAGTGCTCCCAGGCAACAGGACACCGCCTACAGAAGCTCTGCGGGCAGACGTTAATCACTGCCACCATCTTGGGCTCCAGAAGTAGGCACTGGCCGACTCTTCCAGGGCCATGGGCAGATGCTAGACCCCGCTGCTGCTGAACTAGAAGGGTGCAAACAAATCCAGCCACTAGAAATTTTGCTAGCGGGCCCCAGGATCTGTCCAAGCTGACCTGGAAGGGCGCATCCAGCTTTCTGCTGGTGGGCCACAGGACATGCCCCTGCTGTCCTGGAGGAGTGTGGATGGATCCAGCCTCTGGGAATTCCACTAGCAGGCTCCAGGACCTGCCTATGCTGTCCTGGGAGTGTGAGGACAGCTCTTGCTATTGAGAAGCCCATCAGTGGGTGCCAGGACCTGCTCCATGTCTCAGGAGGGCACAGAAATTTTTCATGACTAGGAAATCCATCAGTGGGTGCTGGAACCTGCCCTCTGTCCCAGGAGTACATGGATAACTTTCCCCACTAGGAAATCCATCAGCAGATGCCAGGAGCTCCCCCACTGTCCCTGGAGTGTGAAGAAACCTCTCACTACTAGGAAATCTGCCAGTGGGTGCCTGGACCTGCCCCACTGTCCTGGGAGGTGCACATAACTCCCACTAGGAACTTCTCCCACAGGAGGGGTTGAAACCACAGCTGAGCCCCAGGGGCTGTGTAACTAATGAAGAAGAGCTGAAATCTCTCCTCACAACTGTATGAACTGTGGAGTTACACTTCTGCTGATGACTTCCTAAATTCAGTGCCTGTGAAACATCTGAAAGGACAAGAAGTGCTCTTGCATCTGGGATGGGTCCTGCTTTAGCAGCTATGGACTCTGTGGGCACATACCTGTGGGGGTTGGGCCATATCAGAGTTTGAACTGCCTCCATAGCTACCACAGTGGGCCCAGGTACAAGACTACTGCAGTACTGGGACCTAGCCTCAGTGGACCTGCACCAGTGGCTGTGAGAAAACAATGCCTGAGAGTCAGAAGGGCCAGTTGCCAGCATACCCACAGTTAAGGCAGGACTGAAAGCAGTGTCAAAAACAGTATACATGGTAAGCCCACACAACAAGCAGAAGGGGACATAACAGAGTATATTCACAGGTGAACAGCTTGAAAGGAGGAAAACTCAGTGGCTTCTCTCCCAGTGGGAGTGCTCCAATCCCACCTCCCACCACAGATCAGAATCACCGCTAAGAAACAGATCTGGGAGCCTCTACTCCAACAATTAGAGAGCAGACCCTGCCCCTGACAGGGCAGTGACAACCACAGAACAAAAGGGAGGCCCTGCTCAATATCCAGGGGAGGCTCTGGTCACCACAACACCAATCAAACCCAGTATCAAGGGGATAATGGCACAAGCCTCTGGACCAAACTCACCCACAGTGGGGCAGACACCACTAGCAAGAGGAACTGTGATCCTGCAGCCTGCAGAAAGGAGACCACAAACACAGTAAGTCTGAGAAAAGGAAACAACAAAAGAATATGTTGCTGACGAAGGAGAAAGATAAAAACCTACAAGAGCAACAAAATGAAGAGGAGATAAGCAATCTATCTGAAAAAGAATTCAGAGTAATGATAGTAAAGATGATCCAAGATCTCAGAAACAGAATGGATGTACAAGATCCATGAAAGATACATGAAGATAAATGAAAAGTTTAACAAAGACCTAGAAGAACTAAAGAACAAACAAACAAACAGAGATGTACAAGAGAGTAACTGAAATGAAAAATACACTAGAAGGAATCAACAGCAGAATAACTGAGGCAGAAGAATGAATAAGTGACCAGAAAGACAGAATGGTGGAAATCTGTGCCATGGAGCAGACTAAAGAAAAAAGAATGAAAAGAAATGAGGACAGTTTCACAGACCTCTGGGACAACATTAAATACGCAAACATTCAAATTATATGGGTCCCAGAAAAAGAAGAATAAAAGAAAGAGCCTGACAAAATATTTGAAGAGACCATAGTGAAAAATTTCCCTAACATGGGAAAGGAAATAGTGACCCAAGTCCAGGAAGCGCAGAGAATCCCATATAGGATAAAACCAAGGAGGAACACACCAAGACACATATTGATCGAATTAAAAAATTTAAATACAAAGGAAATATTAAAAGCAACAAGGGAAAAGCAACAAATAATATACAAGGGAATCCCCATAAGGTTATCAGCTGATTTTTCAGCAGGAACTCTGCAGGCCAGAAAGGAGTAGCAAGATATATTTAAAATGATGTAAGGGAAAAACCTATAACCAAGATTATGCACCCAACAAGGATCTCATTCAGATTGGATGGAGAAATCAAAAGCTTACAGACAAGAAAAATTAAGAGAATTCAGCAAAAGTAAACCAGCTTTATAACAAATACTAAAGGAATATCTCTAGGCAAGAAACTTCTCTAGGCAAGAAACACAAGAGAAGAGAACAAAAGAGGAAGGGAAGAAAAAAGGTCTACAAAAACAAATCCAAAACAATTAAGAAAATGGCAATCCATAATTACATTAAATGTAAATGGATGAAATGCTCCAACCAAAAGACAGAGACAGGCTGAATGGATACAAAAATAAGACCCATATATACATCGTCTACAAGAGATGCACTTCAGAACAAGGGAAACATACATGCTGAAAGTGAGAGAATGGAAAAAGATATTCCATGCAAATGGAAGTCAAAAGAAAGCTGGAGTAGCAATACTCATATCAGACAAAACAGATTTTAAAATAAAGACTGTTACAAGAGACAAGGGAGGACACTACATAATGATCAAGGGATGCATTCATGAAGAAGACATAGCAATCATAAATATATATGCACCCAACATAGTAGCACTGCAATACATAAGGCAAATTCTAACAGCTATAAAAGGGGAAATCAACAGTAACACAATAATAGTAGGGGATGTTAACACCCCACTTACACCAATGGACAGATCAACCAGGCAGAAAAATATTAAGGAAACACAAGCCTTAATTGACACATTAGGCCAGATCAAATAAATTGATATTTATAGGACTTCCCATCTGAAAGCGGCAGAATACACTTACTTCTCAAGTGCAATGGAAAAATCATCAGGATAGACCATTTCTTGGGTCACAAATACAGCCTCAGTAAATTAAAAAAAATTGAAATCAATAAACCATCTTTCCTGACCACAATGCTATGAGATTAGAAATCAATTACAGGAAGAAAAAAAGACTGTAAAAAACACAAACACATGGAGGCTAAACAATATACTGCTAAATAACAAAAAGATCACTGAAGAAATCAAAGAGGAATCAAAAACTACCTAGAAACAAATAACAATATATGATGACTCAAAACTTATGGATGCAGCAAAAACAGTTCTAAGAGGGAAGTTTATAGCAATACAATCTTACCTCAAGAAAAAGAAAAATTTCGAATAAACAACATAACCTTACACATAAAGCAACTAAAGAAAGAAAAACAAACAAAACCAAAGTTAGTAGAAGGAAACAAATCATAAAGATCAGAGCAGAAATACATGAAATAGAAACAAAGAAAATAATAGCAAAGATCAATGAAACTAAAAGTTGGTTCTTTGAGAAGATAAATAAAGTTGATAAAACTTTAGTCAGACTCATCAAGAAGAAAAGGGAGAGGACTCAAATCAATAAAATTAGAAATGAAAAAGAAGTTAAAACTGACACCACAGAAATAAAGTATCATGAGAGATGACTAGAAACAACTATATGCCAATACAATGGACAACCTGGAAGAAATGGAAAAATTCTTAGAAAAGTACAGCCTTCCAAGACTGAACCAGGAATAAATAGAAAATATGACCAGACAAATCACAAACACTGAAATTGAAACCGTGATTTAAAATCTTCCAACAAACAAAAGTCAAGGAACAGATGGACTCACAGGCAAATTCTATCAAAGGTTTAGAGAAGGTTAGAGAAGAACTAACTCCTGTCCTTCGCAAACTCTTCCAAAAAATTGCAGAGGGAGGAACACTCACAAGCTCATTCTATGAAGCCACCATCATCCTGACACTAAAACCAGAAAAAGATACCACAAAAACAGAAAATTACAGGCCAATATTACCGATGAACACAGATGCAAAAATCCTGAACAAAATACTAGCAAACAGAATCCAACAACACATTGAAAGGATCATACATCACGATCAAGTGGGGTTTATCCCAGGAATGCAAGGATTATTCAATATACACAAATCAATGTGACACACCATATTAACAAATTAAGGAATAAAACCCATATGATCATCTCAATAGATGCCGAAAAAGCTTTTGACAAAATTCAACACCATTTATGATAAAAACTCTCCAGAAAATGGGCATAGAGGGAACCTACCTCAACATAATAAAGGCCATATATGACAAAACCCCAGCAAACATCATTCTCAATGCTGTAAAACTGAAACTATTTCCACTAAGATCAGGAACAAGACAAGGATGTCCGCTCTCACCACTATTATTCAACATAGTTTTGGAAGTCCTAGCCACGGCAATCAGAGAAGAAAAAAAACTAAAAGGAATCCAAATTGGAAAAGAAGTAAAACTGTCACTATTTGCAGATGACATGATGCTATATATAGAAAATCCTAAGAATGCTACCAGAAAATTACTAGAGCTAATCAATGAATTTAGTAAAGTCACAGGATACAAAATTAATGCACAGAAATCTCTTGCATTTCTGTACACTAACAACAAAATATCAGAAATAGAAATTAAGGAAACAGTCTTATTTATCACTGCAATAAAAGAATAAAATACCTAGGAATAAACCTACCTAGAGAGGCAAAAGACCTGTACGCAGAAAAACATAAGGTATTGATGAAAGTAATCAAAGATGACACAAACAGATGGAGAAATATACAATGTTCTTGGATTGGAAGAATCAATAATGTGAAAATGACTATACTACCCAAAGCAATCTACAGATTCAATGCAATCCCTATCAAATTACCAATGGTATTTTTCACAGAATTAGAAAAAAAAATTTACACAAAAGACCACGAATATACAAAGCACTCTTGAGAAAGAAAAATGGAGCTGGAATCAGACTCCCTAACTTCAGACTATACTACAAAGCTACAGTAATCAAGACAGTATGGTACTGGCACAAAAACAAAAATATAGATCAATGGAACAGGATGGAAAACCCAGAGATAAACCCACATACATATGGTCACCTTAACTTTGATAAAGGAGGCAGAAATGTACAGTGGAGAAAGGACAGCCTCTTCAATAAGTGGTGCTGGGAAAACTGGACAGGTACATGTAAAAGAATGAAATTAGAACACTCCCTAACACCATAAACAAAAATAAACTCAAAACGGATTAAAGACCTAAATGTAAGGCCAGACACTATAAAACTCTTAGAGTAAAACATAGGAAAAACACTCTTTGACCTAAACCACAGCAAGATCTTTTTTGACCCATCTCCTAGAGTAATGAAAATAAAGACAAAAATAAACAACTGGAACTTAATTAAACTTAAAACTTTTGCACAGCAAAGAAAACCATTAACAAGACAAAAAGACAACCTTTAGAATGGGAGAAAATATTTGCAAATGAGACAATGGACAAAGGATTAATCTTGAAAATATACAAACAGCTCATGCAGCTCAATATCAAGGAAACATAAAACCCAATCAAAAAATGGCCAGAAGACCTAAATAGACATTTATCCAAAGAAGATATACAGATGGCCAACAAACACATGAAAAGATGCTCTACATCACTAATTATTAGAGAAATGCTAATCAAAACTACAACTACCACCTCACACAGGTCAGAATGGCCATCATCAAAAAATCTACAGACAATAAAGGCTGGAGAGGGTGTGGAGAAAAGGGAACACTCTTGCACTGCTGATGGGAATGTGAATTGGTACAGCCACTATGGAGAACAGTATGGAGGTTCCTTATAAAACTAAAAATAGAACTACCATATGACCCATCAATCCCACTACTGGGCATATACCTGAAGAAAACCATAATTCAAAAAGACACATGCACCCCAATGTTCATTGCAGCACTATTTACAATAGCCAGGATATGGAAGCAACCTAAATGTCCATCAACAGAGGAAAGGATAAGAAAGATGTGGTACATATATACAATGGAATATTACTCAGCCATAAAAAGGAACGAAATTGGGTCATTTGTAGAGACATGGATGGATGAAGAGACTGTCATACAAAGTGAAGTAAGTCAGAAAGAGAAAAAGGAATATCGTATATTAATGCATACATGTGGAATCTAGAAAAATGGTATAGATGATCTTATTTGTAAAGCAGAAATAGAGACACAGATGTAGAGAGAAAACTTATGGTTTCCAAGGGGGAACAGGGGCATGGGACAAATTGGGAGATTGGGATTGATATATATGTACCACTATGCATAAAATAGATAACTAATGCAAACCTACGGTTTAGCACAGGGAAATCTACTCAGTATTCTGTGGTGACCTAAATGAGGAGGAAATCTAAAGAAGAGTGAATATATGCATACATATAACTGATTCCTTTTACTGTACAGCAGAAACTAACACAACATTGTAAAGCAAATATACTCCATTAAAAATTAAAAAACAAATAAGATTAAATATTGAAACATGCCCGCTGAAAATAAGTTTATTTGCTTTTGTTTTGAATTTTATTTTATTTATGTATTTTTTATACAGCATGTTCTCATTAGAACATAAGTTTATTTACTTTTGGCATATTGTTTTATATGGTACAAAAAGCTTGATATATTTAGATCTGTTAATAAACAGGAAAATTGTACTATGGAAAACATGACGGTAGAAAATGATGAAATTATGTATTCACAAATTTGCTACTTTTCATAAAAGAGAATAATTGTGTCCTATACTAGAGTGATTGGTTGTTCCAGAATGGGATTAGAACAAAAACTGAGAAACCCATATATATGGAATCTAAAAAAAAAAAAAAAAAGGTTCTGAAGAATGTAGGGGCAGGACAGGAATAAAGACACAGACATAGAGAATGAACTTGAGGACATGGGGAGGTGAAAGGGTAAGCTGGGACAAAGTGAGAGAGTGGCATGGACATATATACACTACCAAATGTAAAATAGCTAGCTAGTGGGAAGCAGCCACATAGTACAGGGAGATAAACTCAGTGCTTTATGTCCACCTAGAGGGGTGGGATAGGGAGGGTGGGAGGGAGACGCAAGAGGGAGGGGATATGGGGATGTATGTATATGTATAACTGATTCACTCTGTTATACAGCAGAAACTAACACAACATTGTAAAGCAATTATACTCCAATAAAGACGTTAAAAAAAACTGAGGAAAAAAATTGTAGAGAAATCTTGGGGAAAGACTGTTATCTTGTGTGGTCAAAGCTATAAAGATTAAATATATATGTATTTTAATGAACCTTAATATAACAAGTATACTGGTACAAAACTAGAATTTGGTTTTCTTTCTTTTTCTTTTTTTTGAGAAGCAACTTTTTATTTATTAAAATCACATCAAAGAAATCCTAATGTTGGAAACTCCTCCCATGATTATCAGTTATTTTACTGACCCCTCATTCCTCTGAACAATGAAACATCAAACTAACCCTTACACGCAAATTTATACATCGACAGAGAAAACAGAAAACCTTCATTAACTGAACAAATGACCAAATGTGATTTAACACACGCATGGACCTAGAGTCTGTCATACAGAGTGAAGTAAGTCAGAAAGAGAAAAACAAATACCGTATGCTAACACATATATATGGAGTCTCAGAGAAAAAAAAAAGGTCATGAAGAATCTAGGGGCAAGACGGGAATAAAGACGCAGACCTACTAAGAATGGTTTTCTATCTCTGTAAAAATAATTGTTTTCTTAGATTATTCGCTGCTCTTAATAAGAAATCATAAAAAGGGTATTTCTTTGCCTTTTAAGTAATCTGCCTAGGAAACGAAGATTTTGTGCCTTAGAATAACTTCCTGTGCTCCATGTGCCTTCATCAGGTCTTTGACCACTTAAGAAAACCGAGTATTCCCAATTATAAAAGAGATAGTTTTTTTTAAAACAATTATGTAGCCTTCTGTATTTGTCTTTGAAATATTTTATTGTCACTTTAGTTAAATGGTAATCAAGACCCTATTTAATCAAATGTTCAATTTTTTGACATTTGTGAAAACTTCCCCAAACCAAATTCTAAATGTAGTCATATTGACCTAGAACGAACTTTGAAATCTCCCAGAAATCCCCTGGAAAATCTCAAATTATTTGTCTCTCACTTTATAAAAAAGAGACTTTAAACTAATTGGGTTTATTTGGTATGTTAAATTATGTGGGGAGCACTGTCAAATAAGCAGTGATGATAAGCCTTCTTCGGTTGTAAGTGCATAGATATATGTTACTAATATAGTTGTTCCAGAAGATCTATAAAGTTCATAGAAATTTGTAAACACACTTGTTGTGTGGTTATTATGTTAAAGTTGTACACCATGTAAATAACTAATTTGTGTTAAATGAATTCTCATCAGATGTTTAACCTTGACCATTTTAAGTCTTTTACCATTAACAGTTATTTTGTTATCTCACTCTGGTTCTTTTCTTAAAGCATTTACAATTAGCTACCACAGAAATGCTTCATGGTGGCCTCACTTAAATAACTTGGAGACCATGATTCTAGATTCATTAAGAATTTTCAGAACTAAAGAAGAAGCTGATGGATTTATAAAACTGCCAACTCAAGGTCAGGCAGAACAAAAATTAATCACAAGGACGAGAATGAAATGAGGATGATTGTAATTTTTTTTATGATTCTTTGTTTAAACATTGCTGGTTCTTTAATGTTTTGTTTCCCAGATTTAAGGAAATTTTTTCTCTTTTCTATAAAGTTATTTATAATTTACAGCAATTTGGTAAACTATACCTTTGTGAACAAAGATGAAACAATTATTCTTTCTCCCTGCTTGACCTTTCTAGAATACAGAAACTCTCCATGAGTATTCTTATTTCCATGGCAATATAGTTATTTGAATAAGCTCAATAAGAATCTGTTCCCCTTGTAACAGGACACAATTGGAAACATTGGTGGTTATATTATCAAGGCTTTGACTGGAATGTCATATTTGAGAATGATGTGCATGGAATCAGATATGACCTGAGAGCTTTAAGGAACTAAAGTTGACTTTATGAAGCCAATGTTAATAAAAATGTTTTGGAAAAACCCACTTGGTATCTTCCTTACAGGGTTCCCAGCAGCTTTACCAGGTAAGTAAAGAAGATAATTCCTGGCAGGCTCAGGAACATCAGGATATGATTTTTGACCTCAAAATGAGAGGAATTCACCCAAATCTATTTTAAAAAAATACAGGTTTAGTCTATTGCCAAGTTCTTGACTTGACTTCCCAGTTTCAAGAGGATCTGAAAAGTCTAAACTGACATTCCTTATGAAAATTTCCAGCAAAGCAAATTCAAGAGACATTTGGGATGACTCACTATTCTTTCTGTGCTTATATAAATATCCAGGCCAAGTATAATGAGACTTTTTGCAAACAAATTAGTCTTAGTTTGACTATCTTTGATATAAATGGGAGTGAGTGTAGAGGGGAAAATTCTATTTCAATGGAAAACTGCAGCACACCTTTGTTGGTATTAAATTCTAGTCTCATTCATTGTCTTTAAAGTTTCGTTACCTACCTGTAACTGGACTGAGTTGTGAATTCTTGTAATTTCTTCCAATGTGTGGCTGTAATTCTCCAAACTAATGTTTGCATTTTTTCACTTCTGACTTAAAATTATTGAGAACTAAACCTTTCCTTGTCCTGAAGTCCTGAAAGCTGAATCTGGATGACTTGACATAAATTTCAAGGAAATCACAACGGCTCATGTATGGGCAAACTTTATGCCTTCTTCTGTGTGGGCCAATAAGAAAGTTCACCAGAATAGTTAGAAACTGGGTTTCTCACTAATTAATCTTTGTTCTTCTTTTATTTTCATAGAAACATCCCTCATTAAATGCATGATGACTAGCACCATTCAGCATACACCCTTTACTATCAAGTCTCAACAGGTGATCCAGCTGGTCCTTAATAACAGAAGGCAACTGACAAGAAGTTGCCTTACCTTGTTCAAAGGAAAGAAGAATGTCTCCTCTCCTGGAACAAGTGGGAGCCTGGCCAAGATTCGAACAGTAGTCAGGCTCCTGGACTTTCTCCTAAGCCCATTGTGCACGTCCTTGTAAAAGCCAGTTTTAACAAGAACCTCGGTAAGTTGAATTTAGCCAGAATTACCCCCTCTAGATATCTGATGGGGTCCTGAGCCTCCACCTTCACCCCTGGCCTGTCTTCAGTAAAGAATCCTGTTAGGTCAGTTTAGCCAGAATGCCCCTAACCCTTAATGTTTCCTCTTAGTAATTTTCCATCCACTGATCCCCATCCTGCTCCTTGGCTATAAATACCCACTGGCACTGGCTGTATTCAGAGTTGATCCCCATCTCTCTCCCTCACTGTAAATTCCCGTTGCAGTGGTCCCTATTCCTGGTGTGAAGGTTCTAAATAGTCTTCTTACCATCTTTAACCAGTGTCATTGATTTTTTTCTTAACATATCCCATATGACCATCTTTTTATGTTCCAGTTTTCCGGTGCCCATAATAACCATTTGGTCAGGCCATGGGCCACTGCCCATGAGTCTGTAGAAACACAAACATAGAGGTGCTTATTATGGCTCAATTCTTCCAGCACTGCAAGAAAAAAACAGTGTGCAATTCATCCCTGGGCTGATATGTCTTATCTTCTTCAATCAGAAGACTTCCATCAGTCATTTTGAGGTGGCTCTCTATAAAGGATGCTGTCCATCCTTATTGGAACTGTTAACCACAAACTAAATATCTTTTTGGACAGTTGGGAGCAGTGTACAGGGAGCTGCAATCTGGCAGCTTGTCAGGTGTTTCAAAGTCAGCTCAGGGGAACAGAGGCTATCTGTATGTGGATATAATGAGTACCTCCTTGAATTTCCCTATTAGCATGTTAATGTACAAACCATTTCCATTTTGTTATGGAACCCTTCTGGATATTGTCTTTCTTATCAGAGTGTTAATCTGACATCACTCAAGGCATTATAAGTATTTCAGATTTGAACATTATTTTATGCCCTTCAGTTAAACCTTTTACTGCTCAATGTCAATCCTACAGACTAGGCAGTTGGTAAAATGATTAGGCAGGTGTGACCAAAGGAAATGTAGCTGAGTCTGTACTGTTGAGTTCTCTTCTTTAAGTGGTTATCTGCCATGTACCAGTCTCCCCGTGTGCTTGGTTCTAGATCACCTCTGTGTCCTGAGTGTCTCCTGAAAGCCTACCACTATGCAGTATTCATTTACTCTATATTCGTTTAATTAGGATTTTAAAAATCAATGCAGTAACTTACCATTAAATTTGTCAGGTCATGTGGATTTCACATCAGGGAAACTTGCACCACAGCCTGGATCTGCTGCAAAGTTCTCTCTTGTTCTGAGTCCAACCCAAACCTCTCAGCCTTACAAGTTACCCAACATATGAGTGACAGCAGAATTTCCAAGTGTACACTTCCAAAATCCAAAGACATTCACCAAGGGATGTGCCTCTTTCCTTCTTTCTTTCTTTCTTTTTAAATGTAATCATCAGTTTTACTGGTATAAAGGATATGCAAAACATAATTTACAAATAATAAAGATATAAACAACATTCCTTCTTGTAAATACCATATAGCCAATTGATTCTCCATAGAATGCTTTTGCAGACTTTTGCCAAATTCTTATACCCAAAGTCAAGCTATGGTTTGTGCCTCTTTCTTAATGACATGCTTACCGTTGCACCATAAATGCATACAATAATTTGTCCTTTACCTTTCAGGACATATCCTAGCATACTCTAGACTAACAGTTGTTAAAAGGTTGATTGTGTATTCTTGGGGGTCCTTGAGAGCATTTTAGTGGGGGGTGAGGTCAAAATAATTCCATAATATTAACAAGATATTATTTGCCTTTTAAACTGTTTGACATTTGTACTGATTGGGCAAAAGTATGGTGGGTAAAAACTGCTGATGCCTAAACATGAATTAATACTGTGGCACCAAATGCACCATCATGCATTTGTAGGAAAAAAAATTGAAGTCACTTAGGAATTCCATTGATAAAGCAGTAAAAATTATTAATCGTATTAAATTTTAGCCTTTCCATGCATATCCTTTAACTACTTTATGTGAAGAAGTTGGAAATCTACGTGAAGAGGTTCTGCTACATTTTCAAGGATGGTTGTCTAGTAGAAAAGCACTAGTATGACTGGTTGAATTGTAAACTACACTGCTTTTCTTCATCAGACACCATTTTAAACTGAGTGACAGGTAAACTGCAGTTATTCAGACATGTTTGCATATTTATCCATTTTTTTCCCAAAAATGACAAAGAGAGCAAGAACCTTCAAAAAAAAAAAAAAAAACTACTGATAGTATCTGTTTCCAATGGTAAAATGAGGCCTTTCAAGAAAAAATTAGAATTTTGGATAGCTTTTTAATACTTAAAGACTTTTCTTGGACTTCCCTGGTGGCAAAGTGGTCAAGAATCTGCCTGCAAATGCAGGGGACATGGGTTCAATCCCTGGTCCAGGAAGATCTCACATGCCGCAGAGCAACTAAGCCCATGTGCCACACTACTGAGCCTGTGCTCTAGGGCCCTCGAGCCACAACTACTGAGCCTGTGCACCAAAACTACTGAAGCCTGTGTGCCTAGAGCCCATGCTCTGCCACAAGAGAAGCCACCACAATGAGAACCCACGCACTGCAACAAAGAGTAGCCCCCACTCACCACAGCTAGAGAAAGCCCTCACATAGCAACAAAGATTCAAAGCAGCCCCCCAAAATATATATACATACTTAAAGATTTTTCTGATGAGAATGGTGGTGATGTTAACAAAAGTGAGCTTTTGATAATTCACAATAAAATATATCAACATTTGAAAGAGGTGCATGACTCAGGGAACAAACATTTCCCAAACGACTAAGGTATGATGTTACAAAACTGTGCTGTCCAATATGGTATCCACTGGTTGCATGTGGCTATTTAAATTTAAATCTTAATTGAAGTGAAATAAAATTAAATATTTAGTTCTTTAATCTCACTACCTACATTTCAAGTTCTCATAGCCACATTTAAAAATAACTACCACTTGTTGAGTGTTGGTGGCTGCCAGAGATGGGCATGAGCCATGGTTATCAGATTTAACCCCAGAGACGGGCATGAACTGCTAACGCTGTGACTGCTGCCACCAAGAATCCTGTGTTCAAATACAGGACACTACCTAACGCACCACCACCCCACCCAGCCCCACCCTGGAAGCCTGTGCAGCACGCCTCTGCCACGGTTCCATGATCCAGGGACAACTTCCCATGGAGAGCACACAGTGCACCTCAGGATGTTGCAAAGTCATGCTGGCCTCTGCTGCCACAGGCTCCCCTTGCATTCCACTTATGACTACCGTACCCTTCCCTCTCCCTGGCCTGAGTGAGCAAGAGAACCCTAATCATTTGCAGCTTTAACCCCCTCCTGTCTGGGTGGGAAATGGTTGCCTGAGGGCAGCCTACAAAGAGGCAGGGCCAAAACTAAAGCTGAACCCCAAGAGCTGTGTGAACAAAGAAGAGAAAGGGAAATTTCTCCATACAGCCACAGGAGAAGCAGAATAAATCCCCACAATCAACTTGATAATCCCTGCATTTGTGGAATACCTGAATAGTCAATGAATGTTTGCAAAATTGAGATAGTGGGCTTTGAGAGCAACTGTAGACTTGAGGTTTGCTTTCTGTAACTGATATGTTTTTGGTTTTATGCTAGTTTTAGTTTAGTTTTTAGTGCTTGTTGTCATTGGTGGATTTGATTACTGGTTTGGTTGCTCTCTTCCATTTTAAATTTCTTTATATATATTTTTTATTTTATTATTTTTCCCCTTTTTTCTCTTTTTGAGACTGTGAATGTGCATGTTTCTTTGTGTGATTTTGTCTATTTGGTTTTGATTTTACCATTTGGTTTGGGATTATATCTTATGGGGGGTTTTTTCTTCCTTTTCTTCCAAGCTGTGTGGCTGGCAGGGTTTTGGTGTTCCGGCTGGGTGTTGGGCCTGAGCCTCCAAGGTGGGAGAGCTGAGTCCAGAACATTGCACCGCCAGAGACCTCCCATTCCCAAGCAATATCAGTTGGCAAGAGCTCTCCCAGAGATCTCCATCTCAACATGAAGACCAACTCCATGGAATGGCCAGCAAGCTCCAGTGCTGGATGCCCCAGGCCAAACAACTACCAGTACAGGAACACAACCCTACCCATTAGCTAAAAGGCTGCCTTAGATCATAATAAGTTCACAGACTCCCCAAAATACACCATGGGGTGTGGCCCTGCCCACCAGAAGGAAAAGATCTAGCCCCACCCAACAGAGCACAGGCACCACTCCACTCCACCAGGAAGCCTACACAAGCCACTGAACCAACCTCACCCACTGGGAGCAGACAGCAAAAGTAATGGGAACTAAAACCTGCAGCCTGTGAAAAGGAGACACCAAACACAGTATGCTCAAGAAAATGAGGAGACAGATAAGTATGCAGCCGATGAAGGAGCAAGGTAAAAACGCACCAGACTAAACAAATAGAAGAGGAAATAGGCAGTCTACCTGAAAAGAATTCAGAGTAATGACAGTAAAAATGATCCAAAATCTGAGAAATAGAATGGAGAAAATACAAGAAACGTTGAAAAAGGACCTAGAGGAACTAAAGAGCGAACAATGAGGAACAATACAATAAATGAAATTAAAAATACTCTAGAAAGAATCAACAGCAGAATAACTGAAGCAGAAGAATGGATAAGTGACCTGGAAGATAAAATAGTGGAATTAACTGCCACAGAGCAGAATAAAGAAAAAGGAATGAAAAAAATTAAGGACAGTCTCAGAGAACTCTGGGACAGCATTAAATGCACCAACATTCAAATTACAGGGTTCCCAGAAGAAGAAAAGAAAAAGAAAGGGTCTGAGAAAATATTTGAAGAGATTATAATTGAAAACTTCAGGAAAGGAAAGGAAAAGGAAAACAAATAGTCAATCAATCCAGGAAGCACAGGGAGTCACATACAGTATAAATCCAAGGAGAAACATGCCAAGACACATATTAATCAAATTATCAAAAATTAAATACAGATAAAAATATTAAAAACAACAAGAGAAAAGCAACACATAACATACAAGGGAATCCCCATAAGGTTAACAGCTGAACTTTCAGCAGAAACTCTGCAAGCCAGAAAGGAGTGAGAGGACATATTTAAAGTGATGAAAGGGGAAAATCTACAACCAGAATGACTCTACCCAGCAAGGATCTCATTCAGATTTGATGAAGAAATTAAAACCTTTACAGACAAGAAAAAGTTAAGAGAATGCAGCACCACCAAACCAGCTTTACAACAAATGCTAAAGGAACTTCTCTAGCCAGGAAACACAAGAGAAGGAAGAGACCTACACAAACAAACCAAGACAATTAAGAAAATTGTAATAGGAACATACATATTGATAATTACATTAAATATAAAAGGATTAAATGCTCCAGCCAAAAGATGTAGACTGGTTGAATAGATACAAAAACAAGACCTGTATAGATGCTGTCTACAAGAGACCCACTTCAGACCTAGGGACACATACAGACTGAAAGTGAGGGGATGGAAAAACATATTCCATGCAAATGGAAAGCAAAAGAAAGCTGGAGTAGCAATACTCAGATCAGGCAAAATAGACTTTAAAATAAGGACTATTACAAGAGACAAAGAAGGACACTGAATAATGATCAATGGATCAATCCAAGGAAAAGATAGAACAATTGTCAATATTTATGCACCCAACATAGGAGCAGCTCAATGCATAAGGCAAATGCTAACAGCCATAAAAGGGGAAATTTAGAATAACACAATAATAGTAGGGGACTTTAACAACCCACTTTCAAAATGAACATATCATCCAAAATGAAAATAAATAAGGAAACAAAACTTTAGATGACACATTAGACCAGATGGACTTAATTGATATTTATAGGACATTCTACCCCAAAACAACAGAATACACTTTCTTCTCAAGTGCTCATGGAAAATTCTCCAGGATAGATTAAAGGTTGATTCATAAATCAACCCTCAGGACAGTTAAGAATATTGAAATCATAACAAGTATCTTTTCGGACAACAATACAATGAGACTAGATATCAATTACAGGAAAAAAACTGTAAAAAATACAAACACATGGAATTTAAACAATACACTACTAAATAACTGAGAGATCACTGAAGTGATGAAAGAGGAAATAGAAAAAATACCTAGAAACAAATGACAATGAAAACAGATGACCCAAAAACTATGGAATGTAGCAAAAGTATATCTAAGAGGGCAGTTTATAGCAATCCAATCCTACCTCAAGAAACAAGAAAAATCTCAAATAAACAACCTGACCTTACACCTGAAGCAACTAGAAAATGAAAACAAAACAAAACAAAGCAAAATACCCAAAGTTAGCAGAAGAAAAGAAATCATAAAGATCAGATCAGAAATAAATGAAAAAAAATTGAAGGAAACAACAGAAAAGATCAATAAAACTAAAAGCTGGTTGTTGAGAAGATAAGCAAAATCGACAAACCACTAGCCAGAATCATCAAGAAAGAAAAAAGACAGAAGACTCAAATCAAGAGAATAAGAAACAAAAATGGACAAGTAAAAACTGACACTGCAGAAATACAAATGATCATGAGAGACTACTACAAGCAACTATATGCCAATAAAATGGACAACCTGGAAGAAATGGAAAAATTCTTAGAAAAGTACAACCTTCCAAGACTGGACCAAGAAGAAATAGAAAATATGAACAGACCAATCACAAGCCCTGAAATAGAAACTGTGAATAAAAATCTTCCAACAAACAAAAGCCCAGGACCAGAAGGCTTCACAGGTGAATTCTATGAAACATTTAGAGAAGACCTAACACCTACCTTTCTCAATCTCTTCCAAAATATAGCAGAGGGAGCAACACTCCCCAACTCCTTCTATGAGGCAACCATCACACTGATACCAAAATCAGACAAAGCTACTACAAAAAAAGAAAACTACAGCCACTATCACTGATGAACATAGATGCAAAAAACCTTAACAAAATACTAGCCAAAAGAATCCAACAGCACATTAGAAGGATAATACAACATGATCAAGTGGAGTTTATCACAGGAATGCAATGATTCTTCACTATACACAAATTAATCAATGTGACATACCATATTAAAAAATTAAGGAATAAACACCATATGACAATCTCAATAGAAACAGAAAAAGTTTTCAACAAAATTCAAAACCCATTTATGAATAAAACTCTCCAAAAAGTGGTCATAGAGGGAAAGTACCTCAACATAATAAAGGCCATATATAACAAATCCATGGCCAACATTGTTCTCAATGGTGAAAAAGTGCAAAAATTTCCTCTAAGATTAGAAAAAAGACAAGGGTGTCCACTCTTGCCACTATTATTCAACATAGTTTTTGAAGTTCTAGCCACGGCAATCAGAGAAGAAAAAGAAATAGAAGAAATCCAAATCAGAAAAGAAGAAGTAAAATTGTCACTGTTTGCAGATGACATGATACTATACATTGAGAATCCTAAACATGTTACCAGAAAACTACTAGACCTAATCAATGAATTTGGTAAAGTAGCAGGATACAAAATTAAAGCACAGAAATCTTTTGCATTCCTATACAGTAACAACAAAAAATCTGAAAGAGAAATTAAGGAAAAACTCAGATTTACTATTGCAATGAAAAAAGAATAAAATGTCTAGGAATAACCTTACCTAAGGAGGCAAAAGACCTGTATGCAGAAAACTATAAGACACTGAAGAAAGAAATCAAAGATGATACAGAGGGAGAGATATACCATGTTCTTGGATTGGAAGAATCAACATTGTGAAAATGACTATACTACTCAAAGCAATCTACAGATTCAATGAAATCCCTATCAAACTACCTATGGCATTTTTCAAAGAACTAGAACAAAAATTTTACAATTTGTATGGAAACACAAAAGGCCCCGAATAGCCAAGGAAATCTTCAGAAAGAAAATCAGAGCTGGAGCAATGAGGCTCCCTGACTTCACACTATACTACAAAGCTACAGTAATCAAGACAGTATGGTACTGGCACAGAAACAGAAATATAGATCAATGGAACAGGATAGAAAGCCCAGAGATAAACCCATGATATATGGTCACCCTATCTTTGACAAAGGAGGCAAGAATATACAATGGAGAAAGACAGCCTCTTCAATAAGTGGTGCTGGGAAAACTGGACAGCTACATGTAAAAGAATGAAATGAGAACACTTGCTAACACCATACACAAAAATAAACTCAAAATGGATTAAAGACCTAAATGTAAGGCCAGACACTATCAAACTCTTAGAGGAAAACATAAGCAGAACACTCTATGACATAAATCACAGCAAGATCCTTTTTGACCCACCTCCTAGAGTAATGGAAACAAAAACAAAAATAAACAAATGGGACCTAATAAAACTTAGAAGCTTTTCCACAGCAGCAGAAACCATAAACAAGATGAAAATACAACCCTCAGAATGGGAGAAAATATTTGCAAATGAAGCAACTGATAAAGGATTAATCTCCAAAATATACAAGTAGCTAATGCAGCTCAATACCAAGAAAAGCAAATAACCCAATCCAAAAATGGGAGGAAGGCCTAAATAGACATTTCTCCAGAGAAGATATACAGATTGCCAACAAACACAAGAAAGGATGCTCAACATCACTAATCATTAGAGAAATGCAAATCAAAACCACAATGAGGTATCACCTCACACTAATCAGAATGGTTATAAAAAATCTACCAACAGTTTGCTAACGGATTCCTGCTTTCTCCTTACTATATTTAGATGCTACAGAGTTTCCAGGCTAAGCCCAATTTGTTCTTTCTCCAGATCACTTTTCTTTGACTGAGCCCATGAGAGCAGGTCTTTTGGTCTGTTTTGTTCATTGTTCTATCTGGTTCCTAGAACATTGCCTGATACAGGTGAGATGGAGAATAAATATTTGTTAAATATTCAACATAAAATAATAATCTACAAATAATAAGTGTCAGAGAGGTTGTGGAGAAAAGGAAACCCTCTTGCACTGTTGGTGGGAATATAACTTGACACAGCCACTATGGAGAACAGTATGGAGGTTCCTGAAAAAACAAAAAAGAGCTACCATATGACCCAGCAATCCCATTACTGGGCATATACATGGAGAAAACCATAATTCCAAATGACAAATGCACCCAATGTTCATTGCAGCACTATTTATGGTAGCCAGGTCATGGAAGCAACCTAGATGGCCATCAACAGATGAATGGATAAAGAAAATGTGGGTGGAGATTCAAGATGATGGAAGAGTAAGACGTGGAGACCACCCTCCTCCCTACAAATACATGAGAAATACATCTACATATGGAATAACTCCTACAGAACAGCTACTGAATGCTGGCAGAAGACCTCAGATTTCCCAAAAGGCAAGAAACTCCCCATGTACCTGGGTAAGGCAAAAGAAAAAAGAAAAAACAGAGACAAAATAGTAGGGATGGGACCTGCACCAGTGGGAAGGAGCTGTGAAGGAGAAAACGTTTCTACACACTAGGAACCCCCTTCATGGGCAGTACTGTGGGTGGCAGAGGGGGGAGGCTTTGGAGACACAGAGGAGAGTGCAGGCACAGGGGTGCGCAGGGCAAGCAGAGAGATTCCCACACAGAGGATCAGTGCCGACCAATACTCACCAGGCCAAGAGACTTGTCTGCTCCCCTGCCAGGGTGGGCCAGGGCTGAGGCTCAGGCTTCAGAGTTTGGATCCCAGGGAGAGGACTGGGGTTGGCTGTGAGAACACAGCCTGAAGGGGGCTAGTGCACCACAGCTACCAAGGAGGGAGTCGGGAAAAAGTCTGGAGCTGCTGAAGAGGCAAGAGACATTTTCTTCCCTCTTTGTATCCTGGTGCACGAGGAGAGAGGATTAAGAGCGCCACTTAAAGAAGCTCCAGAGAGAGGCATGAGCTGTGGCTATCAGTGCAGACCACAGAGATGGGCATGAGACACTAAGGCTGCTGCTGCAGCCACCAAGAAGCCTGTGTGCAAGCACAGGTCACTATCCACACCTCCCCTTCCAGGAGCCCGCCACTGCCAGGGTCCCGTGATCCAGGGACAACTTCCCAGGGAGAACACATGGCATGCCTCAGGGTGGTGCAACGTCATGCCAGCCTCTGCCGCCACAGGCTCACCCTGCATTCCCTACCCCTCCCTTCCCCAGGCCTGAGTGAGCCAGTGCCCCTGAATCAGTGGCTCCTTCAAGCCCATCCTGTCTGAACGAAGATCAGATGCCCTGAGTACATCTATACACAGAGGCAGGGCCAAATCCAAAACTGAACCCCAGGTGCTCTGCAAACAAAGAAGAGAAAGGGAAATCTCTCCCAGCAGCCTCAGGAGCAGTGGATTAATTTTCCACAATCAACTTGATGTACCCTGCACCTGTGGAATACATGAGTTGACAATGAGTCACCACAAATTGAGGTGGTGGACTTTGGGAACAATGATATATATATATTTTTTTTCCCTTTTTCTCTTTTTCTGAGTGTGTATGTGTATGCTTCTGTGTGTGATTTTGTCCGTATAGCTTTGCTTTTACCATTTGTCCTAGGGTTCACCCTTTCCGTTTTTTGTTTTGTTTTGATTTTTTGTTTTCTTTAGTATAGATTTTAGCCCTTGTTATTATTGGTGGATTTGCATTTTTGGTTTTGTTGCTCTCTTCTTTCTTTCTTTCTTTTTTTATTACTTTAAAAATATTTTTTAGTAATTATTTTATTTTATTTTACCTCTTTTTTTCATTCTCCCTTTTATTCTGAGCCGTGTGGATAACAGGCTTTTGTGCACCAGCCAGGCGTCAGGGCTGTGCCTCTGAAGCAGGAAAGCCAAGTTCAGGACGTTGGTCCACCAGAGACCTCCCAGCTCCATGTAATATCACATGGCAAAAAGCTCCCAGAGATCTCCATCTCAACACCAAGACCCAGCTCCACTCAACAACCAGCAAGCTACAGTGCTGGACACCCAATGCCAGACAACAAGTAAGACAGGAACACAACCCCACCCATTAGCAGAGAGGCTGCCTAAAATCATAATAAGGTCACGGACACCCAAAACACACCACCATACGTGGGCCAACCCACCAGAAAGACAAGATCCAGCGTCATCCACCAAAACACAGGCACTACTTCCCTAAACCAGGAAGCCAAGACAACGCACTGAACCAACCTTAGCCACTGGGGACAGACACCAAAAAAATGGTAACTACAAACATGCAGCCTGCAAAAGGAGACACAAAACACAGTAACTTAGGAAAACTGAGAAGACAGAGAAACGCACAGCAGATGAAGGAGCAAGGTAAAAAGCCACCAGACCAAACAAATGAACACAAAATAGGCAGTCTACCTGAAAAGAATTAAGAATAATGATAGTAAAGATGATCCAAAATCTTGGAAATAGAATAGAGAAAATGCAAGAGACGTTTAACAAGACCTAGAAGAACTAAAGAACAAACAAACAATGATAAACGGCAAAATAAATGAAATTAAAAATTCTGTAGACGGGATCAATAGAAAAATAACTAAGGCAGAAGAATGGATAAGTGACCTGGAATATAAAAGACTGGAAATAACTACTGCAGAGCAGAATACAGAAACAAGAATGAAAAAATTGAGGAGAGCCTCAGAGACCTCTGGGACAACATTAAACACATCAACATTTGAATTACTGGGGTCTCAGAAGAAGAAGAGAAAAAGAATGGGACTGAGAAAATATTTGAAGAGATTATAGTTGACAGCCCTAATATGGGAAAGGAAATAGTTAAACAAGTCCAAGAAGCACAGAGAGTCCCATACAAGATAAATACAATGAGAAACACTCCAAGACACATATTAATCAAATTATCAAAAAAGAAATACAAAGAAAACATATTAAAAGCAGCAAGGGAAAAACAACAAATAACACACAAAGGAATCCCCATAAGGTTAACAGCTGATCATTCAGCAGAAACTCTGCAAGAAGGGAGTGGCAGGACATATTTAAAGTGATGAATGGGAAAAACCTACAACCAAGATGACTCTACCCAGCAGGGATCAGATTCAGATTTGACAGAGAAATTAAAACATTTACAGACAAGCAAAAGCTGAGAGAGTTCAGCACCACCAAACCAGCTTTACAACAAATACTAAAGGAATTTCTCTAAGTGAGAAACACAAGAGAAGGAAAAGACCTACAATAACAAACCCAAAACAGTTAAGAAAATGGTAATAGGAACATACATATCGATAATTACTTTAAATGTGAATGGATTAAACGCTCCAACCAAAAAACATAGACTGGCTGAATGGACACAAAAAAATGACACATAATATATGCTATCTACAAGCGACCCACTTCAGACCTAGAGACACATACAGACTGAAAGTGAGGGGATGGAAAAAGATACTCCATGCAAATGGAAATCAAAAGAAAGCTGGAGTAGCAATTCTCATATCAGACAAAATAGACTTTAAACAAAGACTATTACAAGAGACAAAGAAGGACACTCCATAATGATCAAGGGATCAATCCAAGAAGAAGACATAAGAATTGTAAATATTTATGCACCCAACATAGGAGCACCTAAATACATAAGGCAAATACTAAGGCCATAAAAGGGAAAATCAACAGTAACACAATCATAGTAGTGGATTTTAACACCCCACTTTCACCAATGGACAGATGATCCAAAATGCAAAACAATAAGGAAACAAAAGCTTTAAATGATACCTTAAAAAAGATGGACTTAATTGATATTTATAGGACATTCTATCCAAAAACAACAGAATACAATTTCTTCTCAAGTGCTCATGGAACATTCTCCAGCATAGATCATATCTTGGGTCACAAATCAAGCCTTGGTAAATTTAAGAAAATTGAAATCGTATAAAGTATCTTTTCAGACCACAATGCTATGAGACTAGATATCAATTAGAGGAAAAATTTTGTAAAAAATACAAACACATGAAGCCTAAACAATACACTACTTAATAACCAAGAGATCACTGAAGAACTCAAAGAAGAAATCAAAAAATACCTAGAAACAAATGACAATGAAAACATGATGACCCAAAACCTATGGGATGCAGCAAAGGCAGTTCTAAGAGGGAAGTGTATAGCAATACAATCTTACCATAAGGAACAAGAAACATCTCAAATAAACAACCTAACCTTACACCTCAAGCAATTAGAGAAAGAAGAACAAAAATCCCCCAAAGTTAGCAGAAGGAAAGAAATCACAAACACCAGAAAAGAAATAAATGGAAAAGAAATGAAGGAAACGATAGCAAAGATCAATAAAACTAAAAGCTGGTTGTTTGAGAAGATAAACAAAATTGATAAACCATTAGCCTCAAGAAGAAAATGGAGAACACTCAGATCAATAGAATTAGAAATGAAAAAGGAGAAGTAACAACCGGCACTGCAGAAATACAAAGGATCATGAGAGATTACTACATGCAACTATATGCCAATAAAATGGACAACCTGGAAGAAATGGACAAATTCTAAGAAAAGCAAAACCTTCCAAGACTGAAACAGGAAGAAATAGAATATATGAACAGACCAATCACAAGCACTGAAATTGAAACTGTGATTAAAAATCTTCCAACAAACAAAAGCCCAGGAACAGATGGCTACACAAGCGAATTCTATCAAACATTTAGAGAAGAGCTAACACCTATCCTTCTAAAACTCTTCCAAAATATATCAGAGGGTGACCTCATTCTACGAGGTCACTATCACCCTGATTCTAAAACCAAAGATGTCACAAAGAAAGAAAACTACAGGCCATTGTCACTGATGAACATAGATGCAAAAATCCTCAACCAAATACTACCAAACAGAATCCAATGGCACATTAAAGGATCATACAGTATGATCAAGTGGGGTTTATCCCAGGAATGCAAGGATTCTTCAATATATGCAAATCAAACAATGTAATACACCATGTTAAAAAATTGAAGGAAAAAAAACATATGATCATCTCAAGAGATGCAGAGTAAGCTTTCAACAAAATTCAACACCGATTTATGATAAAGACCCTCCAGAAAGTAGGCATAGGGGGAATTTAACTCAACATGATACAGGCCATATATGACAAACCCACAGCCAACATCGACCTCAATGGTGAAAAACTGAAAGCATTTCCACTAAGATCAGGAACAAGACAAGGGTGCCCACCCTCACCACTATTATTCAACATAGTTTTGGAAGTTTTAACCACAGAGAAGAAAAAGAAATAAAAAGAATCCAAATTGGAAAAGAAGATGTAACGTTGTCGCTCTTTTCAGGTGACCAGATACTATACACAGAGAATCCTAAAAATGGTATCAGAAAACCCCTAGAACTAATCAATGAATTTGGTAAAGTAGCAGGATACAAAATTAATGCACAGAAATCTCTTGAATTCCTATACATTAATGATGAAATATCTGAAAGTGAAATTAAGAAAACACTCCCATTTACCATTGCAACAAAAAGAATAAAATACCTAGGAATAAACCTATGTAAGGGGACCAAAGACCTCTATGCAGAAAATTATAAGACACTGATGAAACAATTAAAGATGATACAAATAAACAGAGAGATATACCATATTCTTGGATTGGAAGAATCAACTTTGTGAAAATGACTATACTACTCAAAGCAATCTACAGATTCAATGCAATCCCTATCAAACTACCACTGGCATGTTTTCACAGAACTACAACAAAAAATTTCACAATTTTTATGAAAACACTAAAGACTCCGAATAGCCAAAGCAATCTTGAGAAAGAAGTATGAATCTGGAAGAATCAGGCTCCCAGACTTCAGACTATATTACAAAGCTACAGTAGTCAAGACAGTACGGTACTGGCACAAAAACAGAAATATAGATCAATGGAACAGGATAGAAAGCCCAGAGATAAACGCATGCACACCTCGTCACCTTATCTTTGATACAGGGAGCAAGAATATACAATGGAGAAAAGACAGCCTCTTCAATAAGTAGTGCTGGGAAAACTGGACAGCTACATGTAAAAGAATGAAATTAGAACACTCCCTAATACCATACACAAAAATAAACTCAAAATGCATTAAAGAACTAAATGTAAGGCCAAACACTATAAAACTCTTAGAGGAAAACATAGGCAGAACACTCTACGACATAAATCACAGCAAGATCCTATTTGACCCACCTCCTGGAGAAATGGAATGAAAACAGATATAAACAAATGGGACCTAATGAAATGTAAAAGCTTTTTCACAACAAAGGTAACCATAAACAAAATGAAAAGACATCCCTCAGAATTGGAGAAAATATTTGCTAATGTAGAAACTGACAAAGGATTAATCTCCAAAATTTACAAGCAGCTCATGCAGCTCAATATCAAAAAAATGAACAAGCCAATCCCAAAATGGGCAGAAGACGTAAATAGACATTTCTCCAAAGAAGATATACAAATTTTCAACAAACATATGACAGAATGGTCAACATCATTAATCATTAGAGGAATGCAAATCAAACCTACAATGAGATATCATCTCACACCAGTCAGAATGGCCATCATCAAAAAATCTACAAACAATGAATGCTGGAGAGGGTGTGGAGAAAAGGGAACCCTCTTGCACTGTTGGAGGGAATGTAAATTGATACAGCCACTATGGAGAACAATATGGAGATTGCTTAAAAAACTACAATTAGAACTACCATACGACCCAGCAATCCCACTACTGGGCATATACCCTGAGAAAACCATAAGTCAAAAAGAGTCATGTACCTCAATATTCATTGCAGCTCTATTTACAATAGCCAGAACATGGAAACAACCCAAGTGTCCATCGACAGATGAATGAATAAAGAAGATGTGGTCCATATATACAATGGACTATTACTCAGCCATAAAAAGAAACGAAATTGAGTTATTTATAGTGAGGTGAATGGACCTAGAGTCTGTCATACAGAGTGAAGTAAGTCAGAAAGAGAAAAACAAATACTGTATGCTAACACATATATATGGAATCTAAAAGAAAAAGAAAAAGGTCATTAAGAACATAGAGGCAAGACAGAAATAAAGTCACAGACCTACTAGAGAATGGACTTGAGGACACAGGGAGAGCTAAGTGTAAGCTGGGACAAAGTGAGACAGTGGCATGGACATATATACACTACCAAATATAAAATAGATAGCTAGTGGGGAAGAGTTGCATAGCACAGGGAGATCAGCTCAGTGCTTTGTGATCCCCCAGAGGGGTGGGATAGGGAGTGTGGGAGGGAGGGAGATGCAAGAGGGAAGAGATATGGGGATATATGTATAACTTATTCACTTTGTTATAAAGCAGAAACTAACACACCATTGTAAAGCCATTATACTCCAATAAAGATGTTTAAAATAAAATAAAATACTCCAAACCATGAAAAAAAAAATTCATTCTGGAGATCACTTTGTAGAAGTTAAATCCTTCTCTTTTATTTAGGCTGCAAAATACTCTTTTATGTGGATTTGCCACATTTATTTAACCAGTCCCCTGTAAAGGAAATGAAAGAAGAAATTATAAGGGCAGCTATATTTATGGCTCTAGTTATGACAGATTAGCTCATATGGTACTAATCTAATGTTCCTGTCAAAAAACAGCTATAAATTTAGGTAAGGTATATAAAATTATTGTCTGAGCATTATTGTGAAGCAAGTGATTAATTTATAATTGAGGGTCTATAATCACTGGAAAAATGGAAACACACAAAGTTAACTCCATATTATACCCTGGATGGATTTTCTATATCAGAGTACAAGGGAATAGAGGCTAAGTAGAAATCACAGTCATATATCTAGAAACAGATGAGAAAGTGATCAAAGCCCCTGGCTGCCCAAATAGCTTGGAGTTGAGAGAGAGAATTCCAGAGAGGAAGAAATCACAGAGAAATTAACTGAAAACCATAGAGCAGAATGATGGAGTAGAGACCTCTGAAAATCTTCTCTTTTACCAAAGTAATAAAAACACTGGCAAAAGTGGTGGGGGTGAGGGTGGGGTTGTGATGAATTGGGTGATTGGGATTGACATGTACACACCGATGTGTATAAAATTGATGGCTAATAAGAACCTGCTGTATAAAAAAATAAATAAAATAAAATTTTAAAATTAATAAAAGAATTAACAACAAATAAACAAACAAAATGAATATAGTAACCATTGAATGAGCACTTGCTATGAGCTAGGTACTATAAGACTTTCCTCATTCAATACTCACAAACCCGTGATGTAGATACACAGAAAACAAACAAACAAACAAACAAAAACTGGCAAAAAATTATAAAAGTTTTCAGAACACTGAAAATGAACTAAAGGCTTGTAATATGGTCAGAATTAGGTTCTAAGGGCAAGACAGGAATAAAGATGCAGACCTACTAGCGAATGGACTTGAGGATATGTAGAGGGAAAAGGGTAAGCTGGAACAAAGTGAGAGAGTGGCATGGACATATATACACTACCAAACGTAAAATAGATAGCTAGTGGGAAGCAGCCGCATAGCACAGGGAGATCAGCTCGGTGCTTTGTGACCACCTAGAGGGGTGGGATTGGGAGGGTAGGAGGGAGACGCAAGAGGGAAGAGATATGGGGCCATATGTATGTGTATAATTGATTCACTTTGCTATAAAGCAGAAACGAGCACACCATTGTAAAGCAATTATATTCCAATAAAGATGTTAAAAAAAAAGAAAAACAATTGAATGCTAGTAAGAGCAGTAAATGTTTCAACAATTCCACTTGCCCAATTCCTTCCCTCACTCATCACCTTCACAGTAACTTTACAAAGCAAAAGCCACGGGCTTCCCTTGTGGCACAGTGGTTAATAATCCACCTGCCAATGCAGGGGACACGGGTTCGAGCCCTGCCCAGGAAGATCCCACATGCCGCAGAGCAACTAAGCCCGTGCATCACAACTACTGAGCCTGCGCTCTAGAGCTCCCATGCCACAGCTACTGAGCCCATGTGCCACAACTACTGAAGCCCATGCACCTAGAGCCCATGCTCCACAACAAGAGAACCCACTGCAATGAGAAGCCCATGCACCGCAATGAAGAGTAGGCCCCACTTGCCACAACCAGAGAAAGCCCGCTCACAGCAACAAAGACCCAACACATCCAAAAATAAAAATAAATAAATATATAAATTTATAAAATAGAAAAAAAGAAAATCAATAGCCACACAATGGATGGTATCTGTAAAAAAAAAAAAAAATCCAGCAGCCTAGCAGTCACTGGAAGGGGCAGAATGTGATTGGAGGAGCCTACAAGCCCCATCTCAGAGAGCTGCCACTGTTTTACCTTGTGTGGAAACTTCCTCAAAAGCTCCATAACACAGGCTTTGCTTTGTTTGACCTGAGCCCTCCTAATGTAAATGACATCTTCTCTGTTAAAAAAAGAATAGGAGATACTGTTTCATGTTGTAGCTGCCTGATGTAGTGACACTGGTTGGGATAAAATAGAGGCTGACCAAAAACTTAAAAGGAAAAATTGACAAATAAGATGTCCATCTCTATGGACTGTTGAAAGTCCGTGACATTACCTTGGGAATTTAGAGGGCCATGTTCATGTGTAAGGCAGGTGCATGGACAGGGTTATGCACAGTCTCATCTCAAGAAGGACCTGTGAAGGCCCTAAGCTCTCACTCCCCCAATACAGGCAAGGATTGAAGGCTAAGGCAAAGTTGTAAACTGCCTGTCAGAGCCTTGAAGATAGACCCCAACACACAGAGATCTCCTTAACAAAGACTGGGAGCCACATTGTCCCAAGACATTTAAGGAAATCTCCATCCAACCATTATCTGGCCAATAAGCTAATCAGGAAGAGATGTCAGTGGTTGCATAAAAGAAAGGACACAGATTTTAATGAATTCATTGAGGAAAGTCACTTAACAAACAGCAATAAAGATAAACACTGGGGGTGGAATCTGATTTTCAGAGTTCCCTGATTACATGATTAAAATTTTTTTATTTTTAACAAAAAGTAACAATACATACAAAGAAATAGAAAAGTATGTCTTATACACAGGAAAACATGCAGGCAATGGAAACTGACCCTGAGAAATCTCAGACATTAGACTTCATAGACAAAGACTTTAAATTAGCTATGTTCAGAGAAGTTTAAAAAAAAATCATTCCTAAAGGACACAAGGTAACTATGAGGAGGATGTCTCCAAAAAAATAGAATAAATAAATTAATTAATTAATATTATTTCAAAATAAAAGAAACTCTGGATATAATAAGTGTGATCACTAAAGTGAAAAATTCACTAATTCAACAGCATACAGGTCAGTTGAGGTTATTCAGCTTGAGGAATAAAAAGATAAAGCTTCAGTAAGGGTAAAACAACTAGGAGGCTTTCAAGATGGCAGAGGAGTAAGAGGTGGAGATCACCTTCCTCCCCACAAATACATCAAAAATACATCTACATGTGGAACAACTCCTACAGAACACCTACTGAATACAGGCAGAAGACCTCAGACTTCCCAAAAAGGCAAGAAAATCCACACATACTTGGGTAGGGCAAAAGAAAAAAGAAAACAAAGAAGAGACAAAGGGATAGGGATGGGTCCTGGGCCTCTGGAGGGAGCTGTGAAGGAGGAAGTTTCCACACACTAGGAAACCCCTTCACTGGTGGGATGGGAGTGGGAGCTTCAGAGCCACAGAGGACAGAGCATCAACAGGGGTGCTGAAGGCAAAGCGGAGAGATTCCTGCACAGAGGATTGGTGCCAACCAGCACTCACCAGCCTGAGATGCTTGTCTGTTTACCCGCTGGGGTGGGTGAGGCCTGGAAGCTAAGGCTCAAGCTTTGGGGGTCAGATCCCAGGGAGAGGACTGGGGTTGGCTATGTGAAGACAGCCTGAAGGGGGCTAGTGTGCCACAGCTAGCTGGGAGGGAGTCCTGGAAAAAGGTCTGGAGAGTCAAGAGACCATTGTTTCAGTGGGCATGAAGAGAGAGGTGTCCTGTTCTGTGTGCCCACAGATGGCAGAGCACTGCCTAAGCGAGCTCCAGAGATGGGTATGAGCCACAGCTGTCATCTCACAGACCCCAGAGGTGGGAACGGCCTGCTACACCTGCCACTGCTGCCACCAAGGATCCTGTGTGCAGACACAGGTCACTACCCATACCCTCCGGGAGCCTGTGCATTCTATTCAAAAACAATAGAATACATTTACTTCTCAAGTACACATGGAACATTCTCCAGGATAGATCATATCTTGGGTCACAAATCAAGCCTTGGGAAATTTAAGAAAATTGAAACCATATGAAATATTTTTTCTGAACACAATGCTATGAGACTAGATATCAATTACAGGAAAAAAACTGTAAAAAATACAAATACAGGAAGGCTAAACAATACAGTAGTAAATAACCAAGAGATCACTGAATAAATCAAAGAGGAACTAAAAAAGAATCCTACAAAAAAATGACAATGAAAACACGATGACCCAAAAACTATGGGGTGCAGCAGAGCAGTTCTAAGAGGGAAGTTTATATCAATACAATCTTACCTCAAGAAACAAGAAAAATCTCAAATAAACAACCTAACCTTACACCTAAAGCAATTAGAAAATGAAAACAAAACAAACAGAACAAAAAAAAAACCGAAAGCAGAAGGAAAGAAATCATAAAGATCAGATCAAAAATAAGTGAAAAAGAAATGAAGGAAACAAGAGAAAAGATCAATAAAACTAAAGCCTGGTTCTTTGAGAAGATAAGAAAATTTGATAAACCAGCCAATCTTGATAAGCCAGATTCATCAAGAAAAAAAGGGAGAAGACTCAAATCAACAGAATTAGAAATGAGAAAGGAGAAATAACAACTGACACTGCAGAAATAAAAGAATCATGAGAGACTACTACAAGCAACTATATGCCAATAAAATGGACAACCTGGAAGAAATGAACAAATTCCAGGAAGAAACAGAAAATATGAACAGATAAATTACAAGCACTGAAATTGAAACTGTGATTAAAAATCTTCCAACAAACAAAAGCCCAGGACCAGATGGCTTCACAGGTGAATTCTATAAAACATTTACAGAAGAGCTGACACCTATCCTTCTCAAATTCTTCCAAAATATAGCAGAGGGTGGGACATGAGCCCACCATCACCTTGATACAAAAATCACACAAAGATGTCACAAAAAAAGAGAAAACTACAGGCCAATATCAATGCTGAACATAGATGCAAAAACCCTTAACAAAATACTAGCAAACAGAATCCAACAGCACATTAAAGGATCATACACCATGATCAAGTGATGTTTATCCCAGGAATGCAAGAATTCTTCAATATACACAAAACAATCAATGTGATACACCATATTAAAAAACTGAAGTATAAAAACTATATGATAATCTCAAGAGATTCAGAAAAAGCTTTTCACAAAATTCAACACCTATTTATTATAAAAACTCTCCAGAAAGTTGACATAGAGGGAAGCCACCTGAACATGATAAAGGCCATATATGACAAACTCACAGCCAACATAATTCTCAATGGTGAAAAACTGAAACCATTTCCTCTAAGATCAGGAACATCTAAGACAAGGGTGTCCACTCTTGCCACTATTATTCAACATAGTTTTCGAAGTCCTAGCCACAGCAATCAGAGAAGAAAAGGAAATAAAAGGAATCCAAATTGGAAAAGAAGAAGTAAAATTGTCACTGTTTGCAGATGACATGATACTATACATTGAGAATCCTAAACATGTTACCAGAAAACTACTAGACCTAATCATTGAATTTTGTAAAGTATCAGGATACAAAATTAATGCACAGAAATCTCTTGCATTCCTATACACTAACAACAAAAAATCTGAAAGAGAAATTAAGGAAAAACTCGGATTTACCATTGCAAAAAAAAAGAATAAAATGCCTACTTATGGAGGCAAAACACCTGTATGCAGAAAACTATAAGACACGGATGAAATTAATCAAGAATGATACAAACAGATGGAGAGATATACCATGTTCTTGGATTGGAAGAATCAACATTGTGAAAATGACTATGTTACCCAAAGCAATCTACAGATTCAGTGAAATCCCTATCAAGCTGCCAATGGCATATTTCAAAGAACAAGAACAAAAATTTTTACAATTTATATGGAAACACAAAAGATCCAGAATAACCAAATCAATCTTGAAAAAGAAAAACGGAGCTGGAGGAATCAGGCTCCTGGAATTCAGACTATATTACAAAGTTACAGTAATCAAGACAGTATGGTACTTGTACAAAAACAGAAATATAGATCAATGGAACAGGATAGAAAGCCCAGAGATAAACCCATGCACATATGGTTACCTTATATTTGACAAAGGAAGCAACAATATACAATGGAGAAAAGACAGCCTCTTCAATAAGTGGTGCTGAGAAAACTGGACAGCTACATGTAAAAGGATGAAATTAAAACACTCCCTAACACCATACACAAAAATAAACTTAAAATGGATTTAAATCCTAAATGTAAAGCCAGATACTATAAAACTCTTAGAGGGAAACATAGGCAAAACACTTTAAGACATAAATCACAGCAAGATTCTTTTTGACCCACCTCCTAGAGTAATGGAAAAAAAAACAAAAATAAACAAATGGGACCTGATAAAACTTAGAAGCTTTTTCACAGCAACAGAAACCATAAACAAGATGAAAATACAACCCTCAGAATGGGAGAAAATATTTTAAATGAAGCAACTGACAAAGGATTAATCTCCAAAATATACAAGCATCTCATGCAGCTCAATATCAAAAAAAAACTAACAACCCAATGAAAAAATGGGCAGAAGATCTAAATAGACATTTCTCCAAAGAAGAAATACAGATGGCCAAGAGTCACATGAAACATGCTCAGTCAAGTTCACTAATTATTAGAGAAATTCAAATCAAAACTACAATGAGGTATCATCTCACACTGGTTAGAATGGCCAGCATCAAAAAATCTGCAAACAATAAATGCTGCAGAGCATGTGGAGAAAAGGGAACCCTCCTACACTGTTGGTGGGAATGTAAATTGGTACAGCTACTATGGGGAACAGTATGGAGATTTCTTAAAAAACTAAATAGAGAGCTACCATATGGTTCAGCAATTCTTGGGTACATATCTGGAGAAAACCATAATATGAAAGGATACATGCACCATAATGTCCATTGCAGCACTATTTACAATAGCCAGGACATGGAAGCAAGCTAAATGTCCATTGACAGAGGAACGGATAAAGCAGACATGGTACATATATACAATGGAATATTATTCAGCCATAAAAAATAATGAAATAATGCCATTTACAGTGACAGTGATGGACCTAGTGATTGTCATACTGAGTGAAGTAAGTCAAAGAGAGAAAGACAAATATCATATGATATTTCTTATATGTGGATTCTAAAAAAATGGTACAAATGAACCTATTTACAAAACAGAAATTGAGTCACAGATTGTAGAAAACAAACTTATGGTTATGAATGTGGGAGTTGAGAGGGATAAATTGGGAGATTGGTATTGAGATATACACACTACTTTATATAAAATAGATAACTGATAAAAAAACCTACTCTATAGCACAGGGAACTCTACTCAGTAGTCTGTAATGACCTATATGGGAATAGAATCTAATAAAGAGTGGATATATGTATATGTATAACTGACTCACTTTGTTGTACAGCAGAAACTAACACTACATTGTAAATCAAGTATACTCCAATAAATTTTTTTTTAAAAAAAGAAGAGCAAATTAAATCAAAGTAAGTGAAAAGAAGGAAATAATAAAGATTAGAGCAGAAAAAAATTACATAAAATAGAAAACAAAAAATTAGAGAAACTAAAAGTTGGTTCTTTGAAAAGATGAACAAAATGTATGAATGTTTAGCTAGAATGAAGAAGATAAAAAGACTCAAATTACTAAAAGCAGGAATGGAAGAGGGGCCAGCATCACTGACATTACAGAAATAAAAAGAATTATAAGGTGTGGTACTGGCATATGGACCAATGGAATAAAATTGAGAGTCCAGAAATAAACCCATATGTATGATCAACTGATTTTTGACAAGCGTTCCAAGACCACTCAATGAGGAAATGGTAGCCTATTCAACAAATGGTGCTGGGACAGCTGGATATCCACATGCCAAAGAATGAAATTGGACCCATAACTCTCACCACAAACAAAAATTAACTCAAAATTTATTGGTAACCTAAATGTAAGAGCTAAAATTATAAAACTCTAAGAAGATAATCTATGGGTAAATTTTCATGACTTTAGATTTAGCAATGGATTGTTAGATATGACACCAAAAGCATGAGCAACAAGTGAAAAATTAGATAAAATGGGCTTCATGAAATTTAAGCATTTTGTGCATCAAAGGACACAATCAAGAGAGTGAAAAGACAACTTGTATAATGAGAAAAAATATTTGTGAATTGTATTCTCTAATATCCAGAATATGGAAAGAACTTTTACAACTCAACAAGACAAACAACCTAATTCATAAATAGATAAAGGATTTGAACAGATATTTCTCAAAAATAAATCTATGCAAATGATCAATAAGCACATGAAAACATACTCTGCATAATTAGTCATTAGGGAAATTTATTTAAAACCACAACATTTCACTTCATACCCACTAAGTTGGTGATAATCTAGAAAATGGAAAGTGTTGGTGAGAATGTGAAGAAACCAGTTATTGCTAGTGGGAATGCAAAATGGTAAAGCCACTGTGGAAACAGTTTGCCAGTTTCTCAAAGTAACTTTGAGAACATAGAATTGCCTTATGACCCAGAAATTGCACAGCTAAGTATATACCAAAAGTACTGAAAACAGGTATTTAAACAATTACCTATATACAAATTTTCATAGCAGCACTATTCACAATAGGCATAAGGTGGAAACAGTCAAAATGCCCATTAACAGATGAATAGATAAACAAGTTTGTTACATCCACACATGGAACATTATTCAGGCATGCAATGGAATGGTGTACTGTTACATGCTACAATGTGGATGAACCTCAAAAGCATGCTAAGTGAAAGAAGTCAGACACAATGGTCACATATTCTATAGTTCCAGAATAGGTAAATCAATAGAAACAGAAAGCATATTTGTGGCTGCCAGAGGAAGAAGGAGTAATTGCTTAATGGGTAAGGGGTTTATTTGGCAGTAATTAAAATGTGTTGGAACTAGATAGAGGTGATGGTGGTACAACATTTTGAGTGTAGTAGATTCCACTGAATTATTGGCTTTAAAGTAGGTAATTTTATGTCATATGCATTTCATCTCAATAAATTATTTTAAACATTTCAAATAATATAGCAAAAAAAGAGAACAGTAAACAGATGAGATGAATAGAACACAAAGAGTAAGTTAGTAGATTTAAATCAAACTCTAACAATAATCATATTACATATAAATGGTCAAAATACCCAAAGTAAAAGGAAGAGATTGTCAAACTGGATAAAAAAGCAAGATTCAACTATATGTTGCCTACAAAACACAAATAAGTAAAATGTAACACTATTACAAAAAAGTTGTGGAGATTATATTAATATAAAGCAAAATATATTTCAGGGCATATAATATTATGAAGCATAAAAGGCATTTCATAATGATAAAGGAAGGAGTCAATTCATTAGGAGGCTATAAAAAAATCCTAAACACTTAACAGAGTTTCAAAATATATAAGTCAAAATACTGATAGAATTGCAAGGAGAAATAGACAAATTCAAAACTGTAGTCAGATATTTTTATATCCCTCTCTCAAAAAATGATAGAACATGTAGACAGAAAATCAGTTAGCATTTATAAACCAGTCCCGCAAAAAAAACCCACAAAAAACCAAAAAACAGAAAAATACATATTCTTTTTAAGCGAATAGGAAAAATTTACCAAGAAAGGCCATATTTGAGGCCAGAAAACAAAACATGAAATTACAAGGGTTCAAATCATACAAAGTATATTCTCTGACCACAGTGGAATTAAATTAGAAATTAATGACAGAGAGATAGCAGGACAATCTCCAAATAACTGGAAACTAACTAATATATTTCTATATACCCTGTGGGTCATAAGAGTAACCAAAGGAGAATTAGAGTGTATTTTTAGCTAGATGAAAACTAAAACATACCATTAATATTTGTGGGATGCTGCTAAAGCAGTACTAGGGCAAAATTGTAGCACTAATCCCCTATATGAGAAAAAAGTCTCAATTCAAAGATCTCAGCTTCCAACTGAAGAGTCTAGCAAAAGAAAGGCAAATCAAACCCAAAGTAGCAAAAGAGAGGAAATAATGAAGAGCAGAGCAGAGATCAATGAAATACAAAACAGAAAAAAAAAATCAGAAATACAATGAAATGAAAGACTTCCCCTTTAAGAATATGAATAAAATTAAAAACACTCTAGGCAGACTGATCAGGAGTAACAAAGAGCAGACACAACTTGCCAATACCGGGACTGACAGTGTGATGTAACTAGGGTCTATAGCTATTTACAGATGATAAAAACAGGCAAGAGTTAAAGCCCTGAGTGAGAGATAAACTGGCAATGGTAAAAAGTCCCTTTTACCTCAGGATATTTATCAATTTTAGGCAAATTAGAGACAAAGAAACAAGACTTGGGCCCTTCATACCATGGCAGAAAATTGCTGCTGTGGGATAAAAATGAAATCAGTAGCAATTTTTAATGTAGAAAAGGGAGTGCTTAAAGAGCTACTTGTGTCTTAAATCCATATAAAAGTATTGAAGAGAGGCTGAATATAAGTGATTTAAATTTCCATATCAAATAGTTACAAAACCAAATCAAGCATAGGGAAAGTAGAAGAGAAAATTGAACATTTCATTAAATGGAACATTTAACAAATATTGGAACATTTAACAAATGTTAAATAAATGGAACATTTAACAAATATTCAATACATACACACACACACACACACATGCACACACACCACTCTTAGTGTATATATTAAAATGTAAACAAAGCCAAAAGTTGGTCTTTTGAAAAATAGTAAAATTGATAAATAAAGACACAAATTAGCAGTATCAGGAATGAAAAAGAGAAAATCATTACAGTTGCTCCCAACATCAAAAATGATAATAAGATATTGTAAAACTTTTGTGATGATTAAAAATGACCTTTTGGATGAAATGGACAAATTCCCCAAAAACGGAGTTTTATCAAAACTGATAGAAGAAAACGAAAATTTGAATAAGCTGAAAATATATTAAAGAAATTGAACTATGGCGGTACGCGGGCCTCTCACTGTTGTGGCCTCTCCTGTTGTGGAGCACAGGCTCCGGACGCACAGGCTCAGCAGCTATGGCTCATGGCCCCAGCTGCTCTGCGGCATGTGGGATCTTCCCGGACCGGGGCACGAACCCGTGTCCCCTGCATCGGCAGGCGGACTCTCAACCACTGTGCCACCAGGGAAGCCCTGAACTATTACTTTAAAACCCTCCCACAAGTAAACTTTCAGATCAGTTGGATTTAATAACTAAGTAATTCAAATATTTCAAAAAATACATTCCCAATCTTTGACAAAGTTTTTATGGGACATAGAAAAACAGGAAAGGCTTCCCACTTTTTTAATGAGCTATGATATAATACAAAAAGAAGACAATATGATACCAAACCAAGACAAGAACATTACCAAGAAGAAAATTATAAAATAACTTCTTTCATGTACATAGATTCAATAATCCTAAAAAATATTAGAAATGAGAATAAGCAATAAAGGAATAATGTGCTATGATCAAGTGTCATTAAGTCTAGGGATGCAAGGTTGTTATAACAGTAAAAAATCAATTGGTGTAATTCACCACATAAACAAGAAAAATGAAGAAAAATCACATGATTAAGTTTGTCCCAAAATTCAACAATCATACAAGATAAAAATGCTTAACAAACTGGAAATCGAAGGTAATTTAATTTTATTTTTAAAATCTACAAACGTCATACAGTAAACATCACACTTAATGATGACTTATTGAAAGCTTTCCTTCAAGAACAATAATGTGACACGGGTGCCTAAAGCCATGGCTTCTATTCAGTATTGTAATAATATTCTAGAAAGTTCAGTAAGGTATGAAAAGATATAAATATTCAATGTATACTAACAACTACAAAAGAAGAGATAAAACTGGCCCTATTTGCAGAATGGGTATGTTAACAAAACTTCAAAGAAATTAGCAGGACTGTTGGAGACAAGGTAAATAAAAACAAAACAAAATTGTATTTCTACACACCAATGACAAACCAATGGAAAACAGATTTTTAAAATGGTACCATTTACCATGGCACTAAAACACATCAAATACCAAGGGGAAAATCTATCAATTTATACGTGAGACCGCTACACTGAAAACTACAAAATGTTGCTTAAAGAGTCTCAAATAAATGGAGGGATATGCCATGTTCATTGACTGAAAGTCTTAATACTGTAGAGATATCAGTTTCTTCCCAATTAATCTGTAGATTCTACCTAATTACAGTAAATCCCATCAACATTTTGGGGGAGATTTTGAAAACTGTTTCCAGAATTTGCAAGGAAATGCAAAAGGATAAGAAAAGCCAGGGGAAATCTTGAGGGGCACGCCATGAGTGAGTTGACAAAATCAACTATCATAATCTATTATAAAACTAGAGTAATGGATGCGATGTGGTAGTGACAGAAGAATAGACAACAAACTAGTGCACTAGAAGAGTCCAGAAACAGGTACAAATGTAGGTGGTCACCTGATTTATGACGAGGAAGTCACTACAGTTCACTGGGAAGGAAAAGTCTCATCAATAAATGTTGCTGAATCATCTGGTTGCCATACTGAAAGGTGAAGTTGAATCCCAACTCACACCACACTCAAAAACCTTGTGAAGATGGATTGCAGACTTAAATGTGAATGGTACACAATAAAGCATTCTTAAGAAAACACAGGAAAACATCACTGCAGCCTTGGCTTAGACAAAGACTTCTTAAATAGCACACAAAATGGAATAATTACAAAGGGTAAATAATATATAGACTATCTTAAAATCAAGAAGTTCAGCTTATCAAAAGGCCCCACTAAGACAGTGAAAATAAGATCTATAGATTGAGAGAAATTATTTGGAGTAGGTAATTTCTGACAGATGATTTATATCTACAATATATAATGATATACTATATTATAAAGCAATAAGAGGCAAGGTATCCAATTCTTTTTAAATGTTCAAAATAATTGAACAGTGTTCAAAAACAAAGTTTCAAAATGGTTAATATACATGTGAAAAGATGTTATCTTTTCATACTACTCCATTGGTTAGTAAGGAAATGTGTAGTAAAACTGCAAAATATATTCACCAGAATGGCTGTAATGAAAAGGAGAAAAATACCAAGTGTTAGCAAGGATTTAGAGCAACTGGAACTGTTATATACTGTTGATGGGATTGTAAGTTGACATAATCATTTTGGAAAACTATTTAGCAGTCTGGTCCAAAGTTGAACATATGCATGATCCAGCAATTCTATCCTTGTTTACATTCCTGACATAAATGCATGCACACATTCACAAAAAGGTGTACAAGACTGGTCATAGCAGCACTGGTACAACACTTGAAACTACCCAAATATCCATTTACAGTTGAATGCATAAAAAATTATGATATCCTGACACAGTGGAATACTACACAGCTGTGAGAGTGAAGGAAATGACCACCGTTCACCAAAATAAGGATGAGCCTCACAAACTTAATCTTGATCAAAGGAAGCCAAACACAAGTATATTCTGTATGATACAAATTTATATTAAGGGAAGCTTCTGGGGTGCTGTTAATTTTATAGAGCCATACATTTATAATACATACACTTTTCTGTATGTTTATTTTACTTCAGTAAATAGCTCAGACACTAAGGACCCTGAGAAAATCCCAAGGGACATCACCAATTAGGAGACCCTGGGACTTCATTACCAGCATCATTCTCTCCCTCCCCTCCCTTCTCCTCCCCTCTTGTCCCTCTCCTTTCTTCTGTGAAATTAGAATATTCAGAGCAGATGATTTAATTTTGCTGAAAAAAATTCTAAAAGCTAATTTTCCTGAAAGTCATGATGTTTAGCATTAAAATGGTAATTAATATATGAATTTGTCATTGGGAAAAGGTGAAGACGTTTCTGCCCAAGCAGATCTAAACAAAAGAGACCTTAAAAAGCAGAAATTAGTTATTAATTTACTCTGATTAATTACTCCAAGAGAGCGGCTAATAGCTCTCTGTGATAATTGGCCCATGTTCTAGGGAAATACATAGTCCTGCTTTCGGTTCATTTTACAAATTCTGCCTATGTAAATTATCATGCAAAATCCCTTCAGTCAAGTAGACAGTAAATGGCCCTGAATTTCTTCTTGAACTTAATTGATCTCCAAAAGCTGCAGAGAGGAGTGAAGTGTTGGCGCCCCCTTGTGGTGGCATGGGAACAGCAAGTATGGATCCAGGAACAGGGGTTTCTTTAAGGATGGTCCTGATACTGCTTCTTTAGACACCAGAGTACCATTCCATCCTCAAGATGTGTGCATCTGTGTCTACCACTTCAGTACTGAGATATGCATATCTGTGTCTTCATTGGTGTTTTCCTCCTGACCTTTAGAAGCATGTGTTTAGTGCTTGGAACAGATCATAACCACTCTCATTGTTTCCAGTATGACTTCTGCACAGAAAATTCCCAATTCCAAACATTAACCTTCCTCTTGTGCTTCAGACACACATATCCTCTTGGACTCACCACTTTGATGTCAAAGACCACTTTCTAAAGTTAAGTTTCATCATCACCACAAACCTGCTTACTCAGCCCCAACATCTTCCCATTTATGTAAGTTTGACATGTGGGGACACACACAAAGATCACTGCTTTTTCTCCATTCTTTTTACTTCCCATAGGCTATGTCTTAGTCCAAACTTGGTTCTTTATTTTTATATAGTATACTGATTGATTCTCCTTGCCTTTGTAGTATGCCACAGCTACAATCCCATCCAGGAAGCAGTCAAGTCATCCTTCCTAAAATACCACTCTTTCCCACATATTCTCCCTAATTCTCAATGATAATTTAGCTCACTGTAAATACTTGCTCTTTGTCAGGCACTGTGCTCATTTTTTTTAGGTTCATTGACTCTAACTGTCACAACAACTCAGCAGAAAGGGAATGCTCAATTTGCAGGGGGAAAAGTAGACTTAGAAAATTAGTTGTTTGGACAGCCACAGAAGAAATGAATGACAGAGCTGAGATTAAAAGACCCAAGCCAGGCTTACTAACAATGTCACGTTCTGTGAATTACACCAGACTAACTTCTTCTCTACATGGTAAATTCACACTCTGTTCACTGAGCATGCAAGGTGCCCCTTAACATAGCTCCCTCCTTCCTTTCAAGACTGAACTCATACCATCTCCAGTGGAAATCATTTGCTTCACTCTCTGATTTCTATGACCACTTCTGTATATACTATATGCACTCTCATCTCTGTTTCTTAAATTCTGTGCTGTTCCTGAAATCATACTACCTATATTTCAGGTATGTTCCTTTAGACACATGTTAGGACCTCAATGCTAGACTGGTGGTGAAGAGGGGGACATTTAGGGGCTGGGCAAAGAAACCAATGTGGGTATGGAATGGATTAGACTCTGCCTGCCAACTTACTCAATCTTGCATACCCTAAAGTTCTAGACTGTTTGGTTTTCTCTGTCTCCCAGGAGGATTCTGGATCAATGTCTATACATAAGGAGGCACCTACTGCTGTCTAAGACAAGGGAAGAAAGCAGGTGTCTTCAAATAATAATAATACCCCAAGTCAGACCAGAGGCATCATCCTGGTTCCCAATGGTCTGACTGGGTTAGTGTGAGATCCAACCTATTGCAAGGAAAGACCACAGCCCTAGGAGTCAGAAGTGACTACACAAATTGAAGAGCCCTTGGGTGTTCAAGATGAGTGGGTAAGTTGACAGGCAAATCAGAACCAGAGGTGAGGGCGGTGAAAAGGATAAAGGATGCCATTTATAAATACCTATATGTACTCCCACCCCATTTCCTCCCAGGATCCACTAGAAAAAGAAAAAGGACTACAAGGGTAATTTTAGACCCCATTGCTGGTTGACCTGAATCTGCAGATATATATCAGTCAGTGTTGGCTCCCTGAACCAGCCAGCGTTTGTGAATTACCATATCTAGGTAAAGGCTGCATCCAATATCGTCTTTACTTTCCATCCATATCCTTTATTAGTCTTTCAAGCCCAAGTGAAGACTAAACTCTGGCATGAAATATTTTCCTACATGACATCTCAGAGGCCTCTCTACCAGCTGTACATAACTAAGACGTGACAAATGTAGATGGGCATTTTGTTCTTATAAATGCCTCTCACTATAGATATCTATTTTCCAGCTTACACTGTTGGTTAACTTTATGCATCTCTACGGCTTGAGATTCAAAACTAAATTAGATCCTGATCATGACTTAAAGATTTCACAGGTTAGTGTGAAGTTCAGACACAGAAATGCATAATAATAAAATAATGCAGTGTGAACGATGGCAGATCAATGCCTAGATTGTTATGGGAGGTCAAAGAGATACCTTTTGTTGTTTGGGTGGAGGTTGTTTCTTTAGAATAATTTTCTAGGTCTCCAAGGATAGAATTACAGGGTTAAAGAGTATCCTCATTACATTCCAAAAAGATTGCGAAAATCATGACAACATTTGATGATACAGCAGGCACTTATAGAGTCTCCTCTCCTTCCTGGGCACAAAGATCACAGCTTCTAGCTGCTTTGCACTCACCTAGGATCACAGAACTAGTCCTAATCAGTGGATAGTGATCTGAAAGATCACTTCTGGGCTGAGGTAGCAAAAAGCTCTTCTTCCACTTTTAGTATTTTTTCTCCCTGTTATGGCTACACTGAGATGGTGGACTCACAAGAGCAAAGAAGCCTGTATGTTTGAGTTCTCAAGTGGAAGGCAGCAAAGGAGATTAGTCTGAGCTACACCAACATTGCAGGAACAAAAGTAACTACTGCCTTCAGTCACTGATATTTACATGTTGTGTATTACCATGCTGCAAGTTTAGTCTGTCCTGCCAAATACAAGAGCTTTCCTTAGCATGGTTTTGCTCTTCTAATTTACAACATAACTCTTTGTTATTCATACTTAGATGGTAAATAATGAAGAAAATATCCATAAACTTTTGCTAAAGGAGTGTCCAATAAGGAAAATGAATGTATTCCCTTTGCCTCCTTTTTTTTCTGAATAAGAGACTAACAGGAATGTGGCATGTGATGCTTAAGGTGAATGGTGGTCTTTCTGGAAGATGGGCACCCTAACAAGTAAGGACATTCACGTAAACAGTTACTTTTTTATAAAAAAGTACCAAATCCAACTCACAGTAGTAGCCAGAAGGATCCGAGGGAACAAGCAACATCTAATACCTGAAAGATTAAGTATTGGCATGAATGTTATGTAATTCCATTCATTTCCTTGGAATTCCCTCTCAATATTTACCATCAATTTCTCTGAAAATGACAAAAAAAAAAAAAACATTGGCAGCAGCTGGCTTGACACAAATCAAGCATTTTGCATGTGTTTAATCTTACACACTTCTGCAGTTTACCAACCTTTGAAGCAGCAGAATGCTTCAAGTGAATCGTCACGCAGAACCAAAGTTCTGTGTTTATATCAACAGGCAAATTAAAGATGGAGATGTTCTAATTGAAGTAGAGGAGGGGGAGGCTGACCTCCGCTTGCTCCATGTCCTCGTTGCCTGCATGCCCCTGGATGGTCTCTCTAAGTACTACAACCATGACAAGATTTATGAAACATTCACACTGCAGTTCTGCATCTTCACCATATGACCTATGTGCTACCAGAGACTCTTCATCCCTGTTCAAGGTTTCTCTACCTTATTTTTCATGCAACTTGGGGGTGTCTCCTATGTGCTAATGAACAAGTGTAATTTGTTGTTGGTCAGCCTTCATGGAAGACTGAGCTTTTCAAAGGTAACCACCACAGTATATTTCATCCCACATTCTCATGAAATACAGCATGGACACACCTTCCATCTAGTGATGGGGGCTATATTTCTCCCCTTCAATGTAAATGGAACTTCATGATAGGAGGGATGATGTGTGACTTCCAAGGCTAGTTCATGAAAATGCACATGCTTCCTCATCATTTCCTTGAGAAATCTGCCCTTGGAACCTAACCACCACACTATGGGGAAGCTCAGAAAGGCTTTGTGTAGGTGTTCTGGCTGACAGTGCCTCCTGACAGCCAGCAGCAACTTCCAGACAAGCTAATTTCAGCTGCAGCCACCTATCTAACCACAGACACATGAGAGACCTTGATCAAGAACCACTGTGGGGAAGAGGGATAAATTAGGAGTTTGGGATTACACACCACTATATATAAAATAGATAACCAACAAGAACCTCCTGTATAGCACAGGGAACTCTACTCAATATTTTGTAATAACCTAAAGTGGAAAATAATCTGAAAAAGAATATATATATATATCTGAATCCCTTTGCTGTACACCCGAAACTAACACAACATTGTAAATCAACTATACTCCAATTTTTTTTGTAAAAGCCTAGATAGGTTAAAGTAAGAAAAACAAACAAACAAACACTTCTACAGCTGAACCCAGCCGACTTCTAGAACCATAAGAGATCATGATAAAATGATAGGTATTGCTTTCTCTTAAGCCACTAAGTTTGGGGGTGATTTTTTGTGCAGCTATAGGTAACATCCATCCATTCCAAAAATGTTTACTAAGAGCCTACAAGGGGCAAGGCACAGGTGAATCAATGGTGAATAAAGAAACCCTTCTCATAGAGATAACATTCTGGTGAAGGGAGACATATGATAAATACATAAACTGGTCTTAGAATAAGAATCTATCTTTTTATATCTCCTAACTTTATTGAGATATAATTGATATATAACATTTTGTAATTTTAAGGCGTACATGTTGATTTGACACTCATATATTGCAAATTGATTACCACCATAACATTAGCTAACACCTTCAATCCTTCATATAATTACTGGAAAGAATCATCTTTATAGGATAGATAAACAACAAGGTCCTACTGTATAGCACAGGGAATTATATTCAATACTCTGTAATAAACCATAATGGTAAAGAATATATATATGTGTAACTGAATCACTTTGCTGTACAGCAGAAATTAACACCACACTGTAAATCGACTATACTTCAATAAAATTTTTAAAAAAAGAATTATCTTTAAGGTCATCTGTTTGTTCCCTGATCTAGGATTAGAAATCCACTTCACAGAGCCATCTATTACATTGGACTGAAATATTCCTAGAATTTGTTAGCTGTAAATCCCCTGGGCTGGGAGGGATGAAGTCAGTTTCTTCTGAATACCAAAGAGTCTAACTGGGTAATTTTGATCTGGAAGAAAATCTGTCGTTATAACATAAGGTATTTTATTATGTTAAATAGAAAAATATATAAGGTATTATATTTTGTAAAGGTCGAATGTGCTTGAATATGGTTTGTTAAATGAATCGTGTCCATAGAAATCATTGTGCTAAATCATAAGGAAGTGAATATGACTTGGTCAGCAAAACAGATCTAGGTTAACAAGATGATTGGAAACATAGGCATGGATGAGAGAAAGTGATTGTTTAGTTTTTACATTCTAGTCACTGGGAAAGAGTGGAAATGGGGTGGCATTTGTGCAGTGAATAATGATGGAGAGAATGTGAGGAAAACTTGTGCATAAATGTTAGGAAGTCTAGTCTGTTGTTTCATACCCCTTTATTGTTTTAATTGTCTTTGAATCCACTCTGCCTTCCCTGTCTTAGCTTCATTACATAATAAGAAACCCTGACTGGAGAAAAGTCAGAGGCGGTAACTTTGAGAACTGTACTGAGATTGCCAGCAGTTCTGCCAGCCTGTCATGAAAGGAAAGCCCATGAATATAACTGTGCAGAAGGCTTAGAAAACTCTCCGTTCAAACTAGATCACTGAACAAATAGGAGGATTAGTTAGCAGAACTTAAGGATGGAATGAAAAAGGCCAATGGTCATTTTTCAATAAGATAAGAGAAAGGAAATTAGAAACGGTAAGGAAAACAAATAAAACGTGCACAAAATAAACACTAAATACTTTTGTGACATTTAAAAGAGAGCATATTTGGGCTTCCCTGGAGGCGCAGTGGTTGAGAGTCCACCTGCCAATGCAGGGGACACGGGTTTGTGCCCCGGTCTGGGAAGATCCCACATGCCGCAGAGCAGCTAGGCCCGTGAGCCATGGCCGCTGAGCCTGCGCGTCCGGAGCCTGTGCTCCGCAAAGGGAGAGGCCACAACAGTGAGAGGCCCGCTTACTCCCCCCAAAAATAAATAAAAAATAAAAAAATAAAAGAGAGCATATTTGATGCTAGCCTTGGATCATTCTCCCTCAAGCAGTACAGAATTAATAAAATAGGAATCGACCTCATTCCTATGCTATACTTTCCTTATTCAGATTCTGTATTTGCCAATTTGCTGACTTGCTCAATTGGTATTTATAACCCCCGAGTAATTTGTAGCCCCTGAATCAATACTCATGATGCTTCTGCAATCATTTGCAGACATGTGCAGAGCAGTGGAAATTTGAGTCGCCTACCATGCAGGTTCCCAGCCGAGGTGGACCAGGCAAGCTCTGCTTTCTCAGTTCAGCTCTCCTACTCTAAACAAGTGTTCTCTTTGCAGTCTACTTAGTGCCATGTGTTTTACATTTTTGTGCTTTTTGTTGGTGATTTCACGTTCAAAACAGCCCCAGCATAGTGATGAAGAGGGTCTATTGTTCCTAAGTACAAGAAGGGTGAAATGCACCTTCACATGTGTTAGATAAGCTTTGTTCAGTCCCATTGGCCATGAGTTCAATGTTAGTGAATCAACAATATATATTAAATAAGGTGCCTTTAAACAGAAACACACACAAAACAAGGCTAGGCATTGATCAGTTGATGAAAGTGTTGTGACCAGAGGCTCACATGAACCTAACTCTGTATTTTCCCAGGGAGGAATGGTTCAGTATTGGCTAATTCAGTGATTGGTGTGACTTTGTAGTATGTCACTACCACAGATACTGGGAATTAACTGTATGGAGTTTGAAAGTTATGGAGCAGAAGTAATGGTGAGATTAGTAATAATCTCACAGTAAGGAGTTAAACATTCTCTAAATTGCTAAATCCATTAAAGTGTTATTGACCACCAATATAGTGCTTTGCTTACCTATCTCCCTTTTCCCTTCTGTTACAGCTCCTTCTCCCTTTACAGAAAACTCATTATCTATCCCAAGTCCATGCAGTAGAAGTAATCATGTGACTCAGAGTAGTTCATCCCACAGGAGAGAGAGAATGTCAAAGACATGGAGAAGCCTGATCATCTGATTTGAAACCTGGATCCAGACTAACCCCCAATTTTTCATTTATCAAAGACCATACTTTCTTTTTCTTTTAAAGCCAGTTTGAACTATTTTCAGTAACATACAGCATAAACAGTCCTTTTTAAAAAAATTTTTATTGGAGTATTGTTGACTTACAGTGTTGTTTAGTTTCAGGTGTACAACAAAGTGAATCAGTTTTATATATATATATATATATATATCTCCATTCTTTTTTAGATTCTTTTCCCACATAGATTATTACTGAATATTGAGTAGAGTTCCCTGTGCTATACAATAGGTCCTTATTAGTTATCTATTACTAAGTGAAGTAAGTCAGACAGAGAAATACAAATAACAGATCATATCACTTATATGTAGGATCTAATAAAAATGAACTTATTTACAAAACAGAAACAGACTCACAGTTCTCAAAATCAAATTTATGGTTACCAAAGGGAAAACATGGGGGGAAGTGATAAATTAGGAGATTGGGATTAACATATACACACTACTATATATAGAAAACAATCCTTTTAGCTTCCCTGGTGGTGCAGTGGTTGAGAATCTGCCTGCTAATGCAGGGGACATGGGTTCAAGCCCTGGTCTGGGAAGATCCCACATGCCACAGAGCAACTGGGCCCATGAGCCACAACTACTGAGCCTGCATGTCTGGAGCTTGTGCTCCACAACAAGAGAGGCCGTGACAGTGAGAGGCCCGTGCACTGTGAAGAGTGGCCCCCGCTCGCTGCAACTGGAGAAGGCCCTCGCACAGAAACGAAGACCCAGCACAGCCAAACATAAATAATTAATTTAAAAAAAAACTAAAAATAGAAAAAGTTAAAAGGATTGTGATAGAGAGTGGAGCAGGAAGGAAGGATGAGTCTTCTCATTTAGTATCATGTTGCATTTAAAAATTTTTACCATGTTTGTATATCTCTTTTACCATAAAGAAGTAATAATAAAAGTAGAGCCAGTATAGGTCATTACTAAATGGACACTAAATTAAGGCTACTGGTCACAAAGGTGATCTAACTCTTACCCTCACTGGCAATAAGTCCCTGTGGAATCCTAGTTATCCAGCTATGAGAGATGGGGGAAGCTGAAATTACTGAATTTCTTACTGCTAAACTGAAATTAAATTAAGACACAGGGAACAAGTAAAATGTCTGTAACTTAATGAATTGTGTCTCTCAGGAAAAAAATGTATATGCTGAAGCCCTAACCCCCAATTTGAAAGTGTTTGGAGGTAAGGCATTTAAGGAGTTAATTAAGGTTAAATTTGGTCGAGGGGAGGGGGTGGCCATTAATCTAATATGTCTGGTGTTCTTATAAGTGACACTAGTGATGTGTGTGCACAGAGAAAGGCCATATGAAGACACGGCTAGGAGGTGGCCACCTGTAAGCCAAGGAGAGCAACCTCAGGAGAAGCAGAACCAGTAAACTCAGGTTGATTACTGCATACATTTCTTGCAATATACTTTTAAATATTAGATCTTACTAGTTTATCCTGTTGTTTTCTCTTTCTTTTCCAGAAACTTCATTTATATGAATAGCATCCTTTGCTGAACTTCCATTTCCACCCCTCTTTTCTGAACTTTTTTTTAGTTATCTCATTTTCATTCTGTTTTCCTTTCTTCAATGCCTGCCATTACATTTTCATTTGTGTCTATTCCTTTTGTCTTCTTATTATTTTTTCACCTTTTTCTTTATTTTGTGAGTTTAATTAACTATATTTTCATTTCATCAAATCTCTGTCCATTTTTATTCCTTTTGTTAGATGTCTGATTCAAGGTGGTTTTTCATATTCAGAAATGCCTGTTTGAATATATTTTATTCCATTTGTACTGCTGCTTTAGAGTCTTACTCTGATTCATAATTATTTTATTGTGGGGAATTCCCAATTAGTTGAAGTGTATTGAATCCAATTTTTTATAATAACCCCTTAAGACAATGAATTTTCTTCTCATTTTAGTGGATTTTTGCTAGCTCACAGATTCCTAGTTCAATGGTGCCCTCTTCTGTCAGTATAGCAAATTTCAGTTCTATGGATTTGTTTTGCTGGTTTATGGGTGATGTTTGTGTGTCCCCCAGTTGTTAGGTTTTAGTTTTTGGTAAAATGTCCTCTTTTACTTCATGTGCCCCTCACCACATGATTGCCAAAGGATGCCTCTTCCTCAATTTTAGGCTTTTCTTTCCCAGGATCGACTTTTCAAATACAGATATTTCAAATTGTGTGTACTTTTAAGTTGCTTCCCTGTGTTTCATGCTCTAATCTACTAATATCTTTCTTACTTAGTATGTTCCTAATTACTGTGGACTTACTATTTCTGGCAGTGGTCTTACATGGAGTTTTGGCCCATTGCCAGTTTTTATATTTATTTTCTCTTATATTTTTGGAAGTTTATGTTGCTCTTTGTTGGATTCAGACATGACACTTGGTTATCTCATTACCAATCAGGCTTTCTTCCCGAACATATGCATAGTTATGTTGGTATATTTTCTTTTAATTATGGCAAGTTTTGGTGTTCAGTATAATCAGCATTACTCAGTTCAAAATACTTTCAAGTACTGAAATACTTTCAAATCTTAGTTCCTCTTTGACTCAGGGTAACACTGAAATGTTGCTTTATTTCAATTTCTATTATTTATTTCAACTTTATATAACTGATTTCCAGCTTTACTTCCATGTTGTCTGTGATTTCAGACTTTTATAATTTATTCAGATGTTTACGGCCAAGGATAGAATCACATTTTCTAAATAGTCCATATATGTTGATAAACATGTATCCTAGAATTCATGGCTGCAGTGTTTCCTACAATTGTATTAAATCAATTTTGGTAATAATGGTTTTCACTTGCTTAACATTTTTACCGATATTTTGTCTACTAATTTTCGTTTGTTCTATCAGTTGAAGTGGACATGTCTGAAACATTCCACTATTATTTGGGATTTTTCTATTTTTCCTTATATTTCTATTAGTTAGATTATTAATAGTTGCATACATACTTACATATTCTGGGTGAATTGAATACTTTACCATAATGAAATAAACTTTTTATCATACTTTCTGCCTTAAAGTCTATTTTTTGTAATTTGCTTTTGCTTTCAAGTCTATTTAGTAAAGCCTCTTCTTGATGCCATTTTTCTCTTGGCTACATTTGGGTATGTTTTTATATCATCCTTTTACAGTTAATTCTTCTGAGACTTTATATTTAGATGTGTCTGTTATGGACAGCTTGTAATTTTTAAAAAATAGAATATGACAAACATTTTGGAACATTAAACATGGAGCACTTAGTCAATTTATATTTTGTTAACTAATAACTAATATTTTGTTTTTAAACTACCATGTTTCCATTTATTTTTCTTTACTATACGACCTTTGTTTTTTAGATTGATCTTTGTTTAATCATCAATTTTTCCTCTTCTGGTTTGAATATTATACATTATTAATTTTTATCTGTAATATTTATATAAGAACTTACCAAATTTTTCAAAACTCTAAGTCAGGGCTTCCCTGGTGGCGCAGTGGTTGAGAGTCCGCCTGCCGATGCAGGGGACACGGGTTCGTGCCCCGGTCCGGGAGGATCCCACATGCCGCGGAGCGGTTGGGCCCGTGGGCCATGGCCGCTGGGCCTGCGCGTCCGGAGCACCGCAACGGGAGAGGCCACAACAGTGAGAGGCCCGTGTACAGCAAAAAAAAAAAAAAAAAAAAAAAAACAGAAAACTCTAAGTCAATCAAATTAGTGTTTAATTTCTTCCTAGATGATAGAAGGAACTTGGAATGACTGAAATCTATTACACACCTCTCACATGTTACTGTTGTCTGTTTTTTAAAGATCTATCTTTCCTTTAACCCCATCAGATATTTTTATTGCTGTTCTGGGATTTTCTTCAGTTAAAGTTGGTGGGTGATGTACTGTCATAAAGGTTCTGACTGCAATTTTTCTTTTTATGTTTGCCTGGGGGCCACTTTCTCCCTCCTGTCTCACATCTAGAAAGGCTGATAAGAAAGCCCAGTGCCCCCTCCTTTGACAGGTGTGATGTTCAAACAGTGCCCGGGAACCTTTACCCCAGCCCTACCCCCGAAACACCACAGAAACCTCAAGCCAGTCTTCTTCCCTTGCTCTCTGAAGGCATTTTCGGACCAGCTTTGGAGGCTGGCTGTGCTCTTCCCAGAAGACCGCATGTTGTGAGTTATACATCTTTTTTATATTCTATTGGAACGTGGAAGGTATAATTAGTCTTGACACCTGAACCAAATTTTAGGTGAGAGTTCATTTGCTCCACAGGATTGCCACAACAGGGTCTTGCTCAGTTTGTGTGTTTGTTTGTTTGGTTGGTTTTTGTCTGAAAATGCCTTTATTTTGTCCTCATTCCTTTCAAAATTTTTGTTGAGGGTAGTATTTTTATAGTTCTTTTTTCAGTCATCTCAAGATATAATGTGCTATTTTCTGCCACCGTATGTTTTGTCAGACTGTTTTTTAACTAATTCAAGGCAAAAATACACCTTTAAGGTAAAGAAATTCAAAATTAAATTCATTCTCATCCTCCACACCTAAGTGACTCTGAGAGAGTTGCCTTTCACTGAGAGAATAGAAAGTGATAATTACTAGAGAAGGAAAACCATGGCTTAGGTATGACAAGTATATATAAGACCTCACTCAGGATTTGCCCCAAATTAGATCATGTGGGTGACATAGGAAAGCTCCAGCTGTGTTTTCTGTGTAATGTGATCTTGCACTGATGGTACCCTAAGGGGGTTGGCAGAAATAGTGTAGCTCCCCACTTGAGGAAAGTACCTTAATCCTAAACCTTGGAGAATTCCCAGATATACCTTTTCAGTCAATGAGGAATACACAAAGATAATTAAACAGACTAAGATATGCAGTACTATGAGTGAGAATCTGTAGAAACAGGCTTCCAAAGAATTTGGTATGGGAATTATTAGTCTCAGATAATAAAACTGTAAAGAATTAAAAGATAAGGTTTCCCTGGTGGCGCAGTGGTTGAAAGTCCGCCTGCCAATGCAGGGGACACGGGTTCGTGCCCCGGTCCGGGAAGATCCCACATGCCGCGGAGCGGCTAGGCCCGTGAGCCATGGCCGCTGAGCCTGCGCGTCCGGAGCCTGTGCTCAGCAACGGGAGAGACCACAACAGTGAGAGGTCCGCGTACCGCAAAAAAAAAAAAAAAAAAAAGAATCTGCCTGCCAATGCAGGGGACACAGGTACGAGCCCTGGTCCAGGAAGACCCCACATGCCGCGGAGGAACTAAGCTTGTGCACCACAACTACTGAGCCTGCGCTCTAGAGCCCACAAGCCACAACTACTGAGCCCACATGACACAGCGACTGAGTCTGCATGCCGCAGCTGCTGGAGCCTGCGTGCCTAGAGCCCGTGCTCTGCAACAAGTGAAGCCACCACAACAACGAGTAGCCCCCGCTCGCCGCATCTACAGAAAGCCTGTGCACAGCAATGAAGACCCAACCCAGCAAAAATAAATAAATAAGTGTATAAAACAGTGGCCTCCAACCTTTAAAAAAAAAGAATTAAAAGGCAAACTTGAATAAATCTGAAAGTACTAGGAACCTGAATAAAGATAAAGAAGCTTTGAAAGGGAGATACATTCTCTACATGTGAAAAATATAATCACCCAAATTAAAAACATACTGGATAGATCTGGCTGGAGATTGAACACAGCACATCAGAAAATTAGTGAATTAGAATATTACATAGATCATGGTAAATTATCCAGAACACAATGTAAGGAATAAAAATGATTAAAAAATAGAGAATACAATTTTAAAAGATATGGAGGATGGGATGCAAAGTTCTAAATATCTTTACTCAGAGTTCTATTAAGAGAGAAGAGGGTAGATTCAATAGAGACAACATCTGCAAAGATGGCAGTAAGAACATTCCAGACTAACAAGATACTTAAATCTACAGATTCAAGAAGCCCAGGAAATCTTAAGCAGGATAAATAGAAATAAATCAACACTTAGCCATTTGTGTTGTGTATATTTAAAAGATTTTTCTGTATATTATGATGTTTTGATATCTTAAAAACCTTCATGGATGGGCAGAGAGTACTCCTTCCAGGGTTAGCCAATTCTTAGAGATGGCAAGGAGCCCAGCCTGGAGAAAGCCTTTGACATACAAACCGTCCAGTCCAGAGTAATGCCTCCTCTGTATAGCCCTTACAATCCGGGAGGCAATATTCCTCTGCCTTAATCATGCCAGTGCTAAGTACCAGGCAACTAGGGACCACCCCTATAGCTTAAAGCCCACTAAAATTATTCATACTAGCCATCCTAAACTGTTTACCCTGACCTGCCGAGCCTTTCCTACAGAAACTCCTTAAAGGCCATGGCCTTGGTTCTCCCCTTGCTTGGGCCTCTGCTGCCTCCTGGCCAGTGCTGGTGCTTCCCTCTGTGCCCCTTCATGATGTACTGTGCCTCCTATTTCTAGGACCTGTGGGTGTATTTTATTTTTCTGAGCCTGTCCTGTGTCTCCTCTTGTGTCCAGACCTGACTGACCACCACACAAAAGAACACAGAACACACCCTAACAGTGTTAAATCAGAAAACCAAAGACAGAGAGCAAAATCTTAAGAGGACATTCTACTCTAATAGGATTGGCAATTAGATTGTCAGCTGGTTTCTCAGTAACATAGGAAGCCAGAAAACAGTAGAATAGGATCCAAGCACAAAAAGAAAATAGCTTCTAACCTAGACTTATGTACATTATGTAATTTTGGTCTTTTGGAATTTCAACATAATATAGAGTAATTCCCCTATCAGACTTCTTATCTCTGACTGTCCTTGGGTTTTTACTTCCAACCCTGTTGCCTCAGGATAAGCGTATCTTCATGGTAAAAGTAGCTCCAGTAACACTTTTACGTCTCTGGGGTCATAGCTTTCTCTGAGATCTTGGTTTGGTAATTCTAACTATCTTGTCAATTCTTAGTTGCTTTTATTGTTACAACAGAAATAGAAATGAGGTTTTTTCCTTTCCTGATGACAAGGAAAATAAAGGGAACAGTGAACAGGCTAGAGAAGAAACATAAACTGGCCTGAAAACTGGCCTGAAAACGTTAATCAATCCTAGTTTTATTTTAACTGTTACTAATCTGTACTGTCTCTAACTAGGTCTTTCCTTCACAAAGTTAACCTGTCACCCCCTAACTCCGTGTAAATTACATCCTGCACCTATCACCCCTTAGTTCTGTGTACTTTACATCCTGTACCTGGTATTTACTCTCCCAGCTCTCTCATAGCAAATCACCCCTTGTAGCTGTTTGCATTTCAGAAAGAAGGTCGCAGGCCAATAACCCAGAGACAAACAGACCCAATTACTGGGCTGCTTGACCCAATTACTGGGCTGCCTGATGCCAGTAGTGACTGTTTTGAAATAATGCAAGAAGAAGAATGGAGGACCTTTACCACTTCGATCCTTATCACTTACCCCTAGATTGCGAGTTCCACCTATAAGACCCGGTTATTCCCCAGGAGAGTGGGGCACAGTTCTTGAGGCAGTAGTCTGCTGTCTTCCCTTTTGCCTGGCAAAGAAATAAAGCCATCTCTCTTTTCCTCCAAAATCTCTGTCTCCATATTTCTGTTCAGCATCAGTGCACAGAGAGCCAAGATTTTTGGCAACATTAAAAAAATTATACAGTATTTTTAGTTGAAAACAGTGGGTAGAAGAAACCACTGGGTTGAGGGAAGGTGCTTTTCCTCAATATGTGCTAGAGTTTTGAAATTATTACTGCTCAGTTCCTCAGTTTCTTGGCAGGGCATGCCAGAGTACTCTCTGTACTCAGAAGACAAATAATGCAAAAATGTAGAATTCTCAGATCAGTAATCAAAACAAAAGATTCCAACACAGGAGAAGTAAAACTGGGAAGAGATGTCAACAAGGCAACTCTGTTACAGTTGATGATGAATTTTGTTTTGTCTAAGAATATTCTCAATTTTTCTATAGCTGTACGTTAGCAGCATATATTATATAAAATATACAAAAAAGAGCACAGGACTTATGAGAAAAATATTTTAAAATATTTAAAACAAATAAAACTATCAAAAATTAATTAATTAATAATAGTTACATCAAAGAGGTATTTTAAATCAACAGCAACAGTACAAAGAACAGAATTGAATTTTTACCATTTTAATCAGGTAAAATTAAAGGATTTCTTGTTATTGAAGCCATAAAATAAAAAGAAATAAAGATATAAATAGACTTAAATATATAAAGTGAGTGGTCACCAGATGGGAAGGGAGTTGGCAGGTGGGTGCAATGGGTGAAAGGGGTCAACTATACAGTGATGGATGGTAACTAGACATGTGGTGATCACTTTGTAGTGCATATAGATGTCGGATTATAATGCTATACATCTGTAACTTATATAATAAATATATATATATAAAGTCAGTCTGCACTTAAACACAGCAAGCAAGAGCCCGATAGTAAAACAAATCATATGAAAAAATATAAACAGTATGAACACAAACGCATACGCAATATACTTAAACAACAACAGACACCAATTTTTTCTCTTCCGAGGTTGGCAAAAGATAAAAGAGGACTTCAGAGATGAAAGGGGCAGCGCCAGCCCGCGCCTGAGGTGGCAGCACCACCCCCACTCCCAGACCCAAGGCTGGACTCCTGGCTGAGAGGCATCGGAAGCGGAAGAACGCCCAGGGCATTGTGGGGATCGTGGTCCACAAGCCTCCGCGCAGGCCTCTCTGTTTCCGGTCGCCCTGTCAAAGTTCTAGGAGGTCAGCTGACTTCGCTCACAACGTGGTCGGGGACGCGCGGGCGCTCGGAGCCGCCGGGGTCCTAGGAGAAGGAGGCTCTGTGGGCGTCGGGCTAGAAGGAGGGGGGTGCGGGGTGGAGCAGTAAGACGCGAAAAACTGGGCCCTCAAGCGCGCGTCCGCAGGGAAGCGCGCATCTTCCGTGACGCAGGCGAGCGCACTGCGCATGCTCACTGGGCCAATCGCGGAGCTAACTGTTCTCGGAGCTAACTGTTCTCGGAGCTCTGGCCCACCTGGGACATGTCCTTGGTCCTGAGATCTCGGTGGGTTGGCGTCGTTCAGTAGGTCTTAAAAGTCTCACAGGGAAGACAAATAAAAGGACTAATTTCAAAACAACGTGATAAGAGCTTTACTCCCAACACATGGCGAATTGCACTGTCCTGTGATCTGACTCATTAATCTTAAGCTCCCAGAAGCCAGGATGTGTCCGACTAATTTGTGTGTCCCCAGCAAAGCCTTTTCCAGGCACTTTCATTCCTTGAATCTCTTCTTGAGCACAATAGGCATTGTCCTCAGGAGTATCCAGCCCTCCTGTAAGGCCTCCGTTGGGTCTGGCAGCGGGTAGAGCCTGGTAGGACCCTCCTGCCAAGGTGATTTGCCCAAGCCCTAGTGGATCAGGCCAGGCCATTAGTTTCCAAGATTCACCAGAGCTGTGATCCTTTATTTTGTAAACTAAACTCTCATCATTTGGCGAGTGAAAGAAAGTTAATATTGGTCCTCAGAGTAAATGCACACCCAAAGCAGTGTTGTGTCTGCACACACAGCCCCTGCACAAAGGGAAAATACAGATTCCAGAGAGTGGAAAAGGAGGACGCACCCTAAGCATCAAGCCTACATTCTGAGAGGAAACCCTTCTGCCTGAGACCTCTTGCAACAAATCGAAGGGAGAACCTAGAGGGTTTGAAAAGAGAAAGACTTTGGAACTCCTGGGTCTGCTCTCTTGCTCAACTTTTGGCCCAGAAAAAAAGGTGGCTTGAGAGGAGGTACCACAACCACAAAGAGGGAGAAAGAGAGAGGCAATGGAGAGAGCTTAACCCAAAAGCCTGAGGTGACAGTTACAGAAGACCTGGGTGGGAGAGGAACGAAAGAACTTTTAGGGTGGGTAAGCGAGGAAAACAATGGCTCAGGTAGCAAGCAGTGTTAATGGTCTCAGTGGAGTAAAACGTTCACTTAATTCCCGAAGCCCAGAGTGGCTGAAATGGGCTAATCTGCTCAGTCGTGCCTTTTTTCTTCTCCACCAGCTCTATCTTCTCTGAATTTTCTCCAGAGAAGGAGACCATGACCCAGTTACAGGTGAGTTGATTTTTTCTCCTGAAACACTGTGTAATTACTCAGAGTTAGCTGATCTTTGCTCCTTTTTAGAAAAGAGAAAATGATTAGCATTAGCATAATGCCTGTAAGGTACTTTTAGACACTTTACCAATTCCTGTATATATGTCCTAGAGGAACTGCAAAAAGTAGATGATTATTTCCATTTTGAGGGTGAGGAAATCTTCAGAGACAATAAAAGGTTCATGGTCACAAGGTGTTCAGTTGCAGCTAGTAATTATTTTATGGGAAATATTTTGAGTCTATGTAAATCTCTTATTTATCAAAATTTTATACAATACTTATAGCATTCATTGATGATTCCTGCATAAACCAATGGTAAATATTATGGCTGCATCATAGAGACTTTATGACTAGATTATTCTTCCTACATTTATTATTGTTTTCTCTATAAGGAAGAGTTTCCCCTTCTACTTCAATTATACAGTTAGTTATATCAGAATGAACTCATGGATCTTTATTTTATTCAATGGGTTAGAATCTGTTACTATCATTATTGATTTTGGTGCTGAAATTATCCATATGTGCTTTGGGAGTCCATTCAAACCAGCTTCTGTATCGTTTTGACCTATACCTATCTTTTTTTTTTAGTGTTTCCTCATTTTTTTTTTTAGCATAACAGGATGTTTTAGGCTCATCCAGTTCTTTCCTTGTCTCAGACCTGGAATCAGCCATTTCTCCAAGGAGGCTTGGTTCTTTAAGGGAACAATCGATTGTAGAAACCAAATCTGGGTGCTCTCTGTACACATTGCTTCTGGGGTGTCATTGCTTATAGGCCCTCCCAATGGAAAAATTTATATACAGAAATGCATACATGCATACGTATATGTACATTCACATACATGCACACATACATATCTATATCCATCTATATATTCAAAACCATTAATTCCAACTGATACCAGTTCAACACCATGCAGTCTTCATTCTTGCCCTATTTGTAACTCTATTTTACAAAGTGAGAAACCTGGCTCTCATTATCCTAAATATATTTTACTCATTTGCTCAATCCTAGAATACACAGAAAGTAGGTTTTCCAGCCCATATGGCTGTGAAGAACAAACATACTAACTATAATTCAATATTTGTTAGGTATTTGTTTACAGTTTTTATTACCTTAAGACTGAAGATATAGTCTCAATACTGGTTCGGAAAGTACTTGGATAAGTTATATTTCTTCCCCCTTCAGTGTGGATATATTATTTATTTGGCATACAGTTATGTTCATTTGGTTTTGTTTGTATTCCTGTTATGGGCTGGACTGTGTCTCCCTCAGCCTCAAATTCACATGTGGAAGCCCTAACCTCCAGCACCTCAGAATGTGACTGGGATTGGAGATATGTTCTTTAAATATGTGATTAAGTTAAAATGTTGCTGTTAAGGTGAGCTTGAATCCATTTTTTAAATATTCTTTGTCTTTCAGAGCAAATTGGAATATTTTCTACTGACCTATTTCTTGCCTTAGCTGCATCCAATATGCTACTTAACCCATCTGTTCTTACTTACAGTTATGTTTTTCACTTCAGAATTTCCATTTGATTCCCATTCTGTGCTAAAATATGTAATCTATTTTCTTGGTTATATTTATTATTACTATTTTACAGCCATATTTGATTATTTTCTTATCTGAATTTTCCATGGTTTGCTTTTTAAGTTTTTTTCTCTTGGTGTTTTGGTTGTTTTTGATACACATTGAAATTTTTAATTGAATTGTTATTACATGTATAAAAATGTGGAAAATTTTATTCTGCACAATTATTCAAATCTGAGTCTTTAGGCAATATAATATGCATGAAAAAGAAATAAAAGATTCCATATTAGAAAGGAAGAGTTAAAACTGGCTAATTTTACTTAGCATAATGTTTTCATGTTGGGACATGAATCAGTACTTCTATTTTATTACCAAATAATATTCCACCTAAGGTTATGACAAATGTTTATCCATTCATCAGTTAATGGGCATTTGGATTCATTCCACTTTTTGGCTGTCATAAATAATTCTGTTATGAACATTCATGTATAATTTTCTGTGTGGACATACATTTTCATTCCTCTTGGGTGTATAACTAGGAGTGTAATTGCTATATTGTAACTCTATGTTTAACTTTTTGAAGAACTACTGTTATCCAAGGCAGCTTGGATATCCAAGCTTGTTATCTTGTTATCCAAGAACTGTTTTCCAAGGCAGCTGCGCTCATTTTATATTCCTACCAGAAGTCAATGAACGTTTCAATTTCTCTACATTGTCACCAATACTTGATATTGTCCATCTTTTTTGTTGTTGTTATAGCCATCCTCTTGGGTGTAAAGTGATATCTTGTTGTGATTTTGATTTCTCTAGTGACTTCTGATGTTGACCACCTTTTCACTTGTCTTATTGGTCATTTGTATATCTTGTCATTTGTATATCTTATTTGGATAAATATTTATTCAAATATTTTTCCCAATTTTAAATTGTGTTATTTGTCTCTTTATTGTTGAGGTATAAGAGTGTTTTGTGTATTCAGGACACCAGTCCCTTATCAAATAAATTTTCTCCCATTCTGTGGGTTTTTCTTTTACCTTCTTAATGGTGTTATTTTTTCATGTTTTTATTGCAAGTACAGTATATAGAAATACAGCTGATTTTTATGTTAATCTTGTATGATTTATTGATGAACTCACTTATTAGTTGAATTATTTTGAAGATCCCTTGAGATTTTCACCATAGTCTGTCATATTATTTCCAAATAAGGACAGTTTTAGTTCTTCCTTTACAATCTACATGTCTTTTTTTTCTTTGACTTAATGTGCTTGCTAGAAATTCCAGTACTATATTGAATAATGATGGTGAGAAGTAGGTGTCCTTGTCTTTCCCTAATCTTAGGGGGAGCACATACAGTCTTTAATCATTAAATATCATGTTACCTTATGGGTTTGGGGTAGATGTTCTTTATCAGGTTGTGGAAGCTCCCCCTGTTCCTAATTTTCTGAGAGTTCTTTTTAATCATGAAGAAATGTAGAATTTTGTCAAATGCTTTTTCTTCATTAATGAGTATGACCCTAGGACTTTTCTTCTTTGAAATGTTAATATGGTACATTACATTGATTAATTTTTGAATATTGAGCAAGCTTTGCATCAGCGGAAGAAATCTCACTTGATCACACCACACAATTTTCTATTATATTGTTGAATTCTATTCGCTTATATTTTGCTAAGGGATTTTGCATCTATTATACAGGGGTTGTTGGTCTGTAGTTTTCTTTTTGGTACTGTCTTTTTCTGATTTTGGTTTCAGGATTACTGGTCTTATAAAATGAATTGAGAAGCAATCACTTTTTCTATTTCCTACAAGATATTGTGTGGAATTGGAGTTAATTTGTCTTTAAACATTTGGTAGAATTTGACAATGTGTTCTTCTGAGCCTGGGCATGTCTTTTGCAGGAGTTTTAAAATTATGAATTCAGTTTTCTTAATGATTATTTCAACAGTATGATTTAAATAGTCTGTTTCACAATAGATGAGTTGTGGAAGCCTGTGTTTTTTGAGGAATTAGTCTATTTCATTTTAGTTTTCATATTTATATGTTTATAGAATCATTCATTATATCCCCTTAATATAATTTTTATATTCCCTGGGTCTGTGATAATATTCCCTGGTGGTTTCCTGATATTGGTGACTTGTGTCTTCTCTCTTTTTATTTTCATTAGTCACAACTTTTGCTGGTCTTTTCAGAGAACCAGCTTTTTGTTTCACTGATTTTTTTTAATTAATTAATTAATTTTTGGCTGCATTAGGTCTTTGTTGCTGTGCACAGGCTTTCTCTAGTTGTGGTGAGCAGGGGCTACTCTTTGTTGCAGTGCACAAACTTCTCATTGTGGTGGCTTCTCTTGTTGTGGAGCACGGGTCTAGGTGCGCGGGCTTCAGTAGTTGTGGCACATGGGCTTAGTTGCTCTGCGGCACGTGGGATCTTCCCAACCAGGGCTCAAACCCTGCATTGACCCTGCATTAGCAGGTGGTTTCTTAACCACTGCACCACCAGGGAAGTCCTGATGTTTCATTGATTTTTCTCTATTGTTTTTCTATTTACAATTCCATTAAGTTCCACTTTTATCTTTATTATTTTCTGCTTGCTTTCGGTTTATTTTGCTCTTTTTTTTTTTCCTGAGTGCAAAGCTTAGATTTCTTTTTATATGAGACTTCATCTTTAGTGCTATAAATTTCCCTCTCAGCACTGATTTAGTTGTATTCCACACATTTTTATATGCTGTATTTTCATTTACTTTTATGTGTTTCATTTATTTATTTTTGTTTTGTTTTGTTTGTTTCCTGTGACACTTCCTCTTTGACTCATGGATTATCTAGATGAGAGTTGTTTAATTTCCAAGTGTTTGGAAATGTTTCCGTGATCTTTTTCCTATTGATTTCTAGTTTGAATCCATTGAAGTTAGGAAACATCCTCTGTGTGATTTTAATTATTATTTTTTATTATTATTATTATTATATATTTTTGTGGTACGCAGGCCTCTCACTGTTGTGGCCTCTCCCGTTGCAGGGCACAGGCTCCAGACGCGCAGGCTCAGCGGCCATGGCTCACGGGCCCAGCCGCTCCGTGGCATGTGGGATCTTCCCGGACCGGGGCATGAACCCGTGTCCCCTGCATCAGCAGGCGGACTCTCAACCACTGCACCACCAGGGAAGCCCCGTGATTTTAATTATTTTAAGTTTGTTGAGGTTTGGTTTATGTCTCAGGATATGGTCCCAAAGGTCCCTGTTTATTCTTTTTTTCAGTGTATGTTCTCTCTGTTGTTCAGTGTTGTTCTGTTTTTGAGTTCACTGGTTCTTTCCTCTGTCCTTTCCATTTTGTTGTGGAGTCTATCTAATCACAAAAACTCAGCAGATACCATTTGTCCTTCAGCTAGAGGAAACGTTCCTCCATCACATTTCTAATTTTTTTTTTCTGTTCCATTTGTTGAATTCTCTACTTCAAGGACACTAGTTAACTCTATTGTGTTGATCTCTCTCTTTCTTATTTGCATTAACTATGATTATTTTAGAGTTTTCTTTAATTCTAATATTTTCAGCCATTGCTGCTCTATCCTGTTTTTTCTAATACATTTATTAACTCTATGGTGGATTTTAATTCTTAGACTGTTTCAGAGCTTTTTCATCTCATTTTTTTTATCATCTTGTCATTTGTTTGTTCATGCCCTTTTTGAATTCTTCTGTAGCACAAGCATTTATGGAAGATTTCTCATGTTCCTTGGATTGTGTTTCTCCCAGAATAGGTTCTTCCTTTGATTATTTTTTCATGCTTTACCTTTTTCCTTTATCACTGTCATTTCTGTGCATAATCATCAAGTACTTGCTTTAAAAAAAATCTTGTTTATAAACATCTCAACATTGCTAGTTATATCCAGACCTCCTATCTGTTGCAATTAGTATAGAAAGACTCTCATGGATACTATTCCAAAATTATTTGGGGCATTTATCTTCACTTCAAAGCTGCAGTAAAGCATTTAGTGTGACGTTCTCTGTACCCTTTTAATAGTGGAGACCCTGGCCTAGGAGATGGGGAGAACCTACCCAGGACAGCCTTGAGCTCTTTGTTAGAGGCCTGGGATCTGCCCTTTCCCTTCTCAACTTGGGAAAAAGAGTCCTGGGGACTTTGGCTCATTCTTCCAACTGCATGTATCACATCAAAAACTGGCAAGTCCCTGACATCCCTCTCTGCTTCTGCAGAAGAATATAAGGGCTTCTGCTCTTAATGGTATATTTCCTTGATTTTCCCTCTCAAACTCCCTATTCACCATTTATCTGCATCTCTCAATCTTTTTATAGTGCCTATTAAATAATGGCCCATCAACATTGTTTGTGTCATTATATTCCTAAATTGTTTTCCAAAGAGCTCTATTTTTTTTCTAACAACAAAATAGAAACCGTTAAGAATAGAAAGGTTCAAATGTTTTTGTTTATAAGCTGAGGATGAATTTTCAAAAAGGAGTAGTTTGAAGACTGACCAAAAATAAAAAAAGAGGGGGGGTGATAATGGCGAAAGTAAATGCCTAGAGAATATCAGAGGAGAAAACCTCTAAGAACATAGGATGAGAGGATAAAGGGAAAGACAACTTTTCTTTTAATATAGGAAGAAAGACATATGGGTGAAATTGTGAATTTATAAAGAATTGGAATTTCTCTTTGATGGTTTCTGTTTTGGATAACTCCAAAGTCTGAACATTGTCAAAAATATTTTCTGTACATCTTCCCCATTTTTCCTGTGACCATATTCTTCACCCTTTATCTCAGAGACACTGTTCTGGATAGTTAGTAAAGAATATATATGCTTGTATTTTAGGAGCCAGTGACATTTGGGAATGTTGCTGTGGATTTCCCCAAGGAGCAGTGGTACCAACTGGGCTTTCCACAGAGGATCCTGTACAGAGAAGTGATGTGGAGAACTATAGGAATCTGGTCTTAGTGGGAGAGGACAGCCTTCTTTTGTCACCGAAAGTCTTATTATTGAAGGGTCTTTGCTTCCTCAATTATCAAAATCATAGGGCTTCATGGTGTTTCACTCAGCTGGCTTTTATCTCAGAGATCAAAGGTTTCAAGTCCATTTGGCCCCCAAGACATAGGATGTTTCTAATCTCTTTTCCCCCCAGATAAATTGTCTTTATCTTTTAAGAATTGATATGAGGAACTTCCCTAATTGATCACTCCCTGAAACCATCTTATAACCGTTTTTCAGAAAAATGGTTTTAGAATGTAGATTTGCCTCTTCTTGGTCAGGAGAAATCACAGGTTATCTGAGGATACAGGGAATTTGTAGCGATCTGGTAAGGGTTCATCTAGGAAGAGTTTCCCTAGTAGTCTTCAGATTTTTCTTATTGTATCCTTTACAACTTATCTCGATTATCATCCAATCCATCTTTTCTTCCCCAATTTGATATCCTATCTTTATCAAATACTATCTCCATTCATTTTTTCAAATAAATGTCTAGTGAGTGCCTACCATGTATCAGGCACTGCTTTCTGGACCTAGAAATGCAACAGAGAATTAGACTTAAAAAGTGCCTTGTCTCATGGAGCTGACTTCTGAGGCAGGGACGTGGGGCCTGAGGGGAAGCAGGAGACAAGCAAACAGAACATGACATAGTAAGACTGCTTTGGTAAAAACAAACCAGGGTCCTGTGAGAAAGTGTCCAGGGTGGGTGACTAGATTGGACAGGGAGGGCCTTTTCAGATGGTGCCTCTCAAACTGAAACATGAATGACAGGGCCAGCCTTTCAAAAACTGGTTTAAGAACATTTCATATCCTAAGGCAGGAACAAACGTGGGTGTCCTGGGAAGACAGGTATGGCTGAAATATAATGAGTGACAGGGAGAGTGGTAAGAAAGGAGGTCAGAGAGACAGGGAGAAGATTGTGTAGAGCTATGGGAGTCCATTTGAGGATTTATATAGGAAGGAAACATCTGGATTATAGGGAAGCTCTTTTTTTTGCAGTAGTCTAGGTGAAAGATGATGGTGGCCAGGGTAACAGCAATATAAATGAAGATGCGAGAGAAATAGATGTGAGCTGTAAGGGATTAGTCAAGTTGATCAGAATCCTTGAATACGTAAATGTGAGAGGTAAGCTAGGGAGAAGAACCTCTAAGGTTTTGGCTTGAGTAATTTCTTGAGAAAATGGTAGTGACATTTACAGAAATGAGGAAGAACATAAGAACATATTTGGAGGGATGGGCTGAAAGTCAAAAATTCTGTCCAGGTCATATTAAGTTTGAGATGTCTATTGTGCATCTAAATGGATATGTCAGGCAGACAGTCAAGGATAAGAATCAAGAGTTGAGGAAGGGAGCAGACCTGGGGATAAATGTGTAAGTCCTTATCATATAGATGGCATTTATAGCCAGGGTACTGACTGGGTGAGATAAGAAGAGAAGAGGTGTCTCAGGACAGAGCTGCAGGTTACCCATCCCTCATGGACCTCCTGTCTGCATCCCAGTTGATCCTGAATTAACTATAATTGCTAGATAAGTTTCCTAACATTAATCTTTCTTTTGGTCCATCATATATAGATGTTGCAATTTTTATCTTTCATCTGATAAAAACCTACAGGAGCTTGGCATGGCACCTAAACACTCCTTGTAGTTTCAGGACTCTTCATAACCTGGTCTTTCATAATCTAGCCCTTTTCCATTTTCACCAGCCACACTTATTTATGTGATGTCTTCTGTAGACACACTTACTTATGTTTCAGCCTGTTGTTACATGTCCTGGTCTTTATCATATTAAAGTTGAATTCAGATTCTATTTTCCCCATGAAATATTTGACTTCTTCAGTCTAGACTAACCACTCATATCTTTATTATTGCAGTTACAGTCTTACTTAACCACACATTATTTTTTTTAATTTTCACTGATCATAATAAATATGCTTTATTTTAAATCCATGTACTTTGTGAGGTTATTAGTAGATTAGAGAAGTTAAGATATTTAATGTAAATGGCCAGTAAGTGGTAGAACCAGGATTCTAACCTAGGCAGTCTGGCTATGGGGGCTGCATTCATAAATACTGTGCTATGCATCAGCATATCCAGAAGACTCAAATCATAAGGATTTAAAAAGACTTGCTACTATTGCTGTGGTAGCAAGATATATATAGGCTGTGTATGCAAGACATTTGAAAGGGGACTATCTCTAAATTCTGAAACCTCACTTTCAGCAGATTGTCTTACCTGATATTTCACAGAGTAAACACATGTCCTCAGATGGGAAATCTCTTAATTTCTTACTTTTTCTTATCTCTTAAACTTTCTTTCTTCCAGTTTTATTGAGATATCATTGACATACAGCACAGTGTAAATTTAAGGTGTACAGCATGATGATTTGACTTACATACTTCATGAAATGATTATTACAATAAGTTTATTGAGCATGCGTCATCTAATGTAAATACAAAGTAAAAGAAAATTTTTTAAAAATATTTTTCCTTGTGATGAGAACTCATAGGATTTACTCTCAACAGCTTTCATATGTAACATAAAACTGTTAATTATATTCATCATGTTGTGCAATGAAAACAGGGGTCCGTTTAGCTTTCAAATGCTTTCAAATTAGCATTTTTAGGGTTTTTTTAGGTAAGTACCCAGAAATAAACTTGTTGGACCATATGATAGTTCTTTTTTTAATTTTTTGAGGAGCCTGCATACTGTTTTACACAGTGGCTGCACCAGTTTATATTTTCACCAGCGGTGCATGAGGGTTCTCTTTTCTTCCCATCCTCACTAACACTTGTTTATTGTTTCTATAGTAGCCATTCTAACAAGTGTGAGTTGATATCTCATTGTGGTTTTGATTTGCATTTCCCTGATGATTAGTAATGTTGAGCATTTTTTCATGTGTCTGTTGGTCATCTATATGTCTTCTTTGGAAAAAATGTCTATTAAGGTCCTCTGCCCACTTTAAATTGGATTTTTTTTTTTTTCCGGTACGCGGGCCTCTCACTGTTGTGGCCTCTCCCATTGCAGAGCACAGGCTCTGGATGCTCAGGCTCAGTGGCCGTGGCTCACAGGCCCAGCTGCTCTGTGGCATGTGGGATCCTCCCAGGCCGGGGCACAAACCCCTGTCCCCTGCATCGGCAGGCGGACTCCCAACCACTGCGCCACCAGGGAAGCCCTTTTTTTGTTTGTTTGTTCTTGATACTTAGTTGTATGAGTTCTTTTTATATTTTGGATACTAACCCCATATCAGATATATCATTTGCACGTCTTATTCAGTAGGTGACTTTATTGTTTTGTTAATAGTTTCCTTTGCTGTGCAAAAGACTTATAGTTTGATGAGTCCCATTTGTTTATTTTTGCTTTTGTTTCCCTTGAATGAAGAGACAGATCAAAAAATTACATATTGCTATGACTGATGTCAAAGAGTGTGTTGCCCATATTGTATTCTAGGAGTTTCATGGTTCATGACTTACATTTCGGTCTTTAATCCATTTTGAGTTTATTTTTGTATATGGTGTGAGAAAGCAGTCCAGTTTTATTCTTTTGCCATGTAGCTTTCTGGTTTTCCCATTACCATTTATTAAAGATGCTGTCTTTTCCCCATTTTATGTTCTTGTTTCCTTTGTTGTAGATTAATTGACTATATGTCTGTGGGTTTATTTCTGGGCTGCCTATTCTATTCCATTGATATATGTGTCTGTTTTTGTGAAAGTACCATACTGTTTCATGTTTCAATTTTCATTAGTCTCCAGGTATTTTTTAATCTCCTCTTTGATTTTCCTCAGTGACCCACTGGTTGCTTAGTAGCATATTGTTTAGCCTCCACTTGTTTGTGTTTCATGCAGTTTTTTTTTCTTATAGTTGATTTCTAGTCTCATAGTGTTATGGTCAGAAAAGAGCTTGATATTATTTCAATATTAAATTTACTGAGACTTGTTTTGTGGCCTAGCATAAGATCTATCCTGGAGAATGTTCTGTATGCACTTAAAAAGAATGTGTATTCTGCTGTTTGGGGTAGAGTGTTCCGTCTCTCTCTCTCTCTCTCTCTCTCTCTCTCTCTCTCTCTCTATATATATATATATATATATAGGTCCATCTGATCTAATGTGTTATTTAAGGCCATTGTTTCCTTATTGATTTTCTGTCTGGATCATATGTCTATTGATGTAAGTGGGGTGTTAAAAGTCCCCTATTACTATTAGGTTTCTGTCAATTTTTCCATTTATGTTTGTTAATATTTGCTTTATGTATTTCAGTGCTCTTATGTTGGGTGCATATATATTTACAACTGTTATGTATTGTTGGATTGATCAATTTATCATAATCTAATGTCCTTCTCTGTCTCTTTTTATAGTCCTTGTTTAAGGTCTCTTTTGTCTGATTTAAGTATTGCTACTCCAGTTTTCTTTTCATTTTCATTTACATGGAATACCTTCTTCTATACCCTCATTTTCCATCTGTGTGTGTCCCTAGATATGAAGTGAGTCTCTTGTAGGCAGCGTATATATGGGTCTTGGTTTTCTATCTATTCAGCCACTCAGTGTGGGTTTTTTACTAATTAATGTTTTATTTTGGGTAAATTTAGATAAGTTGCAAAAATAGTACAGAGCTCCTGAACATCTTTTATCCAGTCTCCCCTAATGTTGCCATCCCAGATATCCATGGAATATTTGTCAAAATTTTAAAAAATGAACATTGGTATATAACTATTAACTAAATATCAGACTATATTCAGATTTTACCAGTTTTTCTACTAATGTCCTTTTTCTGTTCCAGGATCCAACACAGGAAAGTACATTGCATTTAATCATCATGTCTTCTTCATTTCCTAGTTTCTCAGCTTTTTCTTGTTTATCATGATCTTGACAGTTTTAAAGAGCACTGTTCAAGTATTTTGTAGAATTCCCCTCAGTTTGGTTTGTCTGCTCTTTTCTCATGATTAGACAGAGGGTCTGGGTTAATGCAGAAAAGATAGCAGAGGTGAAGTACCCTTCCCATCACATGATATCAGAGGGTGTCTGTCAGGTTTCCCCACTGTAATGTTACTGTTTTGTCTCCTTCCATACGTTATTCTTTGGGCATGAGTCCAAGTCCCTCCTACATTCAAGGGGAGTGAACTCATGCTCAAAACTCTCATTTTACAAAGTTATAATTCAATAAACTTATTTTCTAACTCAATTTGTGAGTAATATTGGATTATAATACAGTACTTGTTTTCTTACCCAAATTGTCCCAGTTTGACCACAGAGATCTCTTTCAGGTTGGGTCTTGTGTCCTTTTGGCATCACCCAGCTCTTTCCACCCCACTTTTATTTTCAGGGAGTGCTTTCTTAATTTCTGGCCCTACAAGATGTTCAAGGTTCCTGTTGTATTTTCCCTGACCAGCCCTATGATCAGCCATTTCTCCTAGGAACCACACTCAGTGTGTTTTCGATTGGAGCATTTGGTCCATTCACATTTAAACTAGTTATTGACAGGTATGTACTTATTCTCATATTGTTAATTGTTTTCAGCTTGCTTTTGTAGTTCATTTTTGTACATTTCTTCTTCTTTTGCTATCTTTCCTTATGATTTGACTACTATCTTTAGTGTTATGTTTGTATTTGTGTGTGTGTGTATCCTTTATAGACATTTGGTTTGGTTACCATGAGGTTTATTTACAGCTTTCTAGAAAATATTTAATTATATATAATTGATATATATATTTATAGCTATATGTTTATATTTAATACACATATACTTTATATACAAAATATATAAATTATATATTTATATAAATATATTTATATACATAAATATATATGAATATATATTTATATACTTAATTTAAATATATAGTTATATAATGTATATTTATATATATTTATATAATGCATATAAATATATATTTATATAATTATAAGTATATAAGTTATATATAATAATATATATTATATCTTTATAAATATTTATGTATATTATAAATATATTAAATATAATATGTAATTAAACATAATTACATATAATTAAAAATGCTTATCATATATGATTAAATATAACATATATTTATAAATATAATTTATATAATATAATTAATATATTACATATGATTATTTATAGTATAATTATATATAATTATATTACACTTATATAATTATAATTTTAAAATATATAATCATATAATTACATATTATATATTATAAAATTAAATATATTTATTATAACTAAACATATATAATAATAAATATATAATATATAATAATAGAGTAAATATAGTAAATATAAATATTAAATATGTTTATATATATTATTATATATAAATTATATATTTATAGAAATATAAATAATATATAAGTATATTTTATATATTATATATAAAAATATATAAATTATATATTTATATAAATATGTTATATATTAAATATTTTATATATTTATATAAATAAAAAATATATAAACATTTAAAAATTAAATATAAATTTATATTTAAATTATAAATGTAATAAAATTCAATAAATAAACATAAATAAACATAAATAAAATATAATTTTAATAATATTAAATATTATAATTTATAATTAATTATTATAAATAGTTGATTATGCTACATATTCAATTATAATAAATAATTTATAAGTAAATATTTTAAATATAAATTAGAAATATATTTAAATATTTTAATATTATATTCATATATTTAATATTTATATAAATATATTTATTTTAATGGATAATATATGGTATATTAATAATTTTAATACATTAACAATATATTAATTTATATATTACTATATTGAATAATTTATATATTAATATAAATATGTAATATATATTTATACATAAATTATATATTTTTGCATTAGATGTAATTATATATAATTACATATAATATCTTATATAATATATAATATAATAATATATAATTTATATATATGTTGATGATCTCTTAAGTTTGAATCCATTCTAACATTTTTATTCTCCTCCATATTTACATATTTTGTTTTTGACATCATCTTTTACATCTTTTTGTTTTGTGTATACCTTTACTACTTATTGTGGATATAGATGATTTTACTACCATTGTCTTCTAAGCTTAATTAAAGTGGGCCATGTCCCATTGCAGCTGGCTGAAAGCCTGGGGGTTCCTGGGGCTGATTCCAACCTGCTCGTGGGTGGTGCCGTATCACAGGGTGGCTTGTCTGGGTAGGGAGTGTTGGGGAAGCATGGACTGGTGCTAGCCCATTGGCATGTGGGGTTGGTTCCCCATGCAGCTGGCTGCTTTGCCTCGGGGTTCCCAGGACTAATACCAAACAGCTAGTAGGTGGGTGTGCTTCAGACACAAATAGGGTAGAGGGCAGACTCCAAAGTGACACTTGCCAGCACCAGAGTCCTCGTGGTAGCATGAACTCCCCAAAACAGCTGTCACCAGTGTCTGTGTTTCCAGGGTGAGTTCCAGTTTCCTTCTGTTTCTCTGGGAGGCTCTCCAAGATCAGCACATGGGTCAGACACAGGATCCTTTCAAATTAGTGTTACTGTGTTGGGACCTGGAGTGTGTGAGAATTGTTTTTACCCTTTAAGAGTGGAGTCTCTATTTCCTACAGCCCTCTGGGTCTCTTGTACTCAAGTCCCATTGGCCTTCAAAGACAGACATTCCAGGGCCTCATCTTCCCATGCAGGACCCCTGAACTGGGGAGCCCACTGTGGGACTCAGACCCCTCACTCCTCAGGAAGAACCTCTGCAATTGTAATTATCCTCCCATTGTGGTTCACCTGGGGATGTGGGTCTTGACTACACTGCAGCTCCACACCTTGTATCTGGCTCACTGTGGCTCTTTCTTTATATCTTTAGTTCTGGAAAATCTTTTCTGCTGGTCTTCAGGTTGTTCTCTTAGACAGTTGCTTGGTAAATAGTTGTAATTTTGAAGTGCCTGTGGGAGGAGGTGAGCTCAGGGTCTTCCTACTCCTCCATCATTGCCACTCCCCACCTCCCAGCTTTTAAACTCTTAACATCTAAAGTTATTCTGTTTTTTCCTCACATATAACTAGCATGATTTTTTATTATCCTTATAACACTAATCCTTTTACCTTTTAGATCTCATCTCTTTATGTCTATACTCCCAGTTTCCATTTCTCCCCATTATCACTACCTTTTTAAAATTCTATAATCCAGTAATTTAGGAAGTTTCTGAAGCTTATGAAACAGGCCATACTCTCTGCCTTCTATGCCAAAGTGTGTGCAAGAGTGATTTTTCTACCCTTTGACTTGCTAACTCTTGTTCATGTTCCCAAGTTTATTTCAGACAATATCTCCTAGAATCTTTTCCTCTGAGCTGCTTATTCTAGGTATGATGTCCTTTTGCAGAACTAAACATTGTTTTAGGTTTACATTTTATTAGACTACAGTGTCATGCTTATTTTGTCTCTTTCCTTCCATTGTAAGATCTTTCGACAGAGGACCTCACCCCTTTCATCTTTGTATCCTGGATACCTACTTAGCATGCTGTTTGGCAAATGGTAGGTATGTAAATAAAATTAAGGGAAAATTGACCTTAATAAACTGAGGAAATCAATTGGAAGCAGTTTAATGGATTAATAATTTGTTCAGCAAGAAGAGATTGAAGACTGATAGGTACAGAAGCACATTATCTCTTGTGAAAAATCTTTCTGTGATTATTTTGACCTTAGCTCTTAATTCGTATCTCACTGATTGGACTTAATATTTTTAATTGTGCTATGTTTGCACTTCATTCTCAGTTCTTTCAACAAGGATTCTAGTATTTGTAACTTAATTTCTTGAGATATATAGAGCCAGAGGACCTAAAAGTTAAGAAAGGGAACCACCTGTGGCCAGAAACACTTGAGGATGAACATTTTTTTTTTGCAGAAATCTTATAAACTTCAAACAAAGTATTTGCTTATTCTCATCACTTAATCCTTTTTATTCTTAAAGGTATGTCAACTAAGGTATCCAAAAGTGGGAACTCTGTGGGGACTTGCCAACAGGGTGTTGCCTCAAACTTAGAAAATCAAGAACTTTTACCTTGGAAAATCACAAGGCAAGTACATTACCATGGTTCTTTTGTGAGTGACAGCCAAAATTCTAAAGGAAGCAGAGGTCATTTTCTGACCCAAGAAAACCTCAGGGATAAAGTACCATGAAGGAAAAACCCTTCCATGGTACTTGATTCAAAGAAGTTCAAGGTTCATCTTGCATCTAACATAGAACAAACCTCTCCATTGTTTGACATAATAGGCCCAAGTAGCCATGTGGGTGAGCCTTTGGACCAACACCCCTGTGTGTGGTGAGTGTAAGACCACTTACCCTTGGAAAACACAGTTTGTCATTTGTACGTATAAGAAGACCCTTGCAAAAATGAAAAGGGGTACCAAACACTTCCTTAAGAAAAGTTCAGATTTTGAAAGAAATGAGAAAACCCACATAGTTGATGCACAGTGTTAAAGTATTCAGTGTGGTAACGCCTTCGGTTTGAGTTTATATCAACAGAATGATCACATAGAAAACATGAGAGAGAAATCTCATAGATGTAATGACTGTGGAAAAGACTTCAGTGGAAGATCAAAACTAAATCTACATAACATGACCCACACAGGAGAGAAAACTTATATTATGTGTGTGGTAAGGGATGCAGTGATTGTACACATCTTCACGTTCATCAGAGAATCCATACAGGAGGAAAGCCCTATAAATGTAATGAGTGTGGTGAGGACTTCACTACAAGTTCAGATCTAGGCACACAGGAGAGAGGCCATATAGTGTGATGAGTGTGGCAAAGGCTTCATTGCAAGTTCAAAACCCCTCATTCACCTGAGAGTCCATGCAGGACAGAAACCATATAAATGTCAACAGTGTGGTAAGAGCTTCCCTGGAGGCTCATATCTGTGTAGGCTCAGATCTGTGTATCCATCAAAAAGAGCACACAGGACAGAGACCTTACTAATGCAGCACTTGTGGAAAGGACTTTAGTAGGGGTTCTGAACTCCACATTCATCAGAGAATCTGTATGGGAGAGAAGCCCTATAAATGTAAACAGAATGGTAAAGATTTCAGTAGGAGCACCCCAAATTTCATATTCACCAGAGAGTCCACATGAGGGGAGTGTGATAAAGGCTTCAGTCTCAACACAGACCTTTGTGCTCATCAGAGTCCACACCACAGAGAGACCATTTAAATCTGAATAGTGTGGTAAAGGCTTTTAGCCTTAGCATATATCTCAGAGTCCATCAGAGAGTCACACTGTGGGGAGAGCCTACAAACATAATAAATATGGGGAGGGTTTCACTCAGATCTCAAAACTTGATATTCATCAGAGAATCCACAGGAAAGAAAAACTACACAGAATATGAGTCTAATTTTAACTTAAGTCAGAAGAGAAATCTTAGGTATATCAGAGTACACATTGATCCAGAAGGAAAACTGTAATCAATGCAATGACGACATTAGAGTGCATGTTTCAAATATGAGAAGAACCATGGAATTAAAATCTGAATTAGTGAGAAAACTGTAAGAAATATTTTGGGCAGAGTTCAAAACTTAACACACAGGGTTAGTTGTATCTAGGAAATAAATTCTGAAAATACTCTAAATGAAATATATGTATACATATCCACACATATGTATCCGTGTACACACGCAGACATCCATGTGTGTGAGAGATCTAGAGTGAGGACTTAGATTTTAAGTTTTGTATTTGTCAAAATTACATAATTTGTAACACTCTTATACCATACCGTTTATATAAATTTATAAATAATAACAGAAAACAGATCAGTGATTAACTGGAGTTAAGGAATGGGACAAGCATGAGTAAAAGGAAGGGATTATTAAGATGCACAAGATAATTTTTTGGAGTGATTGAAATACTTATTACAATGATTGTGGTGATGATTTCATATATATATACACACACATATATATATGCCATTATCAAATTGTATACTTTATGTGTAGTTTATTGTATTTCTATTATATTTCAATAAAACTATTTAAAAATCAAATATAAGTGGTTTAATCAATAACTATAGAAACCCTTTTTTCAAGTGTCCTTTATGAAACCATCAAGTGTATGTTGATTGTGGGTATCTGTGTCTCTTTTATCTTAAAGTTTTTCATATCTCTTTTCAGTACAACATTGCTCACTTAAAATCTCTTTATTACATGTATTTAAAATAGACACTGTCTCCAGCCTCTGAATATTAGAAATATTATGCTCAATTGTACTAGATTATTGCATCAATTTCTTAACCATTTTTTATATGTTCCTTTGCTTTGGTTCATATGTATTGGGAGGAGAAATGATAAGGAAGCTGAGACCTCCTAAGCGGAGAATTCTATCAGATTTCAAAGAACTTGAATAGAGTTCTTGATAAAGAGCAATATAGAAAATATAGCTTGATAACAAGTAAAGCAACACAGCCACCCCTGGACTAGATGAAATAGTTATCACCTTAATTTCCCTTTTGTCATGCCTTCTCATGAATCTTGAATTTATTAAAAATATTTCTCATGGGCTGATATAATGTCTGTGAAATACAACTAAAAATTCTAATTCTTCTTTGAAATTTTTAAAAAAAATTATTATTGCATTCCAAAGCTTGATAACTTTACCACTGTAATATTCTGCTTTTGAATAACTTGTGGGCCTGCCCATGGTATCCCCAAATTTTAGTTAACTATCTTTAAAAATGTATGTGAATACACATGTAGCAAATATTCTGTTTTACTTATTTAGAAATTTTACACTGTTTTAAAACGTCACTCCATCTCATGGGTGTATTATTAAAGGATTAGAAATGCCTTTCTACACCTGCAACTAACAAAACATTGTAAATCAACTATACTCCAATATAAAATAAAAATTTTAAAAAAGAAATGCCTTTCTAAATATGTTTCATCCAAGGTTGAGTTAGACTCCATAGTATTTTTGAGTACTTTAGGATTTAGTAATTTTAATAAAAACTTTTATAGATATTGTGCTTCCATTTTGTCCATGTTCACTGACATGATACTTTCCCGTCTCTCACAGTTCATCACATTTCTCTTAAAAACCCTAATTATCTAACAATGATTGTTCACCAATATCTACACACTTTGTAACTATATTTTTGAGGTATCATTTTACAAGTAATGCAATCACGTTTCAACAATCCTAGAGAATGGGAACACTCCCATCTCCCTACCCTTCTTTGATGTATTCATTTATTCATTCTGTAAATAGTTTACTGCCTTTTATATACCAGAAACCCTTCAAGAAATACAGTGATGAAACTAGACAGGTAAAGTCACTAACTAGATGGAGCATAACAGAGGAGTTCTCTTTGATAGAGTGGCCTGGAAAGTGCTTTTTCAGGAGGTAATTGAGCACAGACCTCAATTAAGCAAGTGAAGGAACTAAGGGAAGATCTAGGACAAGAACATGTTGGGAGTTAGAACAGTAAACACAAAGGCTTAAGGCAGAAACAGTGTGTGTACTGATGGAGCCAATAGAAGGCCAGAGTATCTAAATCAGAGTGAGCAGAGCAGGAGGAAATGAGTGTCAAAGTGCACAAACACCAGATCAAATCCATTCCTGGCAGGTATTTTGTATTTTATTTCATGGAGACCATGGGGGCTTTTAGGGAATTGTCATACGATCTGAGATTTACAGCCATTGATCACTTTAAGGGCCATATGAAGAATAGACTGTGAGGAGGCAAGGGCAGAAGTAATAAGAACAGTTCAGAAGCTTCTCTAATTATTCCATGCAATTATGATGGTAATTATGTCTTGGGTTAAGATGTGGGTGCTAGAGACATTGAAAATTGGTGAGATTTTGGATGTATATTGAAGTTGGAACAAATAGGATTTGCTCATGGTTTGGCATGGTGGGGTAAGGGAAAGTGAAAAGATGGGCAATTTTGAAGTGTTTCTGTACCATCAACTGGATTCTGAAATAAATTTAGATAGGTAAGAGAGGCAGGTTAGTGGAAATAAATTGAGGGAATCAAGAATCTGTTTTCAGACATGTTAAGTATAAAATTCCAATTAGTCATCTAAGTGGAAATCTTTCACCCCAGTGGAAAATTCAACAAAGGAACTCAGGGAAGGAAAGATAAATTTAGGACGTGTTCTGCTCCTGTGCATGCTATCTAGAGCCTCATGACTGGGCAAGATTACTTATACCGTGAATGTGGATAACAGAAAGATTAACAGGAGCTGAGAATTTGTGTTTTCTCTCGTGAAGAGGTCAGGTGAAAGAGGAGTGATAGAGCCAGTAAAGGAGACTGAGAAGGGAGGTAGAAGTAAAACTGGAAGAGTGCTGCATCCTCTCCAGTTCCTCTGTCCTCTTCCCTTCAAGTGAAGGATAAAGAAAGCGGAAGTAATCCACTGTGTCAAATACTGCCAATAAATTTAGTAGGAAAGGAATTGTCCGTTAGGTTTCTCAATTCAGAGGTCACTGGCACCTTTGGGAAAAGTGGTTCCAGGTGAGTTGTGGGGACAAAAATCTGATTAGAATGGATTAAAGATAACTGAGAGGTGAGGATAGTAACATAATTTTCTCAATAAAGGAAAGTAGGAGGAAAAGAGTGATAATTTGGGATTAGCATGGGGGGAGGGGGACTTTTAATGGAGATATTATGACATGCTTGTCAGATGATTGGAATGAGCCATTAAGAGAAAAATTGATGATGCCAGGAAAAAAAGGAAACTATTTTAGGAACCAGATATTTGAGTGAGTGGAAGGGAATGAGATCCAGTGCACAAGTGAAGATCAGGATTGATCTTCACTCATTGTAGCAGCAAGGATAACAAAGAATATGGGCTCAGTGTAAGAGATTAATAGAATTTTTGTTGATGGGAAGAGGGGTTCATATTCATTGTTTCTACATTCTCTGCTTTTTCAGTGAAATAAAATCAACAACTGGGAATAAAGAATAGGAAGTATTACAATTTTGAGTAGAAAGTGTGAAGGATCATTTCAGCATAGAAAGGCAAATTTACAAGGGAAATGTAGAATGATTGAGTGGTGCTGAGGGCCTTATTGAGGCCAAGTGTGGTCAGAACAGTGAGGTGTGTTCAGCTAAGCCACATCACTTGCTGAGGAAGAGCTTACAGAAGAAAGAGTCGGGTTTAATCACAGCAATATTTTTAACCTAGTTATGGCCCGGAAATGTTCTAAATTCTTTCTAGGTGTTAGTTTATATAATTCTCACAATGACTCCATAATCCTCATTTTATGAATTAGGAGACTGAGGCCCAGAGACATTATGCAACTGACCAAAAATGACATAGCTAGTCAATGGTAGACCCTAGTTTTGAACTTGGTCACATCGGTCTGGATATGAGAGCTCATGCTCTTAACTAGAATTGTAGTTTCATCACTGAGTCCCATGGAGAGACGAGGTCAGACAGGATGCATGCTGGTTTGTGAATATTGTGAAAGACCCAGGAATCCAAACTATGTAAGGAGAGGGATGGGGATATGAGGGTAGTGATGGTGATAAAAATTAGTAGGGTCAATGAATTGAGGACTTCAATGGGAGTAAAAGTGTTCGTAGTTGGGGTACAAAAGTAAGGTTAGCTGCAAAGATAAGTGGTAGTGGTCAGAAGTAATGACATAGTGCCCTTTATTGGTGTGATAAGGCTTGGGATGGCTGTGGGCATAGATTGTTGAGGTGAAGAAAAGTCATTGTAAAGGCAAGTAAGAAACAGAGTCACCAATACTGATGCCAGGGGGAGTGGTAGACAATGACCCAGTAGCAAAATATTCACTGAATGAAGGGGAGTGACCAGCTCAACAGATGACTGTGGTGTAGAAAGGAAGTAGGGGGCACAGTCGTATGATGCCTGCTTCAAAAGTGCTTGTATTGTATAGGGAATAATAATAGGGAAGGTCCTTTTGTATTTATTACAAGTTAATCACTAAAGGGATGGTGCCTATAAGCTTAAAATATACATGATGGCCCATCTCTGGGAACCCTGCTTCCCAGGTAATGAGCAATACCTTTGTTTAGCTCACAGGAAACATCCTGACCAGGCCCACCTGTGAATGACTGCAGGGAGGAAGAAATTAACTCATCCCCTCCAGAGGCTGATGGGAACCAGGAAGTGTTTGATTTTACTCCCTCCCCTTTTAGTATAAAAGGAGCCTGCATTCTAACTCAGTCAAGGTGGTTCTTTAGGGCATGAGCCCACCATCTTCTTGGTTAGTTGGCTTTCTGAATAAAGTCACTATTCCTTGACCCAACAACTCATCTCTTGATTATTGGCCTGCAGTGCAGTGAGCAGTATGAGCTTATACTTAGTAACAGTATGTTTCAGGATGCCTCCTCTTGTAAAGCATTTCTGTTTTTTTATGGCTCAAATGCCTTTTAATTACATATATTATCTGGAGTAAATGGAACTTTGAGCCAAACTTTTATCACAGGGATTCATATAGAGTTGAACTACAAATTGGGTATGAAGTGAAAAAAGGTGCAAATGATGAATAAAATACCCTCTATTTTTCTTGCTTCCTTTTTTTCTTTCCTGTGAGTCATCAATGCTTTTCTTTATTCTTAGCTTATTCCTTTCTGCTCTAAAAAAGTATATTTCTTCTGAAATCGTCTAAAGTGGGATGAAAATGAGATGGGGAAAATTTCTACAAGACATCACAGAGTGGTTAGGTAAGCAGGCTAGTCTCAAAGGAGACACAGCTGTCTCAGAGATTACTAGGTCTCCACGCATCATCACTAGGATAGATAGAGCAAGCACTAAAGCCCTCTCCACCATTACCCAATTGTGTTGATTAGATAATTATATAATGTTAGATGATTAAATATTTGTTTTAGTTCATGATAATAAACCCTGGGCATTTCTGAAGTCCCAGATGAACTTAATAAAATCAAATAATCATTTCATATGGGTTTTTCAGAGTATTAAAACACTATTAGGAGAATTCTGTCTTCAGAAGAAGATGAGATAGATGAACTTTTTCCTTTCCTACCACTAAGTACAGGCTCTGATTTGTAAAACAACATAAGAAGGCTCTGAAAGGTAAGAGAAGGCAGACCAGCTAGAATTTTCCTTTGTCATAGGCTTCTGCTTGTGCTCCTTTTTTTTTTCTTTTAAAGAGGCAGACTTTATCTTAAGGATTTTTACATCGAAGAATTCAAAAAGTGATAGGTTTTTGGAACTTGTTGACATGCATTTAAAAGTAACTGTTGACAAAGATTCACCAGAAATAATCTGAACAAATGGGAAAATACATTTAAAACTACTGAAATCTACTAAAATAATTCTAGGACATAAGTTTTATATGCCATAACGATACCTCTAAGTGCTGTCACTGATATGAAACTGACTGATTCTTACTTTTCTAAACACACAGTGGTATAATTAACAATATTCAATCATTTCTGTTCTTTCCTGAATATATAAAAATTAAAATACCAATTAAAAACTAATATATTATTCTCTTTAAATGTTTCTTACAGATATAATTTCAATATTTTCATTCAATAGTGGTGTGGTTTAAAAGATTTTTCATTCACATGTCATGAATATATAGTCATATGTATATATATATATATATATATATATATCATGGACTATTATATTACTCAGCAATAAATAAGAATGAAATATTTCCATTTGCAGTAACATGGAAGGACCTAGAGCTTATCATACTAAGTGGAGTAAGTCAGAAAAAGACAAATACCATATGATGTCACTTATATGTGGAATCTAAAAAACAATACAAATGAATCAATATACAAAACAGAAACAGACTCACAGATCTAGAAAACAAACACGGTTACCAAAGGGGAAAGGGAGGAAGGAAGGATAAATTGGGAGTTTGGGATTAACAGATACGAACTACTATATACAAAATAGACAATCAACAAGTGTTATTTACTGTATAACACAGGGAACTATATTCAATATGTTGTAATAACCTATAATGGAAAATAATCTGAAAAAATATATATATAACTGAATCACTTTGCTATACACCTGAAACTAACACAATATTGTAAATCAACTATACTTCTTTTTTTTTAAAAGGGGAGCTTGGAAGGCAAGAAGAGGGGAAGAGGAAATTCCTTCTTTCAGCTTGCTTGCTTTTCCCCTTCAGTGGTACTTCACCATTGCATCAAGACTGATTTCCAGTCTTTAGCTTCTTTTGGAATTCAAGAAAAAGCCTCATTGTACGTCAGAACAAACTGCTCAGTGACTCCATCTTAAAGGATTTGGTAAATGCTTTTAATCAGTAACCAGTATGTGGTGTTATTTCTCCCACAGCCAGAATAGACAAGCCTGAGAAAGAGTGGGAATAGAGACTTCTCTCACTGGTATACCAAATAACCTATTTTCAGAAGTTTTGTTTCTTGTCCCTTCAGTTTTGGAGTCTTCTGATTTGAAGATCTTTGTTCTCAAAGGAGGGCTGTCTCCACCAGGAAAGACAATAACAATAGTATTGAAGTAGAAGCTGGCGGGGGGATCTTATACCACATAACTAATAGGCTAATAAAGGGTTTATTCATTTACTGAAAGTGATTGATCCTGATTACCAATAAAATATTTGCTTGATGCTACAAAGTGGAATGAGAAAGGACTATGTCTGATACCGAAGGAATTATTTAGGGACTCTTTTTATCTTAAAAAAAACCCTACTTATTTTACTATAATTACACAAAACAAAAACGCATTCATTTTAATTGTACAGATTAATGATTATTGTCAAACTCATGCACTCCAATAACCATACCATAATCAACATATAGATCATTGCATCACCCGAAATTATTTTCTCATGACTCTGCGGTCCATCCTTTATCTACAACTCTAATGTGCTTTCTGTCCCTCTAAAGCAGCTTCTTTGTGGATAAAGAAGATGTGATATATATATATATATATATATATATATATATATATATATATATATATATATATATATATATATATATATATAACAAAAAGGGAAGGAAACCAACATGAATAAAAACCAAGAGAAGTGAGACAATACACTGTACCATAGGTGATCCAGATAATGATCTTATCAGACATGAACTTTAAATAACACTCGTTTCAAGAAATGTTTTAAAGTGATAATTTTATTAAAGAACTAGAAACTTTTAAAAATTCTAAATTTAGGAAAATCTACAACTAAAAAGTAGAGTGAAATTCAGAACATAATATTAGTTTTTCACATTTAGATATAGCTTAAGAGACAATTAGTGATTTGGAAGATTGGCCAGAAGAAATACCAGCCTGATGAATAAAGGTAAAAGAGGAAAATACAAATAGTGTAAGAGACATATGGGGCACAGTGAAAAGGTCTAACATATGTGTAACGGGAATTCTGGAAAGATGTATGCAAAAGACAGAGAATAGGATAGAAGCTGTATTTGAAAAAGTGATGGCTGAGAATTTTCCAAAACTTAAAACACAAAACAAAAATATCCAACAAGCACACATTTGAGAAGCCCTAAGAATACGAAGCATGATAAGAACAAAGACTGCCATATGGTAAACCAAAAACAATGAAAATAATACCTGAGAAGCAGCCAGAGATGGGGGAAACAGTACCTTTCAAGAGGCAACAGTAAGATGGGAACTAAGTCTTTCTGGAGAGACAGTGGATGCCAGAACACAGTGAGGTATTTTCCTTAAAACTGAAGTATGTTATTTGGGCAGTAGCTAAATTATTCCCATTGTCACTCAGAGATGCAGGAATGAATTAAAAGCAAAGAACATTGTAAAAAAAGTGGGTGAATCTAAATGAATATTAATAGAGAGAGGTGTCAAAATGGCAGAAAAGGAGGACACGGAATATGTCTCTCCCCATAAGTTCATCTAGAATATATCTACAGATGGAAAAGTTCTCACAGAGCACCTGCTGAACATTAGCAGAAGACTTCTGACACCTAAAAAAACCAAGAAATATCCGCTCACAACCAGGTAGGATGAAAGAATGAAAAAAAAGGGGAATCAGAAAGGGACCAGCAACACTGGCGGGAAGCTGAAGGTGAGGAGAGGTTCCCACACTCAGAAAAACCCCTCATGGTGGGGAAATTAGCTGGGACAGGAAGGGACCTTCGGGGAATTGAACACAACAGACAGTCTGTGGCAGGCAGGACAAATTAAGAACTGTGCATGGTCTCTGCCGCAGCACTGTGCACACCAGTCTGAGTCATGTGTCTCCTGTTGCAGAGAGGGGCTGGTGCTAGAAAGTGGAGTTTGGAGCATGGATCCAGGGAGGGGACAGCTGTTGGTTGTGAAAAGACAGCCTGAAGGGACAAGAGTAAGGAGCTCCACAACCAGGAATGTTTGTGGAAAAAGCCCAGGCCACCATAGAAGCAAGGCATCATTGTTCAGTGGTGCACAAGGGGTGGGGCTGCCATTGCAATCCCCTCCCCAACTGATGGCTCCAGCCTCTGTGGGTACTGGGAGGGAGACCCATCTGAGCAGGCTCACCCACCCCTCAAGCTAAGGCCTCCTCCACCTGCATAAACTCTGGGGTCCTGAGTGCTGCCCATCCCAAAGCCTCCTTTGGACTCAGCCTTGGGCACCCCTGCCTGAGACAGGAATCTGCCAATGCTGGCAGGGGCTGAGTGTTAAAGCATGTGCTTAAGAGAGTGGATCCAGGGAAAGGACTGCTGTTGCCTGCATGGATGCAACAGAGGGGACGGGAGTGAGGGGCTCCTTGGCTGGGAATGCCCCTAGAGGAACCGTGGTCTGCCTAGGAAATGAGGTACCATTGTTAAGTGGTACCTGCTCCACAAGGAGCAGGGCTGCCACTGCCCCCACATGCCAGCCCCTGCCTCTGCAGGCAGTGGGAGGGACTCCCACCAGAGCAGGCATGTCCCAGTCTGTTGCAGCTGTCTGCTGGTCTCCACCACCACAGGCACTTCACGCACACCCCAGTTGTGGTCGCTGTACCCCTCCCTGGCCTGAGTAAGTGTGGCCCAATCAGCTGCTGTGTTCACTCCTTCTTGCCTGGGTGGGGAACAGATACCTGAGGGTGGCACACACACAGCTGAAGCCAAAGCCAAAGCTGAGCCCCAGAGGTGGTGTGACTAAGGAAGAGAAAGAGAAATCTCTCCATGCAGCTGCACAAGCCACAGATTAAATCCCCATGATTGGCTTGACAAATCCTGCATCTGTGGAATATCTGAATAGACAATGATTGTTCTCACAACTGAAACTTGTCTAGCTTTAGCAGCAGTGGACTTTGCAGGCAAGTACATATGGGAGTTGGGCCAGGTCAGAGTCTAAGCTGGCCCCACAATGCCCACAGCAGGTCCAGAGACTTACCTAGAGGTATTAGAGAGCCTCCTGTGGAGGGAAGATTGGCTGTGGCTCAATGTGGGAGTGAGGACGCTGAAAAAAGCCCCAGGAAAATATTCATATTACTATTATTCTTTATTTGTTTCATTTTGTTAAGTTGTTGTTGTTTTATTATTTTAATTTTATTTTTAATGTAATTTTTATTTTCTATTTTTACTTTACACTTTTGTTGTTTTATTTTTTCTTCTTTTTGTTCTTTTTTTGATCATTTTATGTATTTGTTTCATGGGTTTTTTTGTATGCTTTCTGTTTTCGTTGTTCTTTTCATTTTTGTTAGTTTAGTCTTTATTGATTGTTTTCACTTTGAGTTCTTTTGTTTGTTTTGTTGTTAGTTCCCTTGTTTTTTGTTTTCTTTTCTGTATCTTTGTTTCTGTTTGGTTTTGTTTTTATCATTTGTCTTTGGTTTGGTTTGTCTGTTTTCTTTCTTCTTCATTTTTTCCCCATGTGTGCTGTTGTTGTTGCTGGGTTTTGTTTTGTTTTTGATATTTGTCTTGGGTTTTGTTTATCTGTTTGCTTTCTTTTCATTTTTTTTTCCTTTCTTTTTTCTCTGGCTGTGCTGCACAGCTTGTGGGCTCTTGGTTCCCCAGCAAGGGGTTGGCACTGGACCACCAGGGTGCAAGCAGAGTCCAGGATGCTGGACTGCCAGAGAATCCCCAGGACAAGGGAATATTAATCAGTATGCATCTCCTGGAGATATCCACCTCAATACCAAGACCCTGCACCACCCAACTGCCTGCAGGCTGCAGTCAGTGCTGGACAAATCATGCCAAACAACCAGCAAGACAGGAACACAGCCCCAGCCATCAGCAGACAGGCTGCCTAAAGTCGTACTAAGCTCACAGACACCCCAAAACACAACAACTTATGTGACCATCAGTCCAAGACTCAGTTCCACCCACCAGAGTACAGGCACCAGGAAGCCTACACAAGCCCCTGGACCAAACTTACCCACCAGGGGGCAGAAAACAGAAGCAAGAGGAACTACAACCCTGCAGCCTGCGGAAAGGAGACCATAAACACAATAAGTTATAGAAACTAAGAAGACAGAGAAATATGTTGCAGACAAAGGAGCAAGGTAAAAACCCACAAGACCAAATAGATGAGAGGAAATAGGCAATCTACTGGAAAAAGAATTAGGAGTAATAATAGTAAAGATGATCCAAGATCTCAGAAACAGAATGGAGGCATGGATCAAGAAGATGCAAGAAATGTTTAACACAGACCTAGAAGAACTAAAGAACAAACAATCAGTGATGGACAACACAATAACTGAAATGAAAAATATGCTAGAAGGAATAAATAGCAGAATAACTGAGGCAGAAAAACAGATAAGTGAGTTAGAAGATAGAATGGTGGAAATAACTGCCAAGGAGCAGAAGAAAGAAAAATAATAAAATTAAATGAGAACAATCTGAGAGACATTTGGGAAAACAGTAAATGCACATCATTCAAATTCTATGGGTCCCAGAAAACAAGGGGAAGAGAAAAAGTCTGAGAAGATATTTGAAGAGATTATAGTCAAAAACTTCCCTAATATGGGAAAGGAAATAGTCACCCAAGTCCAGGAAGTGCAGAGAGACCCATACAGGATAAACCCAAGGAGAAACACACTGAGACACGTGTTAACCAAACTAGGAAAATTAAATACAAAGAAAAATATTAAAAACAGCAAGGGAAAAGCAATGAATAATGTATAAGGGAATTCCCATAAGGTTATCAGCTGATTTTTCCACAGAAACTCTGCAGGCAGAGGGAGTGGATTGATATATTTAAAGTGATGAAAGAGAAAAACCTACAACCAAAATTATTCTACGCAGCAAGGATCTCATTCAGATTGGATGGAGAAATCAAAAGTTTACAGACAAGAAAAACTAAGAGAATTCAGCAAACACAAACCAGCTTTACAACAATTACTAAAGGAACATCTCTAGGCAAGGAACAAGAGAAGAAAAAGATCTACAAAAACAAACCAAAAACAATTAACAAAATGGTAATAGGAACCTACATATCTATAATTACCTTAGATAAAAATTGATTAAATGCTCCAACCAAAAGACACATACTGGCTGAATGGATACAAAAACAAGACCCATAAACATGCTGTCTACAAGAGACCCACTTTAGACCTAGGAACACATACAGACTGAAAGTGAGGGGATGGAAAAAGATATTCCATGCAAATGGAAATCAAAAGTAAGCTAGAGTAGCAGTTCTCATATCAGACAAAATAGACTTTAAAATAAAGACTGTTACAAGAGACAAGGAAGAACACTATATAATGATCAAGGGATTAATCCAAGAAAAGATATAAGAATTGTAAATATTTATGCACCCAACATAGAAGCACCTCAATACATAAGGCAAATGCTAATATCCCTGAAAGGGGAAATTGACAGTAACAAAATAATAGTGGGGAACTTCAACACCCCACCTACACCAATGGACAGATCATCCAGACAGAACATAAATAAGGAAATACAAGCTTTAAATGACACATTAGACCAGATAGAATTAATTGATATTTGTAGGACATTCCACCCAAAAGCAGCAGAATACACTTTCTTCTCAATGCACATGGAACATTCTCCAGGATAGATAACATCTTGGGTCACAAACCAAGCCCCAGTAAATTTAAGAAAATTGAAATTATATCAAACATCTTTTCCTACCACAGTGCTATGAGATTAGAAATCAATTACAGGGGGAAAAAACTGTAAAAATCACAAACACATGGAGGCTAAACAATACACTAGTAAATAACGAAGAGATCACTGAAGGAATCAAAGAGGAAATAAAAAAATACCTAGAAACAAATGACAATGAAAACACAATGATCCAAAACCTATGGGATGCAGCAAAAGCAGTTCAAAGAGGGATGTTTATAGCAATAAAATCCTACCTCAAGAAAAAAGAAAAATCTCAAATAAACAACATAACTTTCCACCTAAAGAAACTAAAGAAAGAAGAAGAACAACAACAACAAAACCCATTCAAAGTTAGTAGAAAGAAAGAAATCATAACAATCAGGGCAGAACTAAATGAATTAGAAATGAAGAAAACAATAGCAAAGATCAATGGAACTAAAAGCTGGCTGGTTCTTTGAGAAGTTAAACAAATTGATAAAACTTTAGCCAGCCTCATCAAGGGTGAGGACTCAAATCAATAAAATTAGAAGTGAAAAAGGAGAAGTCACAAATGACACCACAAAAATACAAAGGATCATAAGAGACTACTACAAGCAACTATATGCCAATAAAATGGACAACCAGGAATAAATGGACAAATTCTTAGAAAATCACAACCTTCCGAGACTGAACCAGGAAGAAATAGAAAATATGAACAGACCAATCACAAGCACTGAAGTTGAAACTGTGATTAAAAATCTTCCAACAAGCAAAAGTCAAGGAACAGATGGCCTCACAGATAAATTCTATCAAACGTTTAGAGAAGAGCTAACACCTATCCTTCTCAAACTCCTCCAAAAAGTTGCAGAGGGAAGAACACTCACAAACTCATTCTATGAGGTTGCCATCACCCTGATACCAAAACCAGACAAGGATATCAGAAAAAGAGAAACTTACAGGTCAATATCTCTGATGAACATAGATGCAAAAATCCTCAACGAAATAATAGCAAAGAGAATCCAACAACACATTAAAATGATCATACACTATGATCAAGTGGATTTTATCCCAGGGTTTCAAAGATTATTCAATATACAAAAATCAATGTGATATATCATATTAACAAGTTGAAGTATAAAAACTATATGATATTCCCAATAGATGCAGAAAAAGCTTTTGACAAATTTCAACACAAAATTAAAATAGAAACTTTCCAGAAAGTGGGCATAGAGGGAACCTAACTACCTCAACATTATAAAGGTCATATATGGTAAACCCACAGCAAACATCATTCTCCATGGTGAAAAACAGAAAACATTTCCTCTAAGATCAGGAACAGGACAAGGGTGCCCAATCTTGCCACTATTAATCAAAATAGTTTTGGAAGTCCTAGCCGTGGCAATCAGAGAAGAAAAAGAAATAAAAGGAGTCCAAATTGGAAAAGAACAAGTAAAACTGTGACTGTTTGCAGATGACATGATATTATACATAGAAAATCTTAAAGATGCCATCAGAAAACTACAGGAGCTCATCAATGAATTTAGTAAAGTTGCAGGATACAAAATTAATACACAGAACTCTCTTGCATTTCTACACACTAACAAAGAAAGTTTAGAAAGAGAAATTAAGGAAATAATCCCATTTACCATTGCAACACAAAGAATAAATTGCCTAGGAATAAACCTACCTAAGGAGGCAAAAGACCTGTATGCAGAAAACTATAAGATACTGATGAAGGAAATCAAAGAAAACACAAACAGATGGAGAGATATACCATATTTTTGGATTGGAAGAATGAATATTGTTAAAATGATTACACTAACCAAAGCAATCTACAGATTCAATGCAATCCCTATCAAATTACTAATGGCATTTTTCACAGAATTAGAATAAAAAATTTTAGTTTGTATGGAAACACAAAAGACCCTGAATACCCAAATAATCTTGAGAAAGAAAAATGGAGCTGGAGGAATCAGGCTACCTGACTTCAGACTATATTACAAAGCTACAGTAATCAAGACAGTATGGTATTGGAACAAAAACAGAAATATAGATCAATGGTACAGGCAGGGAAGAATATTCAATATCTTGTAATAATCTATGAAGGAAAATAATCTAAAAAAATATATATGTATGTGTGTATGTATATATATATTATATATGTATATATATATAAACTGAATATATATATATACATAAGCTGAATCACTTTGCTTTATACCTGAAACACTGTAAATAAACTATACTTTAATAAAAAATATATAATAATTTGTGTATTCTACTACTAAATGTAAAATAAATAGTATCAAATGTAAAATAGTTAGCTAGTGGGAAGCAGCAGCATAGCACAGGGAGATGAGCTTGGTTCTTTGTGATCACCTAGAGCGTGGGGGTAGAGAGGGTGGGAGGGAGATGCAAGAAGAAGGGGATATGGGGATATATGTATACATATAGCTGATTCATTTTGTTATACAGCAGAAACTAACACAACATTGTAAAACAATTATACTCAAAGATATTAAAAAATAATTTTTGTGTCCTAAAATCTCATATAAATGAAAAAAATACATTATGTACTTTCATGTCTGATTTAATTCAGCATAATCTTTGTTTCTTGTCTTGAGATTTATGCAGGCTATTGTGCGTATCCACAGTTCAGTTTTTTTCATCACTGAATAGTCGTCCATTGTATGGATGTACCACAATTTGTTTACCAGTTGATGAGTACTTGGTTACCAGTTGATATTTGGGTTACTTATAACTTTTAGTTATTATTAATAAATCTGTTGTGAAAATTTCTGTACAAATTATTTTGTGGACACATTTTTATTTCTTTTGGGTAAATAATTTAGAATGAAATTACTGTGTTATTTGAAGAATGTAAGTTTAATTTTATAAAAAAACAGACAAGCTGTTTTCCAAAGTGTCTGGAGTTATCTCATTTCTGCATCCCCTAAGAAATGTATGAGTTCCCACTGTTACATATACTCACCACATTATTTATTGTCACTGTTTTTAACTTTACCCACTCTGGTGGCATAGGGTATTTAATTCTGGGTTTACTTTTTATTTCTCTAATGATTATTTTCACTGAGCACATTTTCATGTGGTTATTGGCCATTCTTCTTTAGAAATGTGTCTGGTCAAATCTTTTGCCATTTCTTCCATTATTTTTTCTTTCTTTCAGTTATTACATTGTTAGAATGATTGGTTATATTCTGAACATAATTCCTTTATAAGAGATAGTGTTGCAGATATTTTCTGTCAGTGACTTGTTTGCCATTCCAACATTGTTTTCCAATGATCTGAAGTTCATTTTAAATGTGATGAACTCTAATTTATTAATTTTTAAAATTGTGTTATGTGTGTTTATGTCTATCTCTGTGTCATATTTATGGAGATTGAAGATTTGAAAGATGCTATTCATTTTCCTGTTGCTTTCACATGTTTTAAAGTTTTAAATATGATGTTTTGATCTAGTCTATGATCCATTTTGCATGAATTTTCGTGTATGAGGTGAAGCAAGATTCAAGGTTTATTTTTTCCATATTAATTTACAGTTGTTCCAGCACAAATAACTGAAGACTATCATTATAATCGAATAAATAGATCTATTTGATATATTATATAGAAATGCAATTAATTTTTACATGTTTACCTTGTATCCTTCAACTTTGCTCAATTTACAAGCAAGCTATAGTAGCTTTTTTTTTAATACATCTTTATTAGAGTATAATTGCTTCATAATACTGTGTTAGTTTCTGTTGTACAACAGAGTGATTCAGCCATATGCGTACATATATCCCCATATTCCCTCCCTCTTGAGCCTCCCTCCCACCCTCCCTATCTCACCACTCTAGGTCGTCACAAAGCACCAAGCTGATCTCCCTGTGCTATGCTGCTGCTTCTCACTAGCTAACTATTTTACATTTGATACTGTATATATGTCGATGCTACTCTCACTTCACCCCAGCTTCACACCTCGATCCCATGTCCTCAAGTCGGTTCTCTATGCCTACATCTTTATTCCTGCCTTGCCACTAGGTTCAGTACAGATGGCCAAGAGGCACATGAAAAGATGCTCAACATCACTAGTTATTGACAAATGCAAACTACAATGATGTTGAGCTGCATGACCTGCTTATATATTTTGGAGATTAATCCTTTGTTAGTTGCTTCATTTACAAATATTTTCTCCCATTCTGAGGGTTGTCTTTTTGTTTCGTTTATGGTGTCCTTTGCTGTGCAAAAGCTTTTAAGTTTCATTAGATCCCGTTTGTTTATTTTTGTTTTTATTTCCATTTTTCTAAGAGGTGGGTCAAAAAGGATCTTGCTGTGATTTATGTCAGATTGATTCTGCCTATGTTCTCCTCTAAGAGTTTTATAGTGTCTGGCTTTACATTTAGGTCTTTAAACCATTTTGAGTTTATTTTGGTGTATCATGTTAGGTAGTGTTCTAATTTCATTCATTTACATGTAGCTGTCCAGTTTTCTCAGCACCACTTATTGAAGAGGCTGTCTTTCTCCATTGTATATTCTTGCCTCCTTTATCAAAGATAAGGTGACCATATGTGTGTGGGTTTATCTCTGGGCTTTCTATCCTCTTCCATTAATCTATATTTCTGATTTTGTGCCAGTACCATACTGTCTTGATTACTGTAGCTTTGTAGTATAGTCTGAAGTCAGGGAGCCTGATTCCTCCAGCTCCAAAACTGGGCGGAAGACCTAAATAGACATTTCTCCAAAGAAGATATACAGATTGCCAACAAACACATGAAAGGATGTTCAACATCACTAATCATTAGAGAAATCCAAATCCAAACTACAATGAGGTATCACCTAACACCAGTCAGAATGGCCATCATCAAAATATCTACTAACAATAAATACTGGAGAGGGTGTGGAGAAAATCGAACCCTCTTGCACTGTTGGTAGAAATGTAAATTGACACAGCCACTATGGAGAACATTATGGAAGTTCCTTAATAAACTAAAAATAGAACTACCATAACAGCAATCCCACTACAGGGCATATACCCTGAGAAAACCATAATTCAAAAAGAGTCATGTACCACAATGTTCATTGCAGCTCTATTTACAATAGCCATGACATGGAAGCAACCTAAGTGTCCATTGACAGATGAATCGGTAAAGAAGATGTGGCACATATATACAATGGAATATCACTCAGCCATAAAATGAAACGAAATTGAGTTATCTGTAGTGAGGTGGATGGACCTACAGTCTGTCACACAGAGTGAAGTAAGTCAGAAAGAGAAAAACAAATATCATATGCTAACACATATATATGGAATCTAAAAACAAAAATGATTCTGATGAACCTAGGGGCAGGACAGGAACAAAGACACAGACATACAGAATGGACTCGAGGACACGGGGAGGGGGAAGGGTAAGCTGGGACAAAGTCAGAGAGTAGAAATGACATATATACACTACCAAATGTAAAATAAGTAGCTAGTGGGAAGCAGCTGCATAGCACAGGGAGATCAGCTCGGTGCTTTGTGACCACCTAGAGGGGTGGGATAGGTAGGTTGGGAGGGAGGCACAAGAAGGAGGGGATATGGGGATATATGTATACATATAGGTGATTAACTTTGTTATACAGCAGAAACTAACACAACATTGTAAAACAATTACACTCCAATAAAGATGTTAAAATAAAGAGAAAGAGAGAAAGTAGGAAAAGAAAGAAAGAAAGAAAGAAAGAAAGAAAGAAAGAAAGAAAGAAAGAAAGAAAGAAAGAAAGAAAGAAAGAAAGAAAGAAAAATGAAGAAAGAGAAAGAAAAGAAAGAAAGAACCAGAAAAAAAAAAACATTACAGTGAGGTATCATCTCACACTGGTAAGAATGGCCATTATCAAAAAATCTAGAAACAATAAATGCTGGAAAGTGTGTGGTGAAAAGGGCACCCTCCTGCACTGTTAGTGGGAATGTAAATTGATACAACCACTATGGAGAACAGTATGGAAGTTCCTTAAAAAACTAAAAATATAGTAGCTTCTTAATAGATTTGATTAGAATCTATTTAGAAGATTTAGAAACATTTATATACACAGTCCAGTCATGTTAACTGCAAATAAAATGTATGTTTTTTCATTCCTGACTTTACTACATTGGCCTCCTCTACACTGTTGAATAGAGGTGATGATAGTGGATATCCTTGCCTTGATCCAGTCTTAGGGGTAAAGAGCTCATTGTTTCATTACCAAATATATTAGCTATAGGAAATATGTATTATCCTTTATCAGTTTGAGGTAGTTTTCTTTTATTCTTAGCTTGATGAGATTAATATTTAAATAGGTGTTGAATTTTCTCAGATATATTTTCTGCATCTATTAAGGATGACCATATAATTTTCCCCTTTAATCTTGTTAATACATGGATTGATTGTCAAATGTTAAAACACCCATGAACCACCTGGTTAAAACCTGCTTAGTCACGATGTATTATACTATTTTTATATTAATGGTTTAGATTTGCTGTTATTTTGTTAGAGAATTTTTTTTATCTGTGTTCACCAATTAAATTGAATCATGGTGTTCTGCTTTTTATAATATATTTGCTTAGTTTTAGTATCATAATAATATTGGCTTCATAAAGTCATTTGTGTCATGTTCCAAATTCTATTTCCCCAAAATTTTTCTATAAGATTTATATTGCTTCTTTACATTTTTGATAGAATTTACCAATAAAAAGCTATCTAGGCCTGGAGCGTGTGTGTGTGTGTGTGTGTGTGTGTGTGTGTGTGTGTGTGTGTGTGTAGGGAGGTGGAAAGTTTCAATCATGATTTCAATTCCTTTAATAGTTAAAAACTGTTTCTATTTCTAATTCCTATTTTATTTTTGTAAAGTATAAAATTTGTGTTTTTCAAAGAACATGACCATTACCTCAAAGTTGTCAAAAATATTGACTAAAATTGTTCATAATATTCCGTTATAGTCTATTTAATCTCTGTGTAATCTCTAATGAGGTTTCCTGTTTTAATTCTGATATTTAAAATTTGTCTTTATCATCTTCATTCTAGCTAGAAAATTATCAATTCTACTGATCTCTGCCGAATCAATTTTTGGTGTCATTGATTTTCACTATTTTGGTTGGTTTTCTATTTCAGTAATTTCAATATTATTTCCCTCCTTCTGCTTACTTTTACTTTAATTTTCCCTTTTATTTTCTTGATTTCTAAGGCAGAACCTTAGACAACTGATTTTAGAACTTTCTTCCTTTCTAAGACAAGTTTTTAAAGGTATAAATTTCCCTGTAAACACTTCAACCACCCATATAAATTTTGACATGATGCATTTTCATTATAATTCAGTTTAAAATATATTTTAACCCCCCTTGTAATTTTTTATTTGACCCAGAGGCATTTAGAAATGTGTTGTTTAATTCCAAATAGTTGGAGATTTGCCAGATATGTTTGTTATTGATTTCTACTTTAATTCTATTATGAGCAACAAATCCACTCTATATGATTTAAATCTGTCAAATCTGAGACTTGTTTTATGGTTCTATGGTCTATTTTGGTGAATATTTCATTGTGCTTGAAAGAATGTGAATTGGGTGAGTTATACTACTACTGGGTGACTCTTCCATGTTGCTTAGCTAAAATTACTAGGTAAAGTTATCTAAATCCTATAAAGATTTAATTTTTTCTCTACTGTTTTTAATAATTAGAGAAGATTATTAAACTCTCCAATGACAATTGTGAAGTGAATCTATCAATTTATTTCTCTCAATTTCTTGTTTTCAGTCCTGTGAATTTTATTCCATATGTTGAAGTCTGTAAGTAATTGCATATACACCTAGGATTGAGATATGACATCTTTATAAATCAACTCTTTTATCATTTTTAAGTATCCTTTTTTCATCTATGGCAATGTTCCTTGTCCCAAAGACTACCTTCTCTATTAGTAATAAAACCAAAACAAATTTTAAGTGATTAGCACATATCTTTATCCATTCTTTCAATTTTAAAGCTATTTTTGTATTTATATTGCAAGTGAATTCCTTGTAAACCACATATATTTGGATCTCACTTTTATATCCAGTCTGTTTCTGCCTTGTAATCAAAGTGCTTAAATATCTTCATTTTAATGTGATTATCAATATTGTTGGTTCAAGGCTACCATTTCTTTCTGTTTTCTAGTTTCCCACATATTCTTTTTTTCATTTATCCTGCCTTCCTTTGAATGGAGTGATTACTTTGACTTTTTTATCTCTTCTATTGGCCTATCATCTATTACCTCTGTTTTCTTTTCCAGGGTTGCTCTACTTGTTGGAAAAATGCATCTTTAACTTATCAGGATACCTTCAAATAATATATAATTTATTGTACAACATGGAAACTTTATTACAATGTATATGCATTTATCCCCTCCCATTGTTATTGTTTTTATATTTTTTACTTCATTATTATAACATTTATAATACATTGTTATTATTTTTACTTTAAGCATGTGATCAATGTTTAAATTTTTTAATCAAGAAAAAATTATATTTAGCCACCTATTTACCTTTTCCATCACTCTATCCATTTTCATATATTCAAGCTTCCATCAATTATCATTTTTCCTCCAGTGTGAGGAATGCCTTCAATATTTCTTATGTGCACACCTGCTGGCAATTTAGCTTTTGGGTGTCCACAATTTTTTTTTATTTCATGTTAATATTTCAATATATTTTAGATGGTATAGAATTTTACATTATTTCCTTTTACTTTCAAAATTTTAAAGATGTTATTTCTTTGTTTTATAGTTTATATTGTTTCTGATGAGGTATCTGTGGTCTTTCTTATCACTTTTCTTCTGTTAGTAATGTGTCTTTTTTTTCCCTAGGTGTTTTTAAGATGTCCCTTTTATCACTGGTCAGGTCTGTGACATTGTTTGCAAATGGCTTTCTTTGGTTTATCCTGTTTGAGTGTATTGTGTTCACTGGATCACTGTGTTTCTAGTTTAAATCAAATTTGGACAAGTTTCTCTTTATTCACCTCTCTTTTTTCTTTCTGAAAGCCAATTACACATTTATGGGACCACCTGATATTATCCCACACATTCTAGCTCTGGTTCTTTTTCTACATTTTTCTCTATGCTAGAAACTTTCAAATATTTGTAGAATCTATTTCTCCAGTGGATCATGTGTCTGTGAGAATAGTATCTAGAGATATTACAAACAAGGCAAGTATGTGCTACACAGGAGTGCCCCCAAGAAGCATAGTTTGCTCCTTCATATGTGCAGTGTGAAAGGTTCTTCATAGGAGGTGGTACTATGGAACCAGAACTCCTTCTCCAGGTTGGTGCCTCCCATCCTCCAGCATATGAGATGAAGCTATAGATCAGGAAACAGGGCAAGAGTACAAGGTTACACAGCCAGGGCACAGGCGCTGTTGCACAGTGGTCAGTGGGCTTGGCAATCAGTGGGCGGTTTCCTGGCTGTCCATCGTAATGCAGCTGGGAGACTGTGGCAAGTGACTTCATCTCATGGGGGCTCAATTCCCTTAAAGTGAAAAGCCCAGGCCTGGGCATTCCGAAGCACCCTCCCAGGGCTCTAGACCTCCTCCAAGGATTGGGGCTGTGGGGGAAGTGGGGAGGCTGGGAGTTAGAAGAGTAACAGGTAGCCTGGCTCTTCTGTGTCCTCTCTTCAGGCTTCTGGCTCCTGACTGAGGCTTTTCAGAGAGTTGAGGACAACCCACAATTGATCACCAGTGGATTGGGAGCCTCTGAAAATTGACATAGGGGTGGGGTTGCTGGGCAGCCTGGCATATGCCCAGGAAACTGTGCATGGAATTACCCCAGAGTGAACCTGGACACAGGTCCGTGTCTAATCCAGGGTCCCCTAAATGGAGGGACCTCAGTGTTGCTGCTTACCCTTCTGGTCCTCCTGAGACCTTGCTCATGTCTGACCCTTAGAATTCCCCAACATCCTTGGAGCCAGAGTCCAGCCACTGCCACTACTCTGTTCTCACTCCACTGGAACATTTAGGGAAGGAGGGGTCAGCAGAAAACCAGTGTCCCTCAGGCCCCCTTGGCAGCAGGGAATGGGCTCAATGATGGGGAAGATGATGGTCTTGTTTGGTGAAACCTTTGTAAAGTTGAGAGATACTGGAATCCACGCTCAGGGAACTCTGAGGGGAAATGGGGGCCAGAGAGTGTCATCAGGGCAACTGTTGCTGACCTCTGGGAGTAATGCAGGGAGATTTTATGGTGGAAAAAGTGCTGGGTGAGAATGAGGAACCCTGGAGTGTTTGGGAGTCCCTTAGGACATCTGGGACATCACAACCTCCTCTCCTGTTTTCTCATCTGAAACCCCTAGCACATGCACTCTGATGCCATTGAGCAAGGCTGAGATTGAGGCTGGTCCTCTTTCCCTGAAATCCCCTTCCTTTTACCTTTTTCCAGCCTCTATCAGACTCCCAAGGTATCTCTGAAATTATGCACGTTTGTTTTCTTGATAACCTGTCACCGTCACAACATCCAGCAACTTTGGTCACCCCTGAATCACTTAGACACTGGAGTTTGCCACACAGGACAGCATCTATATTCCTCACCCAGCCTCGAGTCAGGACATTCCTGGCCCCAGCCCACAAGGTGGCACAAGCACATCTAAATCTACAGTAGACAACCTATATGCCCACTGTACACATCAGTGGGAAAACTCTTACCAGACTCTGGCACATCCTCTCAGAGTAATATCCCCCATCCATCAGGGTTCTTTATGAATTGTTATGTGAGAAATCCTTGTGTTACCAAAAGTGAGGTCTGACTGCTCACTGCTTAAAAGCCAATAAAAAGGCAAGCTTTGTGGAAAGGAAAGTTTGCTTTATTTCAAAGGCTGGTAACTGGGAGAAAGGGCAGACTCATATCAAAAGGCTGACTCCCCCTGACAATCAGTGGGCAAGAGCTTTTAAAGGGGAGTTCCAGGGGTGTGTAGGCTGAGGGAGGGGATTACATGCAGAAACAGCACAGTCAGCTCTGACAGTCATCTTGAAACTGGTCATGAAGTGGTCTGATCAGCATCATCTTGATTGTTTTGAGTACAGTTAATCTTTAGTTCCAGGGTCGATTTGTTCCAATTTCTTTGAGACCAGTTCTTGGAATTGTGGCAGCTTATGTCATGGCTATGATCTGGTCATCGCATAGTTAACTTCTTCTACTTGGTGGAGGTTTCAGGATCTACAAGACAGCTCAAAGTCTATGGGTCAGAATATCATCTGTAGCCCTTCAGGAGGAATTAAATGTCCTTGACTTTACTTAATGACTAAACTCTCATTATTTTGTCCTGTTTGTTTTCCTTTGCTTCCTCATTTTCTCACTTCTCTGATTAAACTTATTCTTTGGCTAAAGTTTTTCTACAGACAAAAGGCAAGCAGAGCATATAGGGGGGAAGGACCATAGGGTTCTGCTCCATTTCACTTGCACAGGGCATACCACATAATAGGAACTCAATGAACAGACTTTAAATTGGAATTAAAAACCACTATCCAAAGGAGGAAGCCAGAGACCCCTGGAAGAGATAACTGACAGTGCTGAGAGAGAGGCATTGCTATCCTTTATGGTCCCCTCTCCCATTTTTACTTAGAACCTGCTACAGAAGTGCCCACATCCCTATTCTCACTCAGGACAAGTAACTAGTGCTGCACAGATGTCCTACCTGAACTCATGGACCCACCTGACAATCCCCACCATCATAGGTGTGACCATATCTGCACAGGTGATCTCAGTTGGAGAATATATGGGTAAAAATCCCTTTCTGGAGACCTGTTGCTTCCTATTGGAGTGGCAGGTAGTTAAGTTCTAGAGGTGAACTCAGTCCTTGTAGGTGGGTATTATGGTCCCCATGTTATAAATGAGACTAAGGTCCAGGGAGGGATATGGCATCACGAAAATATGGAAGACTAAGCATCAGCCTTCAAGTGCTCCTTTCACCACACTTCCAAACCCCTTCATTAAACCTCCTAATTAAAAACTCTCTTGAGCTTGGACTTCCCTGGTGGCACAGTGGTTAAGAAGCCACCTGCCAATGCAGGGGACAAGGGTTTGATCCCTGGTCCGGGAAGATCCCATATGCCGCAGAGCAACTAAGCCCATGCGCCACAACTACTGAGCCTGCGTCCTAGAGCCCGTGAGCCACAACTATTGAAACCCGCACACCTAGAGTCCGTGCTCTGCAACAAGAGAAGCCACTACAGTGAGAAGCGCAAGCACCGCAACAAAGAGTAGCCCCTGCTGGCTGCAACTAGAGAAAGCCTGCGTTCAGCAACAAAGACCCAACACAGCCAACAATAAGTAAATAAACTAATTAATTAAAAACTCTCTTGAGCTTCCGTGACCACTCTGAGGCTCCAGGGATATACCAGGCTAATCCACCTAAGGGGTGTCCTAGAACAAAAAGAAACAAAGATATCAGATGCACAATGGTCCACTTATTTTGCTTGATATGAAGAAACCAAAAGGCAGCTGAATAATTCAAACCACATTAAAAAGTTTCTTAAAGTTTTCTGAACTAGTAAGCCCCCTAGAACTTTCTGCTGCACTGCTATATTCCCCTCCAAGCTCTTCTTTATATTATTTTCTCCCAGAATGAAAGGTTCAACAGACCATTTCTTACAGATGAAGCCCAGGGAATGGCCGGTACTCATCCTCAAACAAGGCCAACAGAAGAGATAACATTCAAACCTTACTATCAGTTTGAATTGCATGCCATCACCAAGGACTCTTCTGACCCCCAAAAGGAAAGGCAAAGGTTTATTAGACAATTCGGGGTTGTTGGGTCACCTATCAGTTGGCCCTGGAGATGCCTTCTTTTGGTTCGAAAAGGTCAAATGGAACATTTCTGGAGACCTTCAAAGGTCTCAGACTACCCCTGATTCCCAATGGAAGCTGAGGGAAGAAAGATAAAAAATTACTAGGTGCCATCTCTCAAGTCGGTCCCACCAAAACTGATTGGTCTTGTATCCAAAATTGTAAACAACAAATAGGTGAAACTGGCCATTACCGCTGATTAGAGAAAACAAGGAAAGAGCATTTGGACACGGGAATCACTTCCTAAACAGCCTCTGCTCTGGCCACAGCTTTGCAAATAGTCTCAGACTGGAGCTCTGTCACAGAGAAATAATATTAATTGGCAAAATGCAAACATGTCTGAACTCCCTTCATTAGCCCACCAATATGAAGTTCACCATTATTTCCAAAAAATTTGGAAAATACACAGTGCAAGGTTATAACATTGCAATTAAAACAGAAAGACCTGAAAATCTAATCTACAGCAAACCCCAAGTTCATGGTCTTTCATTGATCAGGACACTTGCAGAAATTGTCAGAAAAAAAGGACACTGGCTCAGACCTCAAGAGGAGGGGAAAAGCCTGAGACTCCTCTTCATCGCAAAATTATTGACTCTGCTCCAGGGAAATAGATGTTGAATGTCCTCAACTGTCACTGAATTCACAACAGGAGATAAGCGTACAAGTTGAAGGGCGCCCCACCACATTATTCACTGATACAGGGGCAACACATTCGACCCTTAACACCACCTCCTTTCCTGTCCCCTTTCCTCTGAGTCACCAAACCTTACCAGTAGTGGGTTTTGTAATTTACCTCATGATTTGCCTCTATCTCAACCCTTAACTATTTCTATGGCACCTCTTAAAGCTCAACAACACTTCCTTCTTGGTTCTGCCATCCCAGTAAAACTGTTTAGCAAGAGGTCTTTGCATGAATTTGGTTAAAAAATTCATTGTGCCCCAAAGGACTCCTACAGGTCCCTGACTCCTCCCCCCTTCAAGCCTATGTCCCCTAACAGCTTTGTCTGACTTTGCCGAGTTCCTTTCCCTGCTTCAACTTAACACTTATTTCATTGAACATGCAAAGCTATATTAGACCAAATTCCCTCTTCTTTATGGGAAAAAATTCTACTGGTGTTGGGCACAGACAGAATGCAGAACCCCACGAGGTAGAAATAGATCCTTTCATGTTCCTTCTCAAAATTCCCCAATATCATTTAAAGCCAGAAGTACTTGAAGTGTTCTGCCCAACCATCCAAACTTTATTAGACAAAAACGTCTAGTCTCCACTTCTAGACCATGCAATACTCTCATTTTTGCTGTCAAAAAGCCAAACAGGAAAGGATATTTAGATACTAAGATCTATCAACAAAAATATTCAAACTCAGATTTCCCTTGGTGTTTAATCCTAACACTTTCCTGTCTACCATTCCTTTATCCAGTATTTCACAGTCATTGATTTGTGTACCACCTTGCCTGAGCCTGGACTCCCGCTGGCCCGCCGCGCTGCGCCCGACCCGGTGGGCGCCCTGCCCTGGCGGCCCCCGCAGGGCTCCCTGGCATCCTTCTCGAGCAGCACCAGCTTCTCCACGGCCACCTCGCTGTCCAGCAGCTCCTCAGCCTCCTCGTGCTCCACGCTGGACTCCAGCGCCTCGGAGAGCGACCGCAAGCCCCAGGCGGCCCCGGCCCCCAACGCCCCCGCCTCCGCTGCCCTGGCGCGGGAGTGCGTTGTGTGTGCTGAGGGCGAGGTGATGGCCGCGCTGGTGCCCTGCGGCCACAGCCTCTTCTGCGTGGACTGCGCCGTCCGCATCTGCGGCAAGAGCGAGCCCGAGTGCCCGGCCTGCCGCACACCTGCCACCCAGGCCATTCATATCTTTTCCTAGCCGGTCACCTCGCCGCGCCCGTGGCCCCCAGGGCGGTCCACGGATGCGGGGTGGGTGCTCAGGGCCGGGTGGGGAGGAAGCGGAGAGGGCGGGCGGGGGGAGCGGCGGGCTGGCCAGTGTTTACAGACAAGCTTTAACTCCGGTCCCAAGCGTGGAGACGGCGACCCGGCGGCCCAGCGACACCTCAGTTCTTAACAAATGACAGTATTGAGTCGACAGGTTAAAGTAAACCAGAGAGAAAAGGCGGGCTTGCACTTTTTATTTAAGACACCCCCCCTCCCCAGGGTGATCTTTTTAAGGAAAAAAAAAACCAACACGATTTTTACAACTCTCCTGGTTGTCCTTTTGTACGTAGCTGATATCGATTTGACAGTGTTTGTTTTCCCAGGGCCTCAACCTCTGCAGAAACTTCCAGGAGGATGACTCCCTTTTTGGGGCTAACTGGTTACCCTTTAGTATGTAAGCCGCGCGCAGGCTGGAGGGGGGCGGCGGGAGGGGGCGTCCAGAACTTTCTTTTTTTTTTTTAAATTATTAATCCCTTTCTGCTGTGGTTTCTGTTGACCGTTTTTTAATTTTTTTGTTTTTTTAAACTTTTACCTCTTGTGTATATGTAGGGAATTTATAGGGAAATATGTACTTTATGGAATAAATTTTAAGAAAACTAAAATATACTTTATTTTAAATAAAGTAATGGACCTTTAGTCTTACACAGCTAAATTACTGATTATATATTTGCTGAGCTGACCTAAGGGTTCAGAAACTTGTATCAAGAGTTTTATTTTTTGACTTCAAAGCCTTCTTAATAAAGTCTTTTTACTACACGTGAAAAAAAAAAAGGAAATCTCAATAATTGTTTGCCTTACCTGGGATAACCAATAATATGTTCCTGAACTCTTATACCCCAAGGATTTATTGAGTCTCCTACCTACTTTTTGAGCAGCCTAAATGCCAATTTGAAGGACATAAAAGTCCCAGGAGACTCCATTTTAAAATAATATGCAGATGACCTTCTTCTATATTCTGACAGTGATGACAACTCCATTTTGCACACCAAATATCTTCTTATGGAATTAGCAAGAAAGGGCCACGTGGTAGCTAGAGATGAAATTCAACTATGCTCTCTTTGTGTCCAATATCTGAGTCATATTTCAGCTGCAGGTAAAACTAACTCCATGACTGAGCCTCTACTATTCACTATGTTCCTCTTCCTGAAACAAAACAACCATCCACTTAGGGAGGATTTTGTTGGTATTGCAGGATATTATAGAATGTGAGTATCTGATTTATATATGATTGCCTCACTCCTCTATGCCATGACTAGGGAGTCATTCCAGGATCCAGAAGTCTCAGACTCCTGATCCAAAGATACTTTTGAGAGTCATAAGGACTGTTTACTTTCACTTCCAATTCTTGGACTCCTCAGTTACTCCCTCCTTTTTCCTTGTTTGTGAACAAGGAGTGCCCATGGAGTGTTATCCCAGTAACATAATAGACACAAAAGTCCTCTTGGACATTACAGATTGGTTATGCCAATGAAAATTCAATCAACAATCATGTTAAGAAGAAAAAAAAAGAATTTTATTTGAGCCAAACTGAAGATTATTCTCAGGAAGCAGATTCTCAGAAAGCTCTAAGAACTGTTCTGCCTGTTAAAAGTCGAAGGAACAGTCATATACATTTTTGAGACAAAGAATCGTACATCAAAATGACATACTGATATTTTATATAAAGGTCACCAAGGATACATAGTCCAAGTAAGCACATACAAAGGAAGTAGCAAGTCACCATGACCCCCTAAATAGCTGGGAAAGAACACTATTCTTTTAAGAGGTTACATTGCTAGTGTCAGAAGAAAAAATATTGATCTTTATGGTTAAGCAGGCACTCCCATCTTTGAAAAGTTCTGGTTAATGAGTAATTCAGATGCACACTGCACATTAGGGATGTTCAGAGGAAGCCCAAACAAACACAGAGAGATAATTTTATGTTTAATTTTTTCTTGTCCTGCCTTAAAATATAAATTTTATTTCATCAGTTAGATGCAATAGCTAGAGCACACACTTCTTGTCTTCAAGCTGTGGCTGCAACCACCAAATTTTTCCAGGTTACCTCTGATTTGGTATTAGGTCATCTACTTGACATGCATGTTTCCTATGCTGGGCAATCCTATAACTTATGGAAAACACACAGCACTTTTCTGTGTCTCGACTTACATCTTATGAGATCTCACTATTCTCCCTCACTTCACCACATAATTGCTGTCAAATCTTTATACTGACCGCTTGTTTCCTTTACCTACTAATCGGATGCCCCATGATTGTTTCATTAACACTAGATTATTATCTTGTCCTAGATGAGGTTTGTCATGAAACTCCCTCCCCCAAATTGACCTCATTCTATTTTGATGGCTCCTACTTCTGGAAGGCGGATGGGGCCTTCCACGATAGATATGTCATCACTGATCAATATAAACCTCTACCAAATGTTAAATCAGCCTACATAGCTGAGTATTTGGGCTAGCATAAGAGGAGAGAGATTGAAGGTTAACATTTATACTGACAACTACCATGCCTTTGAGGTATCACATGATTTTATGTTATAGAAACAGAGGATTCATGGCAGTGGCTGATACTCCAGTTAAAAATGGACTCCCAAAAAAGTAAATTGGTGCAGCCACTGTGGAAAACAGTATGGAAGTTCCTCAGAAAACTAAAAATAGAGTTTCCATATGATCCTGCAATCCCACTCCTGGACATGTATCTGGACAAAACTATAATTCAAAAAGTTACATGCACCCCTTTGTTCATAGCAGAACTAGTCACGATAGCCAAGACATGGAAACAATCTAAATGTCCATTGACAGATGAATGGATAAAGAAGACGTGGTACATATACACAATGGAATAAAAAAGAATGAAATAATGCCATTTCCAGCAACATGTATGCAACTAGAGATTATCATACCAAGTGAAGTAAGTCAGAAAGAGAAAGACAGATACCATATGATATCACTAATATGTGGAATCTAAAATATGACACAAACGAACTTATCTACAAAACATAAACAGATTCACAGATATAGAGAACAGACTTGTTGTTGCCAGTGGAGAGAGGTGGTGGGGGAAGGATGGATTGGGAGTTTGGGACTATCAGATGCAAACTATTATATATAGAAATGGATAAACAACAAGGTCCTACTGTATAGCACAGGGAACTATATTCAATACCCTGTGATAAACCATAATGGAAAAGAATATGAAAAAGAATGGATATATATATATATATATATATATATATATAAAACTGAGTCACTTTGCTGCACAGCAGAAATTAACACAACATTGTAAATCAACTATACTTCCATTAAATAATATTTTTAAAAATAATGGATCCCAAAGAGCAGATCTTCTAGAGGTATTGCTATTACCCTAGGAAATCACTATTGATAAACTGAGGGACACAGCACAGAAAATTCAAACAAGTCCTGGGCAAATAGATTGGCTGATAAATATGTTAAATTAGTAGCCTCTTCCCTAATCACCCAAGAAATCCCAGAGATACCCAACCCTTGGGACTATACCACTAGGTCCCACTTCAAGGCCCTAGATCCTGGTAGGATTGTTCACCCTCCACTGAGAGAGATAACTTCTTTAGGATGACTCCTAAGGAAATCATAAAAGAGATCCATGGGGCCCAAATAGCAGCATCTGACTCAGAAGTAATTGGGTGGGAAAAAGCTGGATGTTCAATCCACTTAGATGAACTCTGGTCTCACAGAGACAGCTACTTGGTAGCTCCTAAGTCTATATCTTGAATCATTGTATATGATTTACACAACATGACTCACCATGGAAATCAGACAAACAAAAGTTTGGACTTTTTTTAAGCTTTTATTTGGACCAAGCAGTTGCCACTTGTCTCATCTGCCAGAAACATAACCATGGAAAAGCTGTAAAGGTGGGGCAGTGAGGGGAAGCTGCTCCCCAGGATCCTTCCTTATTGGCAAAGAGATTTTATCCACTTACCAATAGCACAAGGCTACCAATAGGTCCTCACTCTAAACTGCATGCTTTCTAAATGGTTGAAGGCTTTCTCCTGACAAAATGCCTCAGCAACATCTGTTGCCAACATTTTCCTGGAATGAATCTTCCCCACTTGAGGTATTCACTGTACCATCTTTAGTGACAGAGGATAAAATCATCCAGGAAATTGAAGAGTCCACTGCTCTTACCATCCTCAGTCATCAGGCACCATAGAAAGTCAATGGCATCCTCAAGACCAAAGCAGATAAACTACTTGAGAGTTGGTCATGAGAGCTGCCTGTTGCTCTTACGAATCTCAGAACTGCTTCCCTATCTCCACATGAGCTACCCTCTTAAATTATCATGGAAAGACAATGAGTGATTTCTGCAGATGAGATGACCTCAGTCTTTGTCTTCTTTGAAGAATGAATTCCACAAAGAGAGCAAGATTGTAAAGCAGGCAGAGTTTATAAGATGCACAGTTCATGTGGGAGAGCACACAAAGAAGCAGTTTATTTAGGGCAGAAGCAAATTTACACGCTCGGAGAAGAAGAGTGTGAGATCCTTGCGAGTGAGGAGCACACTATAGGGGCAGTTTAGGTTGTTAATATGGGGCTAATCTTCCAGGGTGTAGATGAGGGTGACTCTCCTTTTCCCTCTCCTATGATTATGCCGGTTGAAGTTCCTTAGGTGGGCTTCCATCAGGCACCTTTTTTAATCTTTCCTGTGAATACCTAAGTGAAACTCACAGGGGTGGAAGGTAAAACTGCAATGCTAATGATATTATGGTATTACAATGTAGCCAAGGTTACTAGAGGACGACTTGAGACCCCCTCTGTCCACGTGTCAGGCTGGGAAATCCTCCCACCAACAAGAATGAGGAGGCTGTGGTGGGTTGCTTTCTCTTTCACACAATCATCAGAAACCTCTGCATTTTTATTTATGCATGTTCGACGGTTTTCATGTAGAGTATTTTGCTCAGGTGCTATAAAATTTGTTTTAGATGCCATTCCTCCATGTGTCATGGCCTCATTAAGTGCAAAACAAAGAGGTGGCTTTGCCTTCTGACTAATGTCTATGCATGAAGAGGCTGTCCTTCGGCCCCACCCTGACCTTCTTGCCTCATGAGGATACCTTATTCATCCTGGCTAGTGGAACATTCTAACTTAATTTAATCTGACATCCTTAGATACTGCCAAGGGTTAATAAAATATACTCAACCCTATAATCACCAAGCCAACCCTGCCTTCCCTTTAGAAGTTCCTGAACAACGCTTACATGATTTACAAGTAGGCAGTCTGGTTTTCTGGAAACACTACCATCAGAACTTATCTTGAACCCAGATCTTATACAGTTTTATTCATTGTGGGCACTGCTGTCAAATTACAGGGTGCTCAACCCTGGGTTCATGTTTCACAAGTAAAGAAATAGAAGAGCTGTTCAAACTGGAGTATTCCAACTGAAGACCTCAAACTCTGGAGTTCTGTCAAGAGCCTCCAGAAGCCGGCAGCTGCCCCAAGAATATCTGAACAAGTCAATGATGTCACAAGGTACTCAGTGTCCACCCAGGATGATGCAAAAAGACCCATCTGATTCCCTTAATGATTTTTATCCCCTGAATTTTTATCCTTAGCATCTGCCTAGAGAACCTTGCCACAATAACTCCTCACCTTCACTATGATTTTCCTCACCTGATATTAGTTTTCACCTTCATTTTTCATTCCTAACTCTATGAGTTCCTACTCCCCCTTTTCCCCCTATTCTCAGTAAGGCCATTTCACCCACAGATCCTTGATAAGCGAGGGTCAAACTGATCACCATTTCCTGTAACACCACATACTGTCAGTGCTGTGTGCCTTTTCTTCCCTTTCCTTTCCTCCGGAATTTCCCAGATCCCCTTGATCAATCAGGACACCTATTTTGCTATAACCCTTCCTCCTTTTTTCTCCACTGTCTTAAACCAGACAATTACCCATCTTTAGAAAACTACTGTACTTACACCAGTCTATCCTTGCAAGGGTCATATCTGTTTCCATAGTAATTTTACCACCAGCCCCTTTCTGCAGAAGGACATTTGTCTTGACACTTACCTAGCTTTCACTAATTCCAGCATAAAATCCCCAAGCTGCTATGTGTTCCCTGGATATCCCTCATATGAATGGAAATGTCCCCACTGCCCCTCCCAGCCAAGTCTCTTGGACACAACCCAACCACATGTAGACCATCTCTGACAAATCCTTTCTCCACCCTCACAATCTGCATTGTGTGGTCACCCTTAGCTATCAGATAACTATATCTATGATGCTTGGCTAACTCCCAATGATTTTAATTTTGTCTGTGGAACCCAAGCTTATTGGCTGTTATGGGTCAACTGGACTGGATCATACTACTTTGCCAATCTTACTAATCCCTTTCTCCACTCAGCTCCCCACAATTTTCCTCCCTTCTTGGACTATCTCTAAAACAATCACCCTCTCCTTCTGGTTCACCTTACTCTCACTGTAGGAGCAAAAGAAGTATCAAGTATATCACAGGTCCCCTGTAGATGGTCTTGATTACTGGGGAGGCAATGTATGTGGGGGAAAACAGCTAAAGAACGGGATTCACTGCTCTTGGGGAAAGTTTTGCCACCTTTTGGGTACCATCCCTAGAAATCCATCTCCTAACTGGCTTGCACAAAATCATTTACTCATTGCTGAAGCAAATTACCTTTTCCTTGGACAGCATCACCAGTGGCTTGAATCTATGATCATCAAGTACAAGATGTCCAGCACGTTGTTTTGGCTACAGAAGGAGGCACCTTTGACCCAGGCAACTTGTCTGACATCTTTGCCATAACCAGGAAGTTTTGAGAGGCAAATGAAGAAATCCATGGCATCACTGCCCTTGTACTGACACAACCAGAAAGGTCAAAGTGTCCGGGGACTTCTTCTGACGTATCCCTGAAGCTCTACAAATGTGGGAATACAGATTGATTCAGCCTCTAATCTTTATTTCTATCCCACTCATTAAATGGCTATCCCACTCATTAAATGTCTTGTAAGTCACACAGTACAGAAAATGGTAACCATCACCAAGTCTCAACAGATGTTTCATCTGGTTCTGTAAGAACAAAAGCAACCAAATGAGAAATGGACTTACGTTGTTCAGAAGAAAGAAGAATGCCTCTTCTTTTGAATAAGAGGGAAGAATGACAAAGAGTTTTTTCTTGACCAGTTTAGTCAGCCTCCCCTGAACCCTCTTCCCAACAAGTCCCATCCAGTTTCAGCAAGAGTCCAGTTAAGTCATTTTAAGGAGAATTCCCTACCCTTGATATCTGATCAAATTCCTCATTCCCCTATTCCCCTACATGATATCTGATCACGCTGGTGTTTTTCTAATAAGGATCCTGTTAAGTCAGCTCAGCCAGAATCTCCCCAGACTTGATGTCTCCTGTTTGTGATTTTACATCCACCAATGTCCCCTCAACTTGTTTCTTGGCTATAGTCCCCACTTGTTTTGGTTGTATTCAGAATTGACCCCAGTTATGTACTGGAGTCTCTCTCTAGTCCTAGGGCAACAGGTTTTTTTTAATTTAATTTATTATTATTATTAAAATTTATCTTTACCACTTTAATGTTTTTCTAGCCCTGGTTTTAATTTGATTACAACATAATTTCAAATGCATACCAAAAAACTTTATCCTTTTAATCCCCCCATCTTATGTTTTTGATATCACAATTTACATTTTTATATTGTATGTCTATTAACAAATTATTATAGCCATAGTTATTTTTAATACTTTTGTCTTTTAGCTTCTGTACTAGAGTTAAATGTGATTTTACCGACCACAATTACAATATTAGAGTATTGTGAATTTGTCTAAATACTAAAGTTTACCAGTGAGTTTTTATTTTCATTAGTTTTGATGTTACTTATTAGCGTCTTTCATTTCATCCTTAAGAACTCCCTTTAGTATTTCTTGTAATGCAGATCTAAAGGTGATAAACTCCTCTCAGCTTTTGGTTGCCTGGAAGTGTCTTTATTTCACCTTCTTTTCTGAAGGACAGTTTGTGGGGTGAAGTATTCTTGGTTTGAGGTTTTTTTCTTTCAACGCTTTGAATATATAATCTCATTTTCTCCTGACCTGCAAGGTTTCTGCTGAGAAATATACTGACAACCTTATGGGAGTTCTCTTGGACAGGCATACCTTGGAGATATTACAGATTTGGTTCTGGACTACCTCAATAAAGTGGATATTGTAATAAAGTGAGTCACACAATTTTTTTGGTTTCCTAGTACATATAAAAGTTATGTTTGAAATATACTGTAGTCTATTAAGTGCACAATAGCATTATTTCTAAACAAAAGTACATACTTTAATTAAAATTTATTACTAAAAAGTGCTAACTATCATCTTAGCCTTCAGCGAGTCACAGTAGTAACATCAAAGATCACTGATCACATAAAGAAGATGTGGTATATATACAATGGAATATTAACCATAAAAAAGAATGAAATAATGCCATTTGTGGCAAACTGGAGGGACCTAGAGATTATGACACTAAGTGAAGTAAGTCAGACAGAGAAAGGCAAATATCACATGATATCACTTATATGTGGAATCTAAAATATGACACAAATGAACCTATCTATGAAACAGACTCACAGACATAGAGAACATACTTGTGGTTGTCAAGGGGGAGGGTGATTATGGATTGAGAGTTTGGGATTAACACATGCAAATTATTATATGTAGGATGGATAAACAACAAGGTCTTACTGTATAGCACAGGGAACTATATTCAATATTCTGTGATAAACCATAATGGAAAAGAATATGAAAAATAATATATATATAATGGAGTCACTGTTCTGTAAAGCAGAAATTAACACAACATTGTAAATCAAATATACTTCAATAAATTTTTTTTAAAAGTTTGCTGATCATGGATCGCCATAACAAATATACAATAATGAAAAAGTTTGAACTATTGCAAGAATTGCCAAAATGTGACACAGAGACATGAAGTGAGCAAATGTTGGAAAAATGATGCCAATAGACTTGATTGACACAGGGTTGTCACAAACCTTCAATTTATAAATAACTCAATATTTACAAAGCTCAATAAAGCAAAGCACAATAAAATGAGGTATGTATGTATGTGACAAGTCTCTTGCTGCTTTCAAAATTCTCTCTATGTCTTTGAGTTTTGATAGTTTGATTATAATGTGTCCCTTGTGAAGACCTCATTGGCTTTGAAACTGTTTGAGGACCTTTAAGCTTCAAGGACCTGGATGTCCATAACTCTCCCCAGATTTGGGAAGTTTTCAGCTATTATTTCTTTAAATAAGATTTCTGTTCCTTCTGGTATGCCCATAGTGAATATATTGGCCCCCTGAATTGTTTCCCACTAATCCCATCGATCTTCATTTCTTTCTGGTTAGTTACTAGAAAACTACTGTGTTCTTGGGTGGTGTTATGCTTCATTGATCTTTCATGGTTCTCGTACATTGTACTGATGTTTGCACATTTGTTGGAGGAGTCATCTTTTCTAGACTTTATAGATTGATTTCAGTGGGAAGAGACCTTCACCTACAGGTGGGTGTAAGGACCCAGGCTGGGTGTGTGGCTCTGGCTCCAGGGAGAGTGCAGAGGCATAGTCTCCATGCAGCTCCATCAGCTAAGGTCAATGTGGACAAAGAATGAAGGGGTGCTCAACAACCAAGGCTGTGGGTGTCTGCAGTGGTGAAGGCTGTGGTTGTACTCCTGATCTCTCTTTTTTTTCCCCAAAGGGGAAGTTGTAACCAAACTGAACCCTCTTGATGTCAGGTCTGACTTGCAGGTGTGCTCATGGTGGTACTGCTATCTGATGTCCAAGTGCCCATGGAGTGGCCACAAAACCAATATCCAAAGCTCAGGTGCACATAGAGACACCACCACTCTACAGTTTGGGGAAACAGTGGCACCTGTGCCTCAGCTGCTGTGTTGGTAATTGTGTGAGAGTTTCAGGTACTTGTGAGGCAGGCACACACAGATGTAGAGTGGTTCCAGGGTCCAGGGCATGGGTGCACTTGCTGCCATGGTAGCTCCAATGCCCTAAGTGTCAGCACTCACAGAGCCATGGAGCCAGGGTCTAGGATATGGACTTGTGCAGAATGACTGTGACTCTAGGGTTTGGGGCATGTATGCTCTCACTAGAGTGGTGGCTTCTTTGGTTGTGGTGTAGGTGCTCGTGGAGCAGCCATGGAGCTAGGATCTGGAGTGTGGGCATGTCTAGAATGACCAAAGAGCCAGGGTCTGGAATTCAAGAGTACATGGAGCAGCCACGGTTTGGGGGCTCAGGGTGTGCATGGGGTTGGAGGGTTGGTGGTGCTGGTCCTTGGGTGACATCAGAGAAGCTCCTTCTTATGTGTTTGGAGAGCTGCACACAGCTTCTTGTCCCTAGATGCTCTGTGGCAGTGAAGGATTTTACTTACCTCAGTGGTGGGAGCTGCCTGTTTCCTCTGTGGAGTGAGGCACTGGGGTCTGCACAGATGAAAACTATGGAGTCCTTTGTAAAATCTGCAGGGTCAGTGGCTGTCATGGGGGCTGGGGGGCTGAGGTACTGTGTATCACAGTTGCAAGGGACTCCACAGAGCAGACCACTGGGCACCCTCTGTGTGGCTGATCCTGATAACCCAACCCTTCCTTGTTCCTAGCTATCTCCAGATGTCTCATCTGTATAAATCTCCCACCAACACTTTATATGTGTTTATTCTCCCTTTTTTGCTCCACCATGTTACTTAAGGTTCTTAACTGAACTCTTGAGCCATCCCAGGGCTATGTTTATTCATGGGCAGTTAACTGTTGCTTTTTGTGGGGGAAAAAACTGTTATCTCCGACTCTGCCATCTCTTTCAGCCATCATGACTTTTCAATGATTGTATGAACTCTAGTGGTACTAGCTATTCATTTATTTCTATTTTTAATTTTTGAATTTTATATTTTATACAGCAGGTTCTTATTAGTCATCAATTTTATACACATCAGTGTATACACGTCAATCCCAATTGCCCAATTCATCACACCACTATCCCCAACCCCCATGGCTTTCCCCCCTTGGTGTCCATACATTTGTTCTCTACATCTGTGTCTCAAATTCTGCCCTGCAAACCGGTTCAACTGTACCATTTTTCTAGGTTCCACATACATCCGTTAATATACAATATTTGTTTTTCTCTTTCTGACTTACTTCACTCTGTATGAGAGTCTCTAGATCCATCAATGTCTCAACAAATGACCAAATTTCGTTCTATTTATGGCTGAGTAATATTCCATTGTATATATGTACCACAATTTCTTTATCCATTCATCTGTCAATGGGCATTTAGGTTGCTTCCATGACCTGACTATTGTAAATAGTGTTTCAATGGACATTGGGGTGCATGTGTCTTTTTGAATTATGGTTTTCTTCAGGTATATGCCCAGTAGTGGGATTGCTGGATCATATGGTAATTCTATTTTTAGTTTTTTTAAGGTACCTCTATAGTGTTCTCCATAGTGGCTGTATCAATTTACATTCCCACCAACAGTGCAAGAGGGTTCCCTTTTCTCCACACCCCCTCCAGCAATCATTGTTTGTAGAATTTGTGATGATGCCCATTCTAACTAGTGTGAGGTGATACCTCATTGTAGTTTTGATTGGCATTTCTCTAATAATTAGCGATGTTGAGCAGCTTTTCATGTGCTTCTTGGCCATCTGTATGCCTTCTATGGAGAAATGTCTATTTAGATCTTTGGCCTATTTTTGGATTGGGTTATTTGTTTCTTTAATATTGACCTGCATGTGCTCTTTATATATTTTGGAGATTAATCCTTTGTCCATTGATTCATTTGCAAATATTTTCTATCATTCTGAGGGTTGTCTTTTCGTCTTCTTTATGGTTTCCTTTGCTGTGCAAAAGCTTTGAAGCTTCATTAGGTTCCATTTGTTTATTTTTGTTTTTATTTCCATTACTCTAGGAGGTGGATCAAAAAAGACCTTACTATGATTTATGTCAAAGAGTGTTCTTCCTATGTTTTCCTCTAAGAGTTTTATAGTGTCTGGTCTCACATTTATGTCTCGAATCCATTTTGAGTTTATTTTTGTGTATGGTGTTAGGGAGTGTTCTAATTTCATTCTTTTACATGTAGCTGTCCAGTTTTCCCAGCACCACTTATTGAAGAGACTGTCTTTTCTCCATTGTATATCCTTGGCTCTTTTGTCATAGATTAGTTGACCACAGGTGTGTGGGTTTGTCTCTGGGCTTTCTATCTTGTTCCATTGATCTATGTTTCTGTTTTTGTGCCAGTACCATATTGTCTTAATTACTGTAGCTTTGTACTATAATCTGAAGTCAGGGAGTCTGATTCCTCCAGCTCCATTTTTTTCCCTCAAGACTGCTTCGGCTATTCGGGGTCTTTTGTGTCTCCAGAAAATTTTAAGATTTTTTTGTTCTACTTCTGTAAAAAATGCCATGGTAATTTGATTGGGATTGCATTGAATCTGTAGATTGCTTTGGGTAGTATAGTCATTTTCACAATATTGATTCTTCCAATCCAAGAACATGGTATATCTCTCCATCTGTTGGTATTATCTTTTTTTTTTTCGGTACGCGAGCCTCTCGCTTTTGTGGCCTCTCCCGTTGTGGAGCACAGGCTCCAGACACCCAGACTCAGCGGCAATGGCTCACGGGACCAGCTGCACCGTGGCATGTGGGATCTTCCCGGACTGGGGCATGAACCCACATCTCCTGCATTGGCAGGCGGACTGTCATATTGGTATTATCTTTAATTTCTTTCATCAGTGTCATAGTTTTCTGCATACAGGTCTTTTTTCTCCATAGGTAGGTTTATTCCTAGGTATTTTATTCTTTTTGTTGCGATGTTAAATGGGGAGGTTTCCTTAAATTCTTTTTCAGATTTTTCATCATTAGTGTATAGGAATGCAGGAGATTTCTGTGCATTAATTTTCTATCCTTCAGCTTTACCAAATTCATTGATTACCTGTAGTAGTTTTTTGGTGGAATTTTTAGGATTCTCTATGTATAGTATCATGTTATCTTCAAACAGTAACAGTTTTACTTCTTCTTTTCCAATTTGTATTCCTTTTATTTCTTTTTCTTCTCTGATTGCTGTGTTGAAAAGTTCCAAAACTATGTTGAATAAGAGTGGTGAGAGTGGACATCCGTGTCTTGTTCCTGATCTTAGGGGAAATGCTTTCAGGTTTTCACCATTGAGAATGATGTTTGCTGTGAGTTTGTCATATATGGCCTTTATTATGTTGAGGTAAGTTCCCTCTATGCCCACTTTCTGGAGAGTTTTTATCATAATGGGTGTTGAATTTTGTCAAAAGCTTTTTCTGCATCTATTGAGATGATCATATGGTTATTATTCTTCAATTTGTTAATATGGTGTATCACATTGATTGATTTGTGTATATTGAAGAATCCTTGCATCCCTGGGGTAAATCCCACTTGATCATGGTGTATGATCCTTTTAATGTGTTGTTGGATTCTGTTTGCTAGTATTTTGTTGAGGATTTTTGCATCTATATTCATCAGTGATATTGGTCTGTAATTTTGTTTGTTTGCAGTATCTTTGTCTGGTTTTAGTATCAGGGTTATGGTGCCCTCATAGAATGAGTTTGGGAGTGTTCCTTCCTCTGTAATTTTTTGGAAGAGTTTGAGAAGGATGGATGTTAGTGTTTCTCTAAATGTTTGATAGAATTCACCTGTGAAGCCATCTAGTCCTGGACTTTTGTTTGTTGGAAGATTTTTAATGACAGCTGCAATTTCATTACTGGTGATTGGTCTGTTCATATTTTCTATTTCTTCCTGGTTCAGTCTTGGAGGTTATATCTTTCTAAGAATTTGTACATTTCTTCCAGGTTGTCCATTATATTGGCATAGAGTTGCTTGTAGTAGTCTCTTAGGATGCTTTGTATTTCTGTGGTGTCTGTTGTAACTTCTCCTTTTCATTTCTAATTTTATTTATTTGAGTCTTCTCCCTCTTTTTCTTGATGAGTCTGGCTAATTGTTTATCAATTTTGTTCAGCTTCTCAAAGAACCAGCTTTAAGTTTTATTGATCTTTGCTATTGTTTTCCTTGTTTCTATTTCATTTATTTCTGACCTGATCTTTATGATTTCTTTGCTTCTGCTAACTTTGGGTTTTGTTTGTTCTTCTTTCTCTAGTTCCTTTTGCTGTAAGGTTAGATTGTTTATTTGAGATTTTTCTTGTTTCATGAGGTAGGCTTGTATTACTGCAAACTTCCCTCTTAGAAGTGCTTTTGCTGCATCCCATATGTTTTGGATCATCATGTTTTTGTTGTCATTTGCCTCTAGGTATTTTTTGTTTTCCTCTTTGATTTCTTCAGTGATCTCTTGGATATTTAGTAACATATTTTTTAGCCTCCTTGTGTTTATGTTTTCTACGTTTTTTTCTCCCTGTCATTCACGTCTAATCTCATAGCGTTGTGGTTGGAAGAGATGCTTGATATGATTTCAATTTTCTTAAATTTACTGAGGCTTGATTTGTGACCCAAGATGTGATCTATCCTGGAGAATGTTCCATGTGCACTTGAGAAGAAAGTGTAATCTGCTGTTTTTGAATGGAATGCCCTATAAATATCAATTAAATTTATCTGGTCTATTGTGTCATTTAAAGCTTGTGTTTCCTTATTAATGTTCTGTTTGGATGATATGTCCATTGGTGTAAGTGAGGTGATAAAGTCCCCCACTATTATTGTGTTACTGTCGATTTCCTTTTTTATAGCTGTTAGCAGTTGCCTTATGTATTGAGGTGCTCCTATGTTGGGTGCATATATAACTGTTATATCTTCTTCTTGGATTGATTCCTTGATCATTATGTAGTTTCCTTCCTTTTCTCTTGAACCATTCTTTATTTTAAAGTCTATTTTTTCTGATATGAGTATTGCTACTCCAGCTTTGTTTTGATTTCCATTTTCATGGAATATCTTTTTCCATCCCGTGACTTTCAGTCTGTATGTGTCCCTAAGTCTGAAGTGGGTCTCTTGTACACAGCATATATATGGGTCTTGTTTTTGTATCCATTCAGCAAGCCAATGTCTTTTGGTTAGAGCATTTAACCCATTAACATTTAAGGTAATTATCGATATGTATGTTCTTATGACCATTTTCTTTATTGTTTGGGGGTTGTTTTTGTAGGTCCTTTCCTTCTCTTGTGTTTCCCACTTAGAGAAGTTCCTTTAGCATTTGTTGTAGAGCTGGTTTGGTGGTGCTGAATTCTCTTAGCTTTTGCTTGTCTGTAAAGCTTTTGATTTCTCCACTGAATCTGAATGAGATCCTTGCTGGGTAGAGTAACCTGGGCTGTATGTTCTTCCCTTTCATCACGTTAAGAATATCATGCCTACTAGAGCATGGACTTGAGGATATGGGGAGGGGGAAGGGTAAGCTGTGACAAAGTGAGAGAGTGGCATGGACATATATACACTACCAAATGTAAGGTAGATAGCTGGTGGGAAGCAGCTGCATAGCACAGGGAGATCAGCTCGGTGCTTTGTGACTGCCTGGAGGGGTGAGATAGGGAGGGTGAGAGGGAGGGAGACACAAGAGGGAAGAGATATGGGAACATATGTGTATGCATAACTGATTCACTTTGTTATAAGGCAGAAACTAACACACCATTGTAAAGCAATTATACGCTAATAAAGATGTAAAAAAAAAAAGAATATCATGCCACTCCCTTCTGGCTTGTAGAGTTTCTGCTGAGAAATCAGATGTTAAACTTATGGGAGATCCCTTGTACATTATTTGTCATTTTTCCCTTGCTGCTTTCAATAAATTTTCTTTGTCTTTAATTTTTGCCAATTTGATTACTATGTGTCCTGGTGTGTTTCTCCTTGGGTTTTTCATGTATGGGATTCACTCCTCTTCCTGGACGTGGGTGGCTATTTCCTTTTCCGGAAGTTTTTGACTATAATCTCTTCAAATATTTTCTCTAGTCCTTTTTCTCTCTCTTCTCCTTCTGGGACTCCTATAATGTGAATGTTGTTGCATTTAATGTTGTCTATGAGGTCTCTTAGGCTCTCTTCATTGTTTTTCATTGTTTTTTCTTTATTCTGTTCCACAGCAGTTAATTCTACCTTTCTGTCTTCCAGGTCACTTATCTGTTTTTCTGCTTCAGTTATTCTGCCATTGATTTCTTCTAGTGTAGTTTTCATTTCAGTTATTGTGTTGTTCATCTCTGTTTGTTTGTTCTTTAATTTTTCTAGGTCTTTGTTAAACATTTCTTGCATCTTCTCGATCTTTACCTCCATTCTTGTTCTGTGGTCCTGGATCATCTTCACTATTATTATTCTAAATTCATTTTCTGGAAGGTTGCCTATCTCCACTTTATTTATTTGTTTTTCTGGGGTTTTATCTTGTCCCTTCATCTTGTACATAGCCCTCTGCCTTTTCATCTTGTCTATCTTTCTGTGAATGTGGTTTTTGATCCACAGACTGCAGGATTGTAGTTCTTCTTGCTTTTGCTGTCTGCTCTCTCTATTCATTTCTCATTGTAAGCATTTAAGAGTTTTCTACTTTTTCTTGATAAGATTTATGAGATTTGGCATCTATACTAATCCTTTTATAACAACTGACTTTTAAAAATGAAAAACCTTTATTGAAGGTTTCTTTTTCTTTCATTAATGTCTTTCTCTCTGATTCTTTTTCAGTTAGTGTCTTATTTAAGGTAACCTCTTGAATTGGGTGATTTTTATAAGAGATATTTTCCCTTTACCATTTTCTCATGTATACGTTTAAAGTTATAAAATTCCCATTGAGAAACATTGCCTTAGCTGCATCATACAATGTCTTTTGAAGAGGACATTTTTATTAACAATCAAATCAAAATAATTTTTATTATTTTGACCAATTGTGAAAATGATCCCTGGTGGTCCACTGGTTAAGATTCTGCCTTCCAATGCAGGGAACATGGGTTTGATCCCTGGTCAGTGAACTATGATTCCACATGCTGCAGGGAAACTAAGCCTGTGTGCCACAACTACTGAACCCATGTGCTCTGGAACCTGTGCTCCACAACTAAAGAGAAGCCCTTGTGCTGTAGCGAAGAGCCCACACACCACAACGAAAGATGTCACATGCCGCAGTGAAGACCCCACGTGCCACAACTAAGGCTTGATGCAGCCAAATAATAAAATAAAATTTGAAAATTTTTCAGTGGGCTTCATTTTTTCTTTGAACCATTAGTAATATAGAAATGTGCTAATTGAAATTTCAATATATCAGTAACTTTCTACCTAACATTTGTTATTCATTTCTGGAAATCTCAGAGTATCATCAAAAAATATTATTCTAAATGATTTTAAGTCTTTGAAATTATTGAGATAAGATTTGGGTTCAGTGTGTCATCAATCAACAAGTACTTGAAAAGAATGTGCCATCTAGTTCAGACAGTCTTGGCTTTCTATATATGCCAACTAGCTCAACCTTATTATGTTGGTCAAAACTTTCCAATTCTTGCTGACTTTTCTTTCTTTACATACAGCGACACCTAGTGTTCCAAAATATTAGTGCATGGACTCAGATTGTTAACACTGGGTGTTGAAGGGAGATCAGTTAGACAGTTCAATTACTTACTAATGACATTTCACCATTTCTTTAAAAATAGGCAAAACATTCTGGTGGGGAAGAGGGCCAAAAAATGCACTAGGACATATTTTACAAGTATTTACTCCTATTAAATTTTAAAAACTCCTTCTCCCTGGATGCAAAATATCGATTAATTCCTTTGATTCTTGCTCTGTGGCCTTTACATGCTTGCATGCATTTAACATGTCCCACCTTTATGACTGAGAATTTCCTCTTTTCTGATCCTATAAAGGAAGTGTTGTGGCTCAAACACTGTGTGTGTGTGTGTGTGTGTGTGTGTGTGCGCATGTACCCCAGCAGATACTGAGTTCAAACAATGTGTTTAGATTGTATGATTTATTAAAGAAAACGGAAAGTAATTTTGTAAGAAAAGTTATAAAAATTTTACTTGCTTCTTTTTGCAGAAACATTATCAACCAATATTCCCTCAACAAGTGTTTAATGCAAATATTCTATTGAAGTATAACATATATCAAAAACTGCATAAATAATAAATATATAACTTGATAAATTGTCAAATTACTTTAATGCAATTAGATAATTAAAGAGAATTATCAGCCCCATCATGCCCTCTTCCAGTTACTAAAATTCTCTTTAATTTCTATCCTGTTTTCTAACACCAGAGATTGAATTTGACTATTTTTTAACTTTACAATTATGGAATTGCAAATTATGTGTTTGTATCTAGCTCCTTTCACTCACCTTTATATTTGTGAGATATATACATGTCATTGCATGGAGTTGTAGTTTATTCAATCTCATTGTTATGTACCATGCCTTTTTATGGATATACCAAATTTTTAAATCATTCTACTATTGAAGAACATTTAATTTTTCTCCAGTTTAGGCAGTTAAACTAGTGCTCTATGAACATTCTAATACACAGTGGAAATATTACCTAGCAGAACATTTTGGTTCTTTTGGTTATATGCTGGGGTTGCTGTACCATAAGGTAAAAATATCTTCAGTAATTAAACAAGGTTCCAAAGTAAGTATATCAATTTAAATACTCACCAGATATTTATGGATCTGTCAGTTGCCTCATTTCTACTCCAACCCTCAGCAGCTCTGACTTTTTAATTTTAACCATTTGGAAAATGTGTGATTACATGGTAGAACAATTTGCATTGACCCTTTTTTATATGTTTACCACCATTCCAATATCCATTTCTCTGATGTTTTTACTGGGCAATCTACATTTTTCTTATTGATTTTTAAGAGTATTTGAAATAGTCTGCACATTTTTTGGTATATGTATAATAATTATAGTCTGTCACAGTATGTCTTGATTTCTCACTTTCTTAATGTTTTCAATGACCAGGAGTTATTAATTTTAATGTAATACAATGTATCAATATTTTGTCTTGATAGTAAGTGTTTTGTGCTCTTGTAAATAAATGTTTGAAAAATCCCAATGCCATGAAGATATTTCCCGAAGTTTTCTTTTGGAGTATGAAAGATATATACTTGTAATATATATGACAGTAAAGCACAAAGAGAGATGAAGTAGAGTATGCTGTGTTTTACCACAATTAGGTTGATACAAACCTAAAGAAGTTTGGGATAATTAAGGCTATATCTAATAATCCCTAGAACTGCCTCTGGTAAAATGTCTTTTGAAATAGAGTTAAAAATCAACATAAGATTTAATAGAACTCAGTAGAATATCTGTTTAACACAAAATAAGAAGTAAAGGAGGAGAAAGAAACAACAACAACAAAAAAGATATAAAAATGTAGAAAACAGTAAAATTGCAGGTATAAATCCAAGAGTATCAATAATTACATTAAATCAAAAGGCATAAATGGTTACCTTAGATAAAAAAGCAAGTCTGAAATATATGCTGTCAGGAATTGCTGGCAAGATGGCAGAGTAGGACATGAGCTCATCCCTTCTTAGAAAAACACCAAAATCATAACTACCTTCTGAACAACCATTGACAAAAAAAAAAATGCTGGAATCTACCCAAAAGTACCCTACACCCAAAGACAAATAAGAAGCCACAAAGACATGGTAGGAGGGGTGCAATCACAATAAAATCAAATCCCGTACCCGCTGGGTGGGTGACCCACAATCTGGAAAATAATTATACCACAGAGGTTCTCCCAGAGGAGTAAAAGTCCTGAGACTCACATCAGGCTTTGCAGGCTGAGGGTCTGGCAATGGAAGGAGGAGCTCCCAGACAATCTGGCTTTAAAGGCCAGCAGAGTTTGATAGGAATTCCACAGGACTGAGAGAAAGAGAAACTCTACTCTTGGATGGTGCACAAAAGGTCCAGTGCACACCAGGATACAGGGAAAACAGCATTGACTTCATAACAGACTGGGCCAGACCTACCTGCTAGTATTGGAAGGTCTCCTGCAGAGGAAGGGGGTGGAAGTAGCTCACTGCAGGGACAAGAACACTGGAAGAAGCAGTTCTGGTAAGTACTCATTGGCATGAGCCCTCTCGGAGGCCACTAATTCCACTACCACCACAAGACCTAGAGCCACCCAACATCCTGTAGGCTCTAGTGCTCGGACACCTCAGGCCATAAAACCAACAGCGTTGGAACACAGTCCCACTCATCATCAGACAGGCTGCTTAAAGTCTTCCTGAGCACGGCCCTTCCCAAGAGAGGGACAAGACCCAGCTCCAACCACCAGTGGACAGGAACTAGACCCTATCAACAGGAAACCTGCAAAATCCTCTTAGACAGCCTCATCCACCAGCAGGCAGACAGCAGAAGCAAGAAGAAATACAACTCTGCAGCCTACAGAATGGAAACTGCAATCACTGAAAGGTCATATTCCTCTGCTGTATCATCATGTCTACAATCATTTGTAGACAAGATGATACAGCAGAGGAATATATCCCAGATGAAGAAACAAAATAAAACCCCAGAAGAACTACTAAGTGAAGTGGAGATAGGCAATCTACCAGAAAATAATTCAGAGAAATGATAGTGAAGATGATCCAAGACCTCGGAAAAAAATGGAGGCACAGATTAAGAAGATACAAGACATGTTTAACAAAGACCTAGAAGAACTGAAGAAAAGATGGAGATGAACAATGCAATAACTGAAATAAAAACTACACTAGTAGGAATCAATAGCAAAGTGACTGAGGCAGAAGAAGGGATAAATGAGCTGGAAGAGAGAATGGTGGAATTCGCTGCCTCAGGACAGAATAAAGAAAAAAGAATGAAAACAAATGAAGATAGTCTAAGAGGCCAACTTAGACTTTAATGGGACAACATTAAATGCACCAACATTTGGATTATAGGGGTCCCAGGAAAAGAAGAGAGAGAGAAAGGACCTAAGTAAATATTTGATGAGATAATAGCTGAAAACTTCCATAACATGGGAAAGGAAACAGTCACCCAAGTCCAGGAAGCACAAAACGTCCCAGGCAGGATAAACCCAAGGAAGAAGATGCCGAGACACATAATAATCAAATTGAGAAAAATTAAAAACAAAGAAAAATAGTAAAACAACAAGGGAAAAGCAACAAATAACATGGATGGGTGGAAAATATATTCCATGCAAACAGTAACCATGAAAGAACTGGGATAACTATATTAATATCAGACAAAGTATATTTAAGACACTATATATTGCTGGAGACAAAGAGAAACATTTCATAATGATAAATGATTACAGATCAGAATGATATAATAATTATTACACATACCTAAATAACAGAGCTCCCAAATTCATGTAGCAAAACTGGCATCACTGAAAGGGGAAATGTACAGTTGATCACATAGTTGAAGATTTTAATATGATACCCCAGGAATTGATAGAAGAATAAACATAAGATCAATAAGCATATAGATGTGAACAATCAACCAACTTGATGTGACATTTAGCACATTCTTTTTAGAATCATATGGAACATTCTCAGGGGGAAAAAAAAACCATATAGTAAGCCATAAAACAACTCTCCATATACTTAAAGGGATAAATCATGCAATGTGTTTTCTCTCATGAAGACCAAAGTATGTTCTCTTACAGCATAATTACATTAAAATTGGTGATTTGAATTTATTTGAGAAATTATCAAATATTTGACCATTTATGACAATTAATTTGGTCAATAACAAATTACAAGAAAAATTAGAAAACATTTTGAATACAATTAAAATGAAGAATATATATATATATATATATATATATATATATATATATATATACACACACACACACACACACACACATATATGCCAACAAATTGGACAATGTAGAAGAAATAGACTAATTTCTAGGAATGTACAACCTGTCAAGACTGAAACAAGAAGAAATTGACCATTTGAACAGACTGATCACTAGAAGTAAAATTGAATTTAGAATAATAATAATATAAAAAACTTCCAGCAAACAAGTCCAGACGAGACTGGTGTCCACATCAAATCCAGCCCTCCCACCAAAGACACTGGGCACATACAGTTTGCATAGGGACACTCCCACATAAGAACACCCCTTTAAGACCATAATAGGTAACTATTTCACCTAAATTCATAGAGGCAGAGAAAGTTAAGTAAATAAGAAGGCAGAAGAACTTTCAATGGAAAGATCAAGAGAAAACCCCTGAAAAAAATAGTGAAAGAGAAATAAACAATTTCCCAGAAATAAAACCTAACATATACAGTCAACTAATATTTGAAGGGAGGCAAGAATACTCAATCTGAAAGGATAGTCTCTTTAGTAAATGGTATTGGGAAAAAATAACCATATGCAAATAAATGAAATTTGGCACATATATTACACCACTCACAAAAATGAACTTGTAATGAATTAAAGATTTAAATGTTAGACCTGAAACTCCTAGAAGAAAACATAGGAAAAAGTTCCTTGACGTTGGTCTTGGCAAATATTTTCTGAATATGACACAAAGAGCACAAGAAAAAAAATAAAAATAAATAAGTAGGACCACATCAAACTAAAAATTTCTGCACAACAAAAGAAACAACAATATGAAAAGGCAACTTATGGAATGGGAGAAAATATTTGTAAATAATATATATGATAAGGGATTAATACCCAAAATACACAAAGAACTCATAAAATTCAATAGCATAAAAAAACAGCCTAATGGAAAAATGGGCAGAGGAACTGAATAAACATTTCTCCAAAGAAGATGTACAAATATCCAACAAGTATATGAGAAAGTGCTCAACATCACTAATAATTAGGGAAAAGCAATCAAAACCATAATGAAATATCACCTTACCCCTGTTAGAATGGCCATCACCAAAAATACAAGCGATAACTACTGTTGGCAAGAATGTAGATAAATGGCAACACTTGTGCTCTCTTGATGGGTATGTAAATTGGTTCAGCCACTATGAAAAACAGCATTGAGACTCCTCAAAAAATTAAACTAGAGCTACCATATGATCCAGCAATCCCATTTCTGGGTATATATCTAAAAGAAATGAAAGCAGGATCTTAAAGAGATACATGCACCTCTATGTTCATTGCAGCATTATTTACAATAACCAACATATGGAAACAACTGAAGTGCCCATCGACAAATGAATGAATAAAGAAGATGTGGTGTATATATGTACAATGGATTATTATTCAGCCATGAGAAAGAAGCAAATACTGCCTATTGTGACATTATGGATGAGCCTTGAGACATTATGCTAAGTGAAGTAAGTCAGACAGATAAAAACACTGTATGATGTCACTTTTTAAAAATGTGAAATCTAAAAAAAAAAGAAAAAACAACTCAAAAGCAGAAGGTAGAGTGATGGTTATCAGGGGCTAGGGGTGGAGGAAATAGGGAGATATTGGTTAAAGGGTAAAATTTCCAGTAATAAGATGAACAGATCCTCAGATTTAATGTACAGCATGGTGATTATGAATAATACCGTATTATATACTTTAAAGTTGCTGAGAGAGTAGATCTTAAATGTTTTCAGGAAAAAATTGGTAATTATATGGTGGAATGGAGGTTTTAGTTAATTCTATGGTGGTAATCATTTGCAGTATATAAGTGTATCAAATCATCACATTATACATCTTAAACATTGTGTGTCAATTACATCTCAATAAAACTGGAAAAATAATAAAAATTCAGAAAAGGTAATATTTATTGTATAAGAAAGTGAAAATAAAATCTATAAAATTAATGAAGTTTGCTGAACTCTGTTTGGGTTGGGAGAAAATCTAAAAGCATATACACACTTCTAATTATAGAAGTAGTATTTTGTATGTTTGAGAGAGGAGATAATAGGGTGGATAGTGGTTATTAAACTATCTTACATTTTATTTCTCTACATTTACTTTATAGTTTAAGTGACTCTAATGGTCAAATAATAAAAGTTGTACAGTAGAGCAAAGTTTAAAAAAGGAAATGATCTCAATATGATAAAGGCTACAGGGGAAAAGCTCACAGTTAACATCATACTCAAAGATGAAAAACTGAAAGATTTTCCTAGAAGAGGAATAAGGCAAGGGTTTCCACTATTGTCACTTTTTCCACAATGTATGGGAAGTTGTAACCAGAGCAATTAGGAAAGAAATAGAAATAAAATATATCTAAATTGGAAAGGAAAATATAAACTTCTCCTTTTTACAAATGACATGATCTTATATGTAGAAAACCCTAAAGAATCCACCAAAACACTGTAGAGCTCATAAACATACTTGGTACAGTTGCAGGATATAAAATCAACATACAAAAATCAATTACATTTCCATACGCTAAAAACAAGCTCTCTGGAAAGGAAATTTTAAAAAGTAATACCATTTACAGTAGCAACAAAAACAGTAAAATGTTTAGACATCAACTTAACTAAGGAAGTGAAAGCCTTTACACTGAAAAATATAAAACATAAATAAAACAAAGAAAATATAAGTACATAGAGAGACATCCTGTGTTCATTGAATGGAAGACTTAATATTGTAAAATGTCCATTCTACCCAAAGTGATGTACAAATTCTATGCAATTCCTATTAAAATGCCAATGGCATTTTTTTTTTACAGAAATAGAAAAAAAAGTCTAAAATTCTTATGATACCTCAAATGAGTCTGAATAACCAAAAATTTCTGGGAAAGAACAAAGCTAGAGGCAACACTCTTCCTGATTTCAAGCTATATTACAAAGTTATGGTAATTAAAACAGCATGGTATTTGCAGAAAGACAGATAAAAAGACAAAGGGAAGAATAGAGAGCCAGGAAATATACCTATGTGTATACAGTCAACTGATCTTCAACAAGAGTGCCAACAATACTCAATGAGAAAAAGACAGTCTTTTTAACAAATGATGTTGGGGGAATTGCATATTCACATGCAAAAGAATAAAACAGTACCCTTATTTTACACCATACACAAAAATAACACAAAATGCATCAAAGACTTAAACATAAGATCTGAAACTAAAATTTCTAGAATAAAATGTAAGGGAAAAGCTTTGTGGCATTAGACTTGGCAATGATTTCTAGGATATGGAACCAAATGTGCAGACAACAAAAATAAAAATAGACAAATGGGACTATATCAAAGTAAAAACAAAGACACAAAAAGAATAAAACAACAACAAAAAACTTTTGTATAGGAAATGAAACTAGTAATGGAAAAGAAAAAGCAACTTCCCAAATGGGAGAAAATATTTGCAAACCATATATTTGATAAGGGGTTAAACCCCAGATATATAAGGAACTACAACTCAATTAATAACCTGGTTAAAAAATGGACAAAGGAATTGAATAGACATTTCTCCAGAGAAGACATACAAATGACCAATGGGTGTATTAAAAAGTACTTAACATCACTAATTATCAGGTAATGCAAATCAAAACCACAATGAGATATCACCTTACACATATCAGAATGGCAAGTACCAAACAACAACAACAAAAAAGAGATAACAAGTTTATGAAGAAGTGGAAAAACTGGAATCATTTTACACTTTGGAGGGGAATGTAAAATGGTATGGAGGTTCATTAAACAGGATAAAGATAGCACTACCATATGATCCAACAAACTCACTTCTGGGTATTTATCAAAAATAATTGAAATCAGGGTCTCTATGAGATATTTGGACTCATGTTCACTGCTGTACTATTCACAATAGCCAAGACGTGGAAAAAAACTGCATGTCCATCAAAGAATTAATGCATACAGAAAATGTGGTAAATATACTGTGGGATATTTTTTAATGTTAAAAAGGAAATAAATCATGCCATGTGTGACAACATGGAAGAATGTCTAGAACATTATGCTAAGTGAAATAAGTCAGTCACAGTAAAACAAATACTGCATGATGCCATTTATTATGAAGTATATAAAATATTCAAACAAATAGAAGCACAAAGTAAATTAGTGGTTGCCAGAGGATTGGGGAGGGGAAAATTGGTAGTTGCAATTCAGCAGGGATGAAATTTCACTTATGCAAGATGATTATATTCTACAGATATGCTGTACAATATTTCACCTATAATTAACTATATTATATTGTACACATAAAAATTTTTTAGTGTAGATCTCATATTGTGTTCTTACTGCAATGAAAAAAGTTTTCAAAGCCTCAAACTCTAAATTTAAAGATTAAAGTTAATATTTTAAAGCTTAAAAAGATAGTTACAAATGTTGAACCAATAGTTATAGGTAAAATAATGGGCTTAATAATGAAAATTAATGTTATTTTCCAATAACAAGAAATATTTAATAAACATGACCATAAGATGATCAGCCTCAAGCAAGACTCATCATATTTCACCTGAATGAATTTAATCAGTCAGAATTAGGCAAGAAAACAATTAGAAAATGATAATGTGAGTATCCTAGGTTCTTAGAAATTAAACATGGCTAAGAGAAAAAATTACACAGAAATTTTAAAATGCTCTGAACAGAACAATAAGGAAAGTATCTTGTAGAAATCTTGGTTAAAAAGCTAATGCAGAGAGCACCTTCAAGATGGTGGAGGAGTGAGACATGGAGATCACCTTCCTCCCAACAATTACATGAAAAATACATCTACATGTGGAACAACTCCTACAGAACACCTACTGAACGCTGGCAGAAGACCTCAGACTTCCCAAAGGGCAAGAAACCCCCCATGTACCTGGGTAGGGTAAAAGAAAAAGAAAAAACAGAAACAAAAGAATAGGGACAGGACCTGCACCTCTGGGATGGAGCTGTGAAAGAAGAAAAGTTTGCACACACTAGGGAGCCCCTTCACTGGTGGAGACAGGGGCTGGGTGGGGAAGGAAACTTTGGAGCCATGGAGGAGAGCACAGCAACAGGGGTGCAGAGGGAAAAGTGGAAAGATTCCCACACAGAGGACCGGTGCTGACCAGCACTCACCAGCCTAAGAGGCTTGTCTGCTCACCTGCTGGGGCGGGTGGGGGCTGGGAGCTGAGGCTTGAGCTTCGGAGGTCAGATCCCAGGGAGAGGACTGAGGTTGACTGCGTGAACAGAGCCTGAAGGGGGCTAGTGCACAACAGTTAACCAAGAGGGAATCCTGGAAAAACTCTGGAACTGCCTAAGAGTCAAGAGACCATTGGTTTGGGGTGCGTGAGGAGAGGAGATTCAGAGCACCGCCTAGCTGCAGAAACAGGCACAAGCTGCAGCTATCAGCATGGACACCAGAGACGGGCATGAAATGCTAACACTGCTGCTGCAGCCACCAAGAATCCTGTGTGCAGGCACAGGTCACTTATCCACACCTCCCCTCCCAGGAGCCTGTGCAGCCCACCACTGTCAGGTTCCCGTGATCCAGGGACAACTTCCCTGGGAGAACACATGGCATGCCTCAGGCTGTTGCAATGTCATGCTGGCTTCTGTGGCCACAGGCTTGCCCTGTATTATGTACACCTCCTTCCCCCCAGACTGAGTGAACTAGAACCCCCTAATCAGCCACTCCTTTAACTCTCTCCTTTCAAGGTGAAGAACAGGTGCCAGAGGGCGACCTACATACAGAGGCCAGGACAAATCCTAAGCTGAACCCCAGAAGCTGTGAGAACAAAGAAGAGAAAGGGAAATTTTTCCATGCAACCTCAGGAGCAGTGGATTAAATCTTCACAATCTACTTGATGTACTCTGTATCTGTGGAATACCTAAATACTCAATGAATCATCCCAAAACTGAGGCAGTGGACTTTGGGAGAAACAGTAGACTTGGGGCATGCTGTATGCAACTGACCAGTTTCTGATTTTTATATTTATCTTAGTTTAGTTTTTAGTGCTTCCTATCATTAGTGGATTTGTTAATTGGTTTAGTTGTGCTCTTCTGTTTTTTAAATTACTTTAAATTTTTTTGTATTTTAAAAACATTTTTTATTTTAATAACTTTATTTTATTTATTTCTTATGTTTTTTTCTCCCTCTTCTTCTGAGCTGTGTGGCTGACAGGATCTTGGTGCTCCAGCCAGGTGTCAGGCCTGAGCCTGTGAGGTGGGAGAGCCAAGTTCAGGACATTGGACCACTGCACACCTTCCAGTCCCATGTAATATCAATTGCTGAGAGCCCTCCCAGAGACCTCCACCTCAAAGCAAAGACCCAGCTCCACTCAGAGACCAGCAAGCTACAGTGCTGGACACCCCATGCCAAACAACTAGCAAGCCATGAACACAACCCCAACCATTAGCAGAGAGGCAGCCTAAAATCATAATAAGTCCACAGATACCCCAAAACACACCACCGGACATGGTCCTGCCCACCAGAAAGACAAGATACAGCCTCATCCACCAGGACACAGGCACCAGTCCCTTCCACCAGGAAGCCTACACAACCCACTGAACCAACCTCACCCAACGGGGGAAGGCATAAAAACAATGGGAAGTACGAACCTGCAGCGTACGAAAAGGAGACCCCAAACACAGTAAGTTAAACAAAATGAGAAGAGAGAGAAATATGCAGCAGATGAAGGAGCAAGGTAAAAACCCACCACACGAAACAAACAAAAAAAAAGGAAATAGGCAGTCTACCTGAAAAAGAATTCAGAGTAATGATAGTAAAGATGATTCATATATACATGCATACATATATGTAATTATATTTATATTTATAAGTAACTTGCTTTTTTTCATGTAACAATTTATAGTGAATGTTTTTCATGGCATTAAATATTCTTCTATATTATTATTTTTAATTGCTGCCTAGTACTGTATCATGTTAATTTGCCATAATTTATCATACCAACCTTTTGATTGTTTATAGTTTTCAACACTGTTAATATGATTGCAATGGTAATCCTTATAGCTTGAAGTATGAACTTCTATTTATATAACTGCCAAAAAATAAAATTCCTGAGTTAATAAGAAAAAAGAAAAAAGATGATCTAAAATCTCAGAAATAGAATGGAGAAAATATAAGAAATGTTTAACAGGGACCTAGAAAAACTAAAGACAAAACAAACAATGATGAACAACACAATAAATGAAATTAAAAATTCTCTAGAAGGAATCAATAGCAGAATACCTGAGGCAGAAGAATGGATAAGTGACCTGGAAGATAAAAGAGTGGAAATAACTACCTCAGTTCAGAAGAAAGAAAAAAGAATGAAAAGAATTGAGGACAGTCTCAGAGACTTCTGGGACAATATCAAATGCACCAACATTCAAATTATAGGGGTCCAAGAAGAAGAAGAGTAAAAGAAAGAGACTGAGAAAATATTTGAAGAGATTATAGTTGAAAACTTCCCTAACATGGAAACGGATGTAGTCAGTGAAGTCCAGGAACCACAGAGAGTATCCTACAGGATAAATGCAGGGAGAAAAATTCCAAGACACATATTAATCAAACTGTTAAAAATTAAAAACAAAGAAAAAATATTGAAAACAGCAAGGGAAAAGCAACAAATAACATACAAAGGAATCCCCATAAGGTGAACAGCTGATTTCTCAGCAGAAATTCTGCAAGCCAGAAGGGTGTGGCAGGACATATGTAAAGTGATGAAAGGGAAAAACCTACAACCAAGATTACTCTACCCTGTAAGGGTCTCATTCAGCTTCGATGGAGAAATTAAAATCTTAACAAACAAGCAAAAGCTAAGAGAATTCAGCACCACCAAACTACCTTTACAACAAATGCTAAAGGAACTTTTCTGGGCAGGAAACACAAGAGAAGGAAAAGACCTACAATAATAAACCCAAAACAGTTAGGAAAATGGTAATAGGAACATACATATTGATAATTACCTTAAATATAAATGGATCAAATGCTCCAACCAAAAGACATAGATTGGCTGAATGGATAAAAAAACAAGACCCGTATACATGCTGTCTACAAGAGACCCACTTCAAACCTAGGGACACTTACAGACTGAAAGTGAGGGGATGGAAAAAGCTATTCCATGCAAATGGAAATAAAAAGAAAGCTGGAGTAGAAATTCTTATGTCAGACAAAGTAGACTTTAAAACAAAGACTATTACAAGAGAAAAAGAAGGACACTATATAATGATCAAGGGATCAATCCAAGAAGAAGATATAGTGATGGTAAATATTTATGCACTCAACATAAAAGCACCTCAATACATAAGGCAAATACTAACAGCTATAAAAGGGGAAATCAACAGTAACACAATCATAGTAGGCGACTTTAACACCCCACTTTCACCAATGGACAGATCCTCCAAAATGAAAATAAATAAGGAAACACAAGCTTTAAATGATACATTAAACAAGATGGACTTAATTGATATTTATAGGACATTCCAATTGAAAACAACATAATACACATTCTTCTCAAGTGCTCATGGGACATTCTCCAGGATAGATGATATCTTGGGTCACAAATCAAGCCTTAGTAAATTTAAGATAATTGAAATTCTTTCAAGTACCTTTGCCGACCACAACGCTATGAGACTAGATATCAATTGCAGGAAAAAATATGTAAGAAATACAAACACATGGAAGCTAAGCAACACACTAAATAATAACCAAGAGATCACTGAAGAAATCAAAGAGGAAACCAAAAAATACCTAGAAACAAATGACAGTGAAAACACGACGACCCAAAACCTATGGGATGCAGCAAAAGCAGTTCTAAGAGGGAAGTTTATAGCAATACAATCCTACCTTAGGAAACACAAAACATCTCACATAAACAACCTAACCTTACACTTAAAACAATTAGAGAAAGAAGAACAAAAAAACCCCAAAGTTAGCAGAAGGAAAGAAATCATAAAGATCAGATCAGAAATAAATGAAAAAGAAATAAAGGAAATGATAGCAAAGATCAATAAAACTAAAAGCTGGTTCTTTGAGAAGATAAACAAAATTGATAAACCATTAGACAGACTTATCAAGAAAATAAGGGGGAAGACTTTAATCAATAGAATTAGAAATGAAAAAGGAGAAGTACCAACTGACACTGCAGAAATACAAAGCATCTTGAGAGATTACTACAAGCAACTCTATGCCAATAAAATAGACAACCTAGAAGAACTGGACAAATTCTTAGAAATACACAAAATTCTGATACTGAACCAGGAAGAAATAGAAAATATGAACAGACCAATCACAGGCACTTAAATTGACTTTGAGATTAAAGATCGTGCAACAAACAAAATCCCATGACCAGGTGGCTTCACAGGAAAATTCTATCAAACATTTACAGAAGAGCTAACACCTATCCTTCTCAAACTCTTCCAAAATATAGCAGAGGGAGGAACACTCCCAAGCTCATTCTATGAGGCCACCATCACTCTGATACCAAAGCCAGACAAAGATGTCACAAAGAAAGAAAACTACAGGCCAATATCACTGATCAACATAGATGCAAAAATCCTCAACAACATACTAGCAAACAGAATCCAACAGCACATTAAAAGGATCATACACTGTGATCAAGTTAGGTTTATCCCAGAAATGCAAGGATTCTTCAATATATACAAATCAATCAACGTGATACTCCATATTAATAAATTGAAGGAGAAAATCCATATGATCATCTCAATAGATGCAGAGAAAGCTTTTGACAAAATTCAACACATATTTATGACAAAAACCCTCCAGATAGTAGGCATAGAGGGAACTTTCCTCAACATAATAAGGGCCATATATGACAAACCCACAGCCAACATCATCCTCAATGGTGAGAAACTGAAACCATTTCTAAAAAGATCAGGAACAAGACAAGGTTGCCCACTCTCACCACTCTTATTCAACATAGTTTAGGATGTTTTAGCCACAGCAATCAGAGAAGAAAAAGAAATAAAAGGAATCCAAATCGGAAAAGGAGTCAAATTGTCACTGTTTGCAGATGACATGATACTATACCTAGATAATCCTAAAAAGCTACCAGAAAACTACTAGAGCTAATCACTGAATTTGGTAAAGTAGCAGGATACAAAATTAATGCACAGAAATCTCTTGCACTCCTATACACTAATGATGAAAAATCTGAAAGAGACATTAAGGAAAACCTCCCATTTTCCATTGCAATAAAAAGAATAAAATACCTAGAAATAAACCTACCTAAGGAGACAAAAGACCTGTATGCAGAAAATTATTACACTGATGAAAGAAATTAAAGATGATACAAATAGATGGAGAGATATACCATGTTCTTGGATTGGAAGAATCAACATTGTGAAAATGACCCTACTACACAAAGCAATCTACATATTTAATGCAATCCCTATCAAACTACTACTGGCATTTTTCACAGAACTAGAACAAAAAATTTCACAATTTGTATGGAAACACAAAAGACCCTGAATAGCCAAAGCAATCTTAAGAATGAAAAATGGAGCTGGAGGAATTAGGCTCCCTGACTTCAGACTATACTACAAAGCTACAGTAATCAAGGCAGTATGGTACTGTCACACACCAAAAAAAAAAAAAGATCAATGGAACAGGATAGAAAGCCCTGATAAACCCACAAATGTATGATCACCTTATCTTTGATAAAGGAGGCAAGAATATACAATTGAGAAAGGACAGCTTCTTCAAAAAGTGGTTATGGGAAAACTTGACAGCTATATGTAAAAGAATGAAATTAGAACACTCCCTAACATCATACACAAAAATAAACTCAAAATGCATTAAAGCCCTAAATGTAAGACCAGACACTATAAAACTCTTAGAAAAAAACTTAGGCAGAACACTCTCTGACATAAATCACAGCAAGATCCTTTTTGACCCACCTCCTAGAGAAATGGAAATAAAAACAAAAATAACAAATGGGACCTATTGAAACTTAAAAGCTGTTGCACAGCAAAGGAAACCATAAACAAGGTGAAAAGACAACCCTCAAAATGGAAGAAAATATTTGCTAACAAAGCAACTGACAAAGAATTAATCTCCAAAATATACAAGCAGCTCAATATCAAAATAACAAACAACCCAATCCTAAATTGGGCAGAAGTCCTCAACAGACATTTCTCCAAAGAAGATATACAGATTGCCAACAAACACATGAAAGGATGCTCAACATCACTAATCATTAGAGAAATGCAAATTAAAACTACACTGAGGTATCACCTCACACCAGTCAGAATGGCCATCATCAAAAAATCTACAAACAATTAATGCTGGAGAAAGTGTGTAGAAAATGGAACCCTCCTACACTGTTGGTGGGAATGTAAATTGTTACAGCCACTATGGAGAAGAGTATGGACTAAAAATAGTACTACCATATGACTCAGCAATACATTACTGGGCATATACCCTAAGAAAACATGGACACAACCTAAGTGTCCATCAACAGATGAATAGATAAAGATGTGGCACATATATACAATGAAATATTACTCAGCCATACAAAGAAATGAAATTCAGTTATTTGTAGTGAATTGGACCTACAATCTGTCATACAGAGTGAGGTAAGTCAGAAAGAGAAAAATAAATACCATATGCTAACACATATATATGGAATTTAAAAGAAAAATTGTTCTGAAGAACTATGGGCAGGACACGAATAAAGATGCAGACATACAGAACAGACTATGGACATGGGGAGGGGGATGGATAAGCTGGGATGAAGTGAGAGAGTGGCATTGACATATATTCACTACCAAATGTAAAACAGATAGCTAGTGGGAAGCAGCTGCATAGCACAGGGAGATCAGTTTGGTGCTTTCTGACCACCTAGAGGGTGGGATATGGAGGGTGGGAGGGAGATGGAAGAGGTAGGGTATATGGGGATATAAGTATACATATAGGTGATCCACTTTGTTATACAGCAGAAACTAACACAACAATGTAAAACAATTATACTGCAATAAAGTTTAAAAAAAAGCTAATGCCTAGCTTTCAGAGAAATTCATATCATTAAAATTAAATATTAGAAAGGCAGAAAGCCTGAAATCAGTGATCTAAGTGTTCAAGAATTAAAAACCAACAGACAAGCAATAAGTAAATAAAGTCAGATAAATAAAATATTGAATAAAAGGTCATAAAGCAAAGTTATAATAAAATATCAGCAACTAGTTGGTTCTTTGAGAGTATTAATTATATTGATAAACATTAGTAACTGTTTGATTCTGTCCTTTGGAACTCAGGGAAGGTCTAGGATGCTGAAACCTTTTTCCTAAAAACAGAAAATGGAGGACACAGAAAGTCTTTTGTACTTGGGAATGCCCCACAGAATCCTGCTTGGTTTGGTCAACACATACACAAAAATTATAAGTATTTAGGCAATGTTACGTGTTTGCTAATCTTATTGTTGTCACCATTTCACAATATATACATATACCAAATCATCACATTGTATATTTTAAACTTACACAATGTTAAGTGTCAATTATGTTACAGTAAAGCTGGAAAAAATCCCACTGTATTACAATTCACCCTTTGATATCTTTTTGATTTAATTGAGGTATATATTGGAAGCTTTGCTATCTTGACATCAAATTTGAACTAAATTAGTTGGAATATTTGAGTGGCCTGAATAATAGTGATACTTTTATAGAGTACAATATAGGTTGCCCCAAAACTGTAGAAACATTTTATCATAAGAATAAAAAAGAAGAAAACAAGCAAGACAATAAGGAGTTCTTGTAGACTGGCCCATAACCAAGTTCTTTATTTATATGCCATTAACAAGAAAAGATCTGAAATTTCTGGAGTCTCCAACAATATCTCAGTGTAGTTGTAAAAATGTGTTAAATTTATAAATTATATTTTTATGACAATTATATCTGGTATTTCTTGATTCTTTCAATATTTAACAATAGGTTAACTTTGGCAGACATCATGATGGAGTGGTGCAGGGGTGAGATATTTCTTTCCTTGTCCCTCTGAATTAACACTGGGCTATTGGTCTCCACGTTGTGGACCACAATATCTCTCAGATTCTAGGAGCATGAAGATAACTCCCAGAATGAGAGCAAAGGTATGCAGTAGGATAGAGGACTGTGGCTTGCTACCTCTGGAGACAGGCTGGGACCTGGTACCCTTTGCTGCAATGCTGTAACAGGGAAGAGCTAAATCAGACTCCACATTGGACCTGTTTCTTTAAATTTAGCCTTTGTTTTTCATTGCTTTTTTTATTATAATCATACATAATGGCCTGACTCAAGGAACACAGACCCTCTGCTTAAACGTTAAACTAAAGTTCTTCTGTTCAGCTCCCAAGGAGACAATCTGACACTGCCCACCTGTAAATGGCTGAAATTAACACATCCCCTCACCAAGGCTGGCAATTCCAAGGAGATGTCTTGCAAGATTGATGGCCATTTTTACTCTACTTCCTCACTGCCTCTCACTATTTTGCCTTTTTACTTTACTTCCCTCTCTGATTCTATAAAAGAAACTGGCATCCAGACCCTGATAAGATGGCTATTTTGAGACATTAGTCTGCCATCTTCTCAGTCTGCTGGTTTTCCGAATAAAGTCATATTCCTTGCCTCAACATCTCATCTCTGATTTATTGGCCTGTCATGAGGTGAGCAGAGTGAACTTGGACTCAGTAACAAATATGGCTTAGCCAGCCAGGAACCTTGATGCTTGTGGCTAGCCGGCCCCAGTCTGGGAATATTGGGGCAAGACCCTAGCAGCTGCCAGGACAATTTGTCCTGAGGATCTTCCCTTCAAAATTCCCTGAAGTGGCACCAGCTACCCCATCACATGGCAGTTGAAGCAAGGAACCAACAAACTTCTACGAGTCAGACTCAATTTGATTTTGGAGGGCAAGTCTCTCTGGCATGCACACTGGGAACATATCCCCCTCAATTTGGGCTTTTCCTTTATGGGACAAGCCAATTTGGTTGGGGTGCTCTGTTGGAGAAGGAAATTGTTGTTGGACTCTACCTGATTTTTGGAACCAGTTCATTGGGAGCTAGTTCGCTCGTTCTGTAGGGTAAGTCAACTGATTTGGGAACTAGTTCGTTGGTTTTGGTCTTGGTTTTGTGTGCATCGGTGGTAGAATTTGTGCCTTTTGTGTTGGAATTTGTTTGCATTTTCTTTGTTTTGGTGTTATCAAACTTGTAAAAATGGGAAATACTACATCTATCCCGAAGGAGAGCTCTTTGGGGCATATATTAGATAAATGGGCAAAACATAGCCATGAGCCTATGACTAACAAAGACATGATATACTATTTTAATAGGGTGTGGACCCAATATGTTTTAGGATCAGAAGAGCAATGGCCCCTGAATGGCTCCCTCAGTTATTATACGATCTCACAGCTAGAAGTGTATTGCAAAAGAGAAGGGAAAAGAGATGAGATTCCATATGTAGAAGCATTTATGCTATCTCATCAAGAGGAAAACGAGTCAGAGGACTGCCACCTTATGGTGCAATGGTCTGAAAGGAAACCCAAGGGGAAACCCATTCGACAAGGTAAAGAGGGAGAAATGAGAGTGGAGACATGTTATTTCAAGACTTAAAACCCACCTCCCCAGCCTATCCAGCGCCCCAGTGGCTGAGCAGGCTGCACTGGCAGTTGTTGCAACTGCCCCACCCCCCATGCCACCAACATATTCACTGCCTCCTGTTTCCCCTGCCCAGAGGGATCAAATAGAAGTTTCTATGGTAACCCCTGGGGCACAGGGATCTGGTTTAGCATCACCATCTAAGACCCAACAGTGCACCCAATTGGGACCAAGAACCACTTCCACAGCAGGGCAATTTCCCTTGGGCCTATATCCTATAAGATGCCAGGGGACTCCCTTCGACTTGAGGTGTCCAATTCTGTTTTTGCCTCAGGAGCCCCTGATAACTTCAACAGTGGGGAACAAGTTGATTGACCTTCTAATAGATATGGGTGCCACATATTCTGTGGTAAACACCAAGGTGACAAAGAAAACATCTCAGTCTATCCTGGTCATGGGAGTCTGTGGAGACGCACAAAACCGTTCATTCTTACAACCTCTAGAATGTCAACGAGGGGACCTCACTCTGAAACGTAGCTTTTTATATATGCCATAGTGTCCAATCCCCCTTTGGGGGACAATATCTTCTTTGTAATTAAATGCTCAAGTAACTTTTTTGCCAGAACAGCTTGACATCAGGGTCCCACAGGCGCCTTTTTGATCTTGTCCATTTGGGGAACTTCAATTCCATTTGCAAGGCGCCACTTTGGATAAAGGTCACAGTTCTATTGGCACTGGGAAGTCACTTTTGGGGCATGTTTGCCATTTGGCTTTTGATTTCTGGGCATCTCTTTGCCATCTGTTTTACTTTGAGTGTGACTTCCGGCTGGTGAGGTTTTGGTTTGGTTTGGTTACTTTGGTTTGAGTGCACAGATATCTGGTACTAACTGCTCGAACTAAAATGGGAAGCACTTCCTCTAAAGTTCCACCCCCAACTGCGAGCCCCTTGGGAAATTTTAAATGACTGGTCGACCTACAGATGTGATCCGGTGCCAAAGAAAACTGGCCTAAAAATTGTTCTCTTACAGTGAGATATTTATTGCCACAGATTGGGGAAATGGACTGAGGTTCCCTTATGTCTAGGACTTTCTCCTATAATTAAAAGCCTGGGGAATCAGAAAAACAAAACTGTCACTTGTTTTACAAATATAGTCTTTACAGGACCAGAAGTGTGGCTGCAAAAATAATCTAAAGCCCACATATCCTTTTACCACTCCCAAAACCTTCCCTATTTATCTTAAGAGGCTTCTAAATATTAAACAAAGGGGAAATAAAGTCATCCTAGGAGAAACTTGCCTGTATTTTTGAGATGCAAATGTCCTATCTGGTCCTCTCAGGAACCCTTTCTCTACCATCTTTTTAAAATGCAAATTTTGAAAAAGAGGGTACAGTAATTTAGAACTTGACTTGTTTTCCATAAATATTAGTAAAAAGGGTTTAGCTATCTAGACAAGTGAGCTTGATTTTTTCCATCTGCCAGAAAGCCAACTTTAATCCAACCTCTTTTGTAAACTGATGGGTTTTATATTGCTGTACCTGATTCAGGGCTGAAATCTTGAAATGAGAACTATGATGTCTCTCTTTTAGTGTGTTTGTATGTATCTTTGTCTTTGGATAACATTGTTGAGGTTAATCTCTAAATGAGCTCTATTTAATTGGCTTAAAGAAAACTAAGTGTTCTAATTTCATACTTTTACATGTACCTGTCCAGTTTTCCCAGCACTACTTTTTGAAGAGGCTGTCTTTTCTCCACTGTATATTCTTGCCTCCTTTATCAAAGATAAGGTGACCATATATGCGTGGGTTTATCTCTGGGGTTTCTAACCTGTTCCATTGATCTATATTTCTATTTTTGTGTCAGTACCATACTGTCTTGATTACTGTAGCTTTGTAGTATAGTCTGAAGTCAGGGAGCCTAATTCCTCCAGCTCCATTTTTCATTCTTAAGATTGCTTTGGCTATTCAGGGTCTTTTGTGTTTCCATACAAATTGTGAAATTTTTTGTTCTAGTTCTGTGAAAAATGCCAGTGGTAGTTTGATAGGGATTGAATTAAATATGTAGATTGCTTTGTGTAGTAGGGTCATTTTCACAATGTTGATTCTTCCAATCCAAGAACATGGTATATCTCTCCATCTATTTGTATCATCTTTAATTTCTTTCATCAGTGTAATAATTTTCTGCATACAGGTCTTTTGTCTCCTTAGGTAGGTTTATTCCTAGATATTTTACTCTTTTTGGTGCAATGGTAGAAAATCAGTTATTTGTAGTGAAGTGGATGGACCTAGAGTCTGTCATACAGAGTGAAGTCAGAAAGAGGAAAACAAATACCATATGCTAACACATATATATGGAATCTAAGGGGAAAAAAAGGTCATGAAGAACATAGGGGCAAGACAGGAATAAAGACACAGACCTACTAGAGAATGGACTTGAGGATATGGGGAGGGGGAAGGGTAAGCTGTGACAAAGTGAAAGAGTGGCATGGACATATATACACTACCAAACGTAAAATAGATAGCTAGTGGGAAGCATCCACATAGCACCAGGAGATCAGCTCAGTGTTTTGTGACCACCTAGAGGGGTGGGATAGGGAGGGTGGGAGGGAGGGAGATGCAAGAGGGAAGAGATATGGGAACATATGTATATGTATAACTGATTCACTTTGTTATAAAGCAGAAACTAACACATCATTGTAAAGCAATTATACTCCAATAAAGATGTTAAAAAAATCATACTGAGTAAAAAAAAAAAAAGAAAAGAAAAGTAAGTGCTTACAAACCAAACATTTCTAAATACAAGAGAATTTAAGCTAAATGAGTTTCAGGTTCACATGAACTGGGACATATTTAGTATTAAGTTAATGCCTGGCATTAATGTTTAAGTTTGTTGATCTAATTAATATAGACATGTCTTTAGAGCCATCAACATTAAGTATAGTACTTTCACTGCACCTAGGTTTAATAGAAGTTAAATGAAATCTTGTTATATCCATTGAAAATTTGTCAGCAAGAAAATAAACTTGATCTGATGAAACTTTAAAGTCAATGTAGGGCTTCCCTGGTGGCACAGTGGTTAAGAATCCACCTGTCAATGCAGGGAACACGGGTTCGAGACCTGGTCTGGGAAGATCTCACATGCCACAGAGTGACTAAGTCTGTGTGCCACAACCACTGAGCCTACACTCTAGAGCCCACATGCCACAACTACTGAACCCACGTGCCACAACTATTGAAGTCCATACACTTAAAGTCCATTCTCCTCAACAAGAGAAGCCACTGCAATGAGAAGCCTGTGCACCACAATGAAGAGTAACCCCTGCTCACCGCAACTAGAGAAAAGCCCGTGCACAGCAACAAAGACCCAACACAGCCAAAAACAAATAAATAAAATAAATAAATTAAAAGAAAATAAAGTCAATGTAAGCAAGATAATGATGTCAAGCAGGGCCCTGTGGGGCTCCCGGACAGGGTGGCCTTTTTGTCTCCAGTTTCTTGTAGGCAAGACTCCAGCTTCCATGACCTTCCCCGAGTTCCAAAGGGCAGATTCAAACAGTTACTAATCAAGGGAGGAGCAGCCATGAAAACACCTGAGGCAAGATTAAAAGGACCAGAGAAGCTCATCAAGATTAGGAGACCCAAGACCACCAGAGACCCTGCACACACCCTAATCTTGTCAGCAACCCCACCCTTTTGAAACTTTGCAGAAGAAAGAAGAATGAAAGACTATTACTGCCTTGATCCTTATCACATACCTCTGAGCACTACCACTGACTATATAACCTATCCCTATTCTCCAGTGAGGGGTACACAGTTCTTGAGGCGCTAGCCTGCTGTGTTCTCTCTCTGGCTGGCAAAGAAATAAAGCTACTCTTAATTTCTCCTCCGTAAATCTGTCTCCATATTTCTGTTTGGCATTGATGCACAGAGAGTCAAGATTTTGGCAACAATAAGAGGTTTTAGGTAAACACTATAAGAATGATTATATTCTAAAAATCATCTAAAATAGTTTCTCTAGATTTTGGTAACTATTACTTGCCTCTTGGTTTTCATTAGAAATTAAGGTTTTTAAGAGTCAGAGGTTCTAATTTAAATATGTAATTAAAGTTAATGAAAATAATAAAATATTTCAGTATGGTAGAATGTGTGTTTTCAGTTAAGAAGGTATAAGGAATGGAATTACAGTTTACTGAGAAAGTTTTGTACATGGTCAGGATTAACTAAATTTAGATTGAATTTAACTGAGTAAATTGATTCTAATACAAGACTAGAATTTGATCTCTCTCTGTTAGAAGTGAAACTGTGCACCTCAGATTGGGACTTGAGCCCATGTGCTGGGACACAAACCCCGCCTAAACCCTGACTGGGACTTGAACCCACATGGCTGGGACTTGAACCTGGCCGAAACCCACAGTCTTCCAACTGAGATCACACACCTGATTTCAGGACTTAATGAAGCTCAGGTTCTTGATTGCAGAAAGAATTCAGTAAGAGACAAAGTGATAGGTAAGAAGTGGATTTATGTAGAAAGAAACACACTCCACAGACAGAGTATGGGCCATCTCAGAAGGTGAGAAATGTACCAGGGTATGGGGTTGTCAATTTTTATAGGGGTGGGTAATTTCATAGGCTAATGAGTGGGAGGAGTATTCCAGCTATTTCAGGAAGGGGTAGGGATTTCCAGGAATTGGGCCACTGCCTACTTTTTGATCTTTTTGGTCAGTATTGGAACTGTCATGGGGCCTGTGGGTGTGTCATTTAGCTTGCTGATGTGTTACAGTGAGCGTATACTGAGGCTCAAGGCCTAGTGGAAGTTGGCTTGTTTGCCATGTTGGACCCATTTGGTTCTAATCAGTTTATGTCACGTCCTCAGGCTATGTCATTCTTTCAGAGGTTGCGCCCTATCTCCTTCCCTCCTGTTTCATTCCCCCCTCAGAGATTTTACTCCCATATTCTTATGGGAAGCAGAAGGGCGATGGTCTTCTGTAACTGCTTCAAGACTGAGTAGGGGTGTCAACCCTGCCTGTCAGGGAGTAAAAATCTCTGGTTGCCTGATCTAGGGGTTCCCAGGGCAGGACACCTCCTTGTTATAAATCAGTATGGACTGGAATTCTTGCATAGCCATCATCTTGGTATGGAACCGTTGTAACTGTTTCCATAGCCTTTCTATGAATTTCCTTGATGAGGAAGCACTTTTTGTAGGAGCATCAGAGTACAAAAATATCTATAAATGACAAAAGACTTAAAAGGCATGGTTAAACATTTGATTACAGTGTAATCAATAAAGAAACTTGGTTACAATAACCAGAATTATGAATGATTATGTTTAACATACCAAGTAATCTTAGTTAAATATTTTTCTTTAAGATACATCAGGGGACCTCTAAAGTATCACAAAGTTAACTGGAAATCAAAAGAAACAATTAAAATTTGATATTTGGAAGTTTGTCAAAAAGTTTTAAAACAGTTGGTCAAATAAGATCATAGGTCACTGTGAGACAATACTTATTCCTTAACCAAAGTTACAAAAGATCTCAAAAGCAAATACAGATCACTTAAATGCAAAGAAACTCACACAGTCTGTTGTCAAAAGCAGCATTTCAAGAATACTTTGGAGGAAGAAACCAAATCCAGTCTTGTTCTAGCCCATTCCTAATAAAATCCATTTACCCAACTAAATTCAGTCCAATGTTAGAAAATCCTGATCATGTATTACTGTTTACAGTATTTTTCATTCTCATTCATCCCACCTTCTTTTACTGAAAACATACATCTTACCTTCCTTAAAAGTTTTTTTTCACATTGAGTTACTTTTCTTGTTGACAGATTTATAACAGATCAAATAAAGTTTTATTTGACCTCTAGTAAACCTAGGTACAACAGAAGTATTATACTCAACATTGATGACTCTAAAGACATGTCTATATTAAACCAACAAGTTTAAGCCACCTTCAATACCAGATATCAGTTTAGTACTGAATATTTTCCAGATGACATGAACCTGAAATTCATTCTGGCCAGATTATTTTTTACTTCTGAGTATTTATGTAAGTGTTTGATTTTTTAAAAGCCAATTAAGTAGAGCTCTTCTATGAATTAATTTTTGGCAATACCATACACCTACAACACACATATAGATACATATGAAAATACAAACACAGAGGTCTCATTGTTCCATTCCAAGATTTCAGTCCTGAGTCAGGTACAACATAAAATCCATCAGTTACAAGGGGTTGGATTCAAATTGGGCTTCTGGCAGATGGAACAAATCAAGGTCACCAATCTAGATGGCTAAACCCTTTTTACTGGTGCTTATAGAAAACACACTTAGGATTTCTATTTATCCTTGACAAGTCAAGTGCTAAATTACTTTACCCTCTTTTTTAAAATTTGCATTTAAAAAGATGGCAGAGATAAGGGTTTCTTAGAAGACCAGATAGGACATTTGTATCTCAAAGGTACAGGCAAGTTCCTCCTAGGATGACTTTGTTTCCCCTTTGTTTAATACTTACAAGTCTCTTAAGATAAATAGGGGTTTGGGGAGTGGTAAAAGGATTGGTGGGCTTTGAATTATTTTTGGAGCCAAACCTCTGGTCCTGTAAAGACTACCTTTGTAAAAGAAGGACAGTTTTGTTTTGTTTTTCAAAGAATTGTGTTGTTATCTCAATGATATTGAAGGACTGACATACCCATTTAACTATGTTGGAAAGTTTTACTTTTCCTCATTTAGCTTAGGGGAGAAGGCCTCTTTCAAAATTCCTATCAGGCTCTGAATATCAGCTATGGTCAGTTTAGTCAGACTGGTGGCCTCCTATTTTGGTACTATACTTACAAACATTTTTGAGGATCTTCCCTAGGTTTAAGAAATTTGTACCTTATATTTAGATACCATATAACTCTTTTTACTTAATAATCTCTGGCTGGATAGCTTTGGCCAAGACTGGAACCTCAATATTCCACATTCCAGGGTCTACTAAGGCTTCTATTTTAGCTTCAGATTTTATCTGTTCCTTTTTGCTTTTTGTTAGAACCAATTGGTGATGAGGGTGTTTCCCTTGCCCTTCGAGAACCAGAGTGGCCCCTCACGTAGTTAATAAATCTCTTCCTATTAAAGGGATGGGACAATCAGGCACAAACAGAAAGGAATATAAAAACAGCTGTCCAATGATCTTGCACAAAAGGGGTTCTAGGAAAGTGTGCCCCTGTCTCTTCCCTAACAACCCCATTACGTATTTCTTATGATTGCTAAGGTTTCCAATCCTTTGGGTTAAGACCAAGAAGGTTGCACCAGTGTCTATAAGAAATTCTACCAAGTGGCCCACCACATTAATGATCACCCGAGGCTTGACATTATTTATACAGATAGTATCTCTAGGCAGAGCTACTTTCGGCCTTGGACCACATCATTTTTCTGATTGCAAAACCATCAGTGGCCGAGGGGTCCCCATCACTCTCTGGCACCTGGGGCATTCCCTCTTCCAATGTGATGGCTGTTTGAAAAGGGCACATCGATCACAGTCCTCCCTCCAGTGTCCCTTTTGTCCACACCGGGTACATTGGCCTTGTATGTGTACACGTGGGCCTTGTTGCCAGCCATGGCCAGATTGGCCCAGAAAAGCCAGCTTCCCCTTTGGTGGTCTCTGAGTGGACAAAGTCACCAAAATCATTTGGGCCTTTTGCATATTTCTCTGGGTGCATTCAGCCTTTTTGGTCATATCCCTATTACTGAAAACCAAATGAGCCAATTGGAACAAATCATTCATTGGAGTCTGAGGACGAGCAGTTGTTTTCTGAATTTTGCACCTGATTTCTGGAGCAGACTGGGCTATGAAATGCATAGCAAAAAGGGCCTGTACTTCTGGGGAGGAGGGATCCACTTTCACTAGGGGTCCATGGCCCTGTAGGGTGGGTCAGTTAAAATGTCCTCTGTGTCCTTCCTAGAGTTATCCCTCCAAGCTACACACACCTTAAATTCCTTTTGTGTTCCATTGCCTAGATACAGGCCATGAAAATTTGAACATAGGGTACTTCTCTCCTTTTTAAATTTCTTAACTCATATTGTGGCCAAACCTGATTACGTAACCTACTAAGTTTTTTCCTATTAATTCCTGTTGTCTAAATCATTCCCAATCCCAGAGTATATGGCCCAGAAGGGTCTTGGTTGGGATTGATACAGCCTGACCCATTTCAGACAAGCCTGAGGTGATGGAGGTGAAGTCCCTCTAACTCCCGAGCTATCCGAAATTCCATTGTTAATTCAAAATCCACCGCACAGTTTGGTCAAGATTTGCGCTTAACGATTTTAGATGGTATCCCTTCCATGGTAGTCTCCCAATGAGGTGTTAGTGCCCCAAAAGTTGTCACAGAGAAATGGCACAGGAGACATCCCCAGTAGTGCTGACAATGAGTGGGAGTTCGTTTAGCTGTAAGTTGGGAATAAAGGGTCAGCATTTGTAATGGTCAGAGGGAGGAGAGTAAAAGCAATGAAAAGTACACCTTGGTAGTCACACATGACATCTAGGGTTAACAGCAGAAAGAAAGAAAGAAAGAAATAGAGTAGGAATGAACAAGAATGTAAGAATGTAGGAGAAAAACCTCAGAGTCAAGGAGAAGAGTATATAGAGATTAACAGTTGCTGGATGTGCATAAGCATATGGGGTTGACCCACTGGTCAAAAATGAGCAGACATCAGCAGAGCGTCCTCCCTAGTTACCTGGCTCATGGCGTCCCATGAGTCTCTTAAGGACCAAGACCTAACTCTCAAAATTTTCTTCCTTTATCACCGTGACCTTCATGGTCACCTGCTGAAACCGTGCACCTCAGATTTCAACTTGAATCCATGTGCTGGGACTCAAACTCAGCCTAAACCCAGAACGGGACCTAAACCCACATGGCTGGGACTCAAACCCTGTCAAAACCCTGATAGGGACTCAAACCACCACACGGCTGTTTCAGAAGTGTCCCTTTTTTTTTTTTTTTTTTTGGTGGTATGCGGGCCTCTCACTGTTGTGGCCTCTCCCATTGTGGAGCACAGGCTCCAGACGCGCAGGCTCAGTGGCCATGGCTCACAGGCCCAGCTGCTCCGCGGCATGCGGGATCTTCCTGGACCGGGACACGAACCTGTGTCCCCTGCATCGGCAGGTGGACTCTCAACCACTGCGCCACCAGGGAAGTCCCAGAAGTGTTCATTTTTGATAACAGATTGTATGAGTTTCTGTGCCCTTAGGTGATCCATATTTGTTTTCTTTCAATCGTTTTGTGACTTTGGTTAAATGAATAAGTATTGTTTCACAGTGACCTATGTTCCTGTTGTGTTTTAAAACATTTTTGATACTTTTAACAAACTTCCCAAATATCAAAATCTGACTAAAGCTTTTTAGCCTCCAGCTGACTCTGGGATACTTCAAAAGAACATCTCTGAGACATCTCAGAGAGGAATGTCAAACTAAGTTTATTTGGTATGTTAAATTACTTCAAAAACATTGTCAGGTGATTGGAGATGAACCTCAGGTTATAGTGTATGGATAAATGTCATTAATATAGATATTCCAAAATTTATATGGAATCACTAACATCCTGACATATTATCAATCATAATTCTAGTTATTCTAAAATGTTATATGTCATAGAAATATCCAAGTTTCCTGCTAATTGTATTGTACTCAAATCTTTAACCATGCCATTTTAAGTTTTGTCCTGGTGCATTTACAAAATGAAGATATTCAGGAAGACTCATAAAAGGAACGTTTTAACAAATATAAGTTTCTGATAGCCTTTAGATAATGTCACTGGACTAGGTGACAAATGACAAAACTAATGGAAAACCTGATTACTTCATCCAGATCTACAGGAATTAATTATCATGGGGCTGAAAGAACAGATGAATGTGGTTTATACCTTTACAAATTTGTGAAATATACTAGCTCTAACCTTTGTTTTTCAGAAAAAAAGCTTTTCTATTATGCTATGACCTACAAGAAGTTGATAAAGTATGTTTTTGTGAAAAATGATGAAACATTTGTCTTTTTCTCTCTACCTGATTCTGACAGAATTTGGCATCTCTAGCTGGCTCTCCTGTGGACTTGATATTATGCTAATCATTGTTTTAATTTGTTCTTTGTTTCCAAATTGTTTGTGCTTTGTGTATCCCTGCTGCATTATGTCTTTGTCAATGTTACTAGATGCATTATTTATATCCCATCTATTTTATAAGGTTGTTGTCTCTTACAGTACCCAGTGTGTAACCAGGCCTCCAACAAAACTTCTATGGCTAAACATGTTAAGGAAATAGATCACATTTCTAACATAAAATAATTGTAATAGTGTGATTCTAGGTATGGGAAGAAGCAATAATGAAAAATGTCTCCTGGATCATAATTAGACAGAGGATCTAAAGAATGTTTAATTATCAGTAGGGCCTGATCCTAAAATTAGCACCTGGAGTGGTATATCAAGAATTTTCACCTGGGGACTGAGGGAAGATGGCAGAAGAGTAAGTCTCAGAGATCACCTTCCTCACCACAGATACACCAGAAATACATCTACACGTGGAACAACTCCTATAGAACATCTACTGAATGCTGGCAGAAGACCTCAGACCCCCAAAAGGCAAGAAACTCCCCACGTACCTATGTAGGGAAGAAGAAAAAAAGAATGAACAGAGACAAAAGGATAGGGATGGGACCTGCACCAGTGGGAGGGAGCCATGAAGGAAGAAAGGTTTCCACACAGTAGGAAGTCCCCTCGTGGGCGGAGACTGCGGGTGGTGGAGGGGGGAAGCTTCGGAACCACAGAGGAGAGCCCAGCAACAGGGGTGCAGAGGGCAAAGCAGAGAGATTCCCACACAGAGGATCGGTGCCAACTGGCACGCACCAGCCCAAGGCTTGTCTGCTCACCCACCGGGTCAGGCAGGGGCTGGGAGCTGAGGCTTGGGCTTCAGTTGGAGCACAGAGAGAGGACTGGGTTTGGCAGCGTGAACACAGCCTGCAAGGGGTTAGTGCACCACGGCTAGCAGGGAGGGAATACGGGGAAAAGTCTGGACATGCCGAAGAGGCAAGAGACTTTTTCTTCCCTCTTTGTTTCCTGGTGAGCGAGGAGAGGGGATTAAGAACACTGCTTAGCTCTATTTACAATAGCCCGGAGATGGAAACAACCTAAGTGCCCATCATTGGATGAATGGATAAAGAAGATGTGGGACATATATACAATGGAATATTACTCAGCCATAAAAAGAAACGAAATTGAGCTGTTTGTAATGAGGTGGATAGACCTAGAGTCTGTCATACAGAGTGAAGTAAGTCAGAGAGAAAAAGACAAATACCATATGCTAACACATATATATATGGAATTTAAGAAGAAAAAAATGTCATGAAGAACCTAGGGGTAAGACAGGAATAAAGACAGACTTACTGGAGAACGGACTTGAGGATATGGGGAGGGGAAAGGGTGAGCTGTGACAGGGCAAGAGAGAGTCATGGACATATACACACTAACAAACGTAAGGTAGATAGCTAGTGGGAAGCAGCCGCATGGCACAGGGATATCGGCTCGGTGCTTTGTGACAGCCTGGAGGGGTGGGATAGGGAGGGTGGGAGGGAGGGAGATGCAAGAGGGAAGAGATATGGGAACATATGTATATGTATAACTGATTCAATTTGTTATGGGGCAGAAACTAACACACCATTGTAAAGCAATTATACCCCAATAAAGATGTTAAAATAAATAAATAAATAAATAAATAAGAACGCTGCTTAAAGGAGCTCCAGAGACGGGCGTGAGCCGCGGCTAAAAGCACGGACCCCAGAAACGGACATGAGACGCTAAGGCTGCTGCTGCCACCACCAAGAAGCCTGTGTGCGAGCACAGGTCACTATCCACACCCCACTTCCGGGGAGGCTGGGCAGCCCACCACAGCCAGGGTCCCGGGATTCAGGGACAACTTCCCCGGGAGACCACATGGTGCGCCTCAGGCTGGTGCAACGTCACTGTGGCCTCTGCCGCCGCAGACTCGCCGCGCACTCCATGCCCCACCCTCCCCCCGCCCCCCGGCCTGAGTGAGCCAGAACACCCGAAGCAGCTGCTCCTTTAACCCCATCCTCTCTGAGCGAAGAGCAGATGCCCTCCGGCGACCTACATGCACTGGCGGGGCCAAATCCAAAGCTGAGCCCCTGGGAGCTGTGAGATCAAAGAAGTGAAAGGGAAATCTCTCCCAGCAGCCTCAGAAGCAGCGGATTAAAGCTCCAGAATCAACTTGATGTACTCTGCATCTGTGGAATACATAAATACACAACGATTCATCCCAAATTGAGGAGCTGGACTTTGAGAGGAAGATTTATGATTTCCCCCCTTTTCCTCTTTCTGTGAATGTGTATGTGTATGCTTCTGTATAAGACTTTGTCTGTATAGCTTTGATTCCATCATTTGTCCTAGGGTTCTATCCGTCCATTTTTTGTTTTTTTTAATTTATTTCTTAATATTTTTTATTTTAATAACTTTATTATATTTTATCTTACTTTATTTTGTTTTACTTTATCTTCTTTCTGTCTTTCTTTCCTTCCTTCCCTCCTTCCTTCCTCCCTCCCTCCCTCCTTTCTTTCTTTCTACTTCTACTAATTCCTTCTTTATACTTTTTCTCCCTTTTATTCTGAGACATGTGGATGAAAGGCTCTTGGTGCTGCAGCCAGGAGTCAGTGCTGTGCCTCTGAGGTGGGAGAGCCCACTTCAGTACACTGGTCCACAAGAGGCCTCCCAGCTCCACATAATATCAAACGGTGAAAATCTCCCAGAGATCTCCATCTCAAACCCAGCACCCAGCTTCACTCAACGACCAGCAAGCTACAGTGCTGTACACCCTATGCCAAACAACTAGCAAGACAGGAACACAACCCCACCCATGAGCAGAGAGCCTGCCTAAAATCATAATAAGTCCACAGACACCCCAAAACACACCACCAGATGTGGACCTGCTCACTAGAAAAACAAGATCCAGCCTCATCCACCAGAACACAGGCACTAGTCCCCTCCACCAGGAAGACTACACAGCCCACTAAACCACTGGGGACAGACACCAAGAACAGTGGGAACTACGAACCTGCAGCCTGCAAAGAGGAGACCCCAAACACAGTAAGATAAGCAAAATGAGAAGATAGAAAAACACACAGCAGATGAAGGAGCAAGATAAAAACCCACCAGACCTAACAAAAGAGGAGGAAATAGGCTGTCTACCTGAAAAAGAATTCAGAATAATGATAGGAAAGATGATCCAAAATCTTGGGAATAGAATAGACAAGATGCAAGAAACATTTAACAAGGACCTAGAAGAACTAAAGATGAAACAAACAATGATGAACAACACAATAAATGAAATTAAAAATACTCAAGAAGTGATCAATAGCAGAATAACTGAGGCAGAAGAACGGATAAGTGACCTGGCAGATAAAATAGTGGAAATAACTACTGCAGAGCAGAATAAAGAAAAATGAATGAAAAGAACTGAGGACAATCTCAGAGACCACTGGGACAACATTAAACTCACCAACATTCGAATTATAGTGGTTCCAGAAGAAGAAGAGAAAAAGAAAGGGACTGAGAAAATATTTGAAGAGATTATAGTTGAAAACTTCCATAATATGTGAAAGGAAATAGTTAATCAAGTCCAGGAAGCACAGAGAGTCCCATACAGGATAAATCCAAGGAGAAATATGCCAAAACATATATTAATCAAACTGTCAAAAATTAAATACAAAGAAAACATATTAAAAGCAGCAAGGGAAAGACAACAAATAACACACAAGGGAATCCCCATAAGGCTAACTGCTGATCATTCAGCAGAAACTCTGCAAGCCAGAAAGGACTGGCATGACATATTTAAAGTGATGAAGGAGAAAAACCTGCAACCAAGATTACTCTACCCAGCAATGATCTCATTCAGATTTGATGGAGAAATTAAAACCTTTACAGACAAGCAAAGGCTGAGAGAGTTCAGCACCACCAAAGCAGCTTTACAACAAATGCTAAAGGAACTTCTCTAGGCAAGAAACACAAGAGAAGGAAAAGACCTATAATAACAAACACAAAACAATTAAGAAAATAGGGGATTCCCTGGTGGCCCAGTGGTTGAGAGTCTGCAGGGTTCTCAACCCAATGCAGCGTTCACGGGTTCATGCCTCAGTCTGGGAAGATCCCACACGCCGCAGAGCAGCTGGGCCCATGAGCCATGGCCACTAAGCCTGCGCGTCCAGAGCCTGTGGTCTGCAGGGGAGAGGGCAAAGCAGTGAGAGGCCTGCATATCGCAAAAGAAAAAAAAAAAAGAAAATGGGAACAGGAACATACATATAGATAATTCCCTTAAATGTAAATGGACTAAATGCTCCCAAAAAAAGACACAGATTGGCTGAATGGATACAAAAACAAGACCCATATATATGCTGTCTACAAGAGACCCACTTCAGACCTAGAGTCACATACAGACTGAAAGCAAGGGGATGGAAAAACATATTCCATGCAAAAGGAAACCAAAAGAAAGCTGGAGTAGCAATTCTCATATCAGACAAAATAGAATTTAAAATAAAGACAATTAGAAGAGACAAAGAAGGACACTACATAATGATCAAGGGATAGATCCAAGAAGAAGATATAACAATTGTAAATATTTATGCACCCACCATAGGAGCACCTCAGTACATAAGGCAAATACTAACAGCCATAAAAGGGGAAATCGACAGTAACACATTCATAGTAGGGGACTTTAACACCCCACTTTCACCAATGGACAGATCCTCCAAAATGAAAATAAATAAAGAAACACAGGCTTTAAATGATACATTAAACAAGATGGACTTAATTGATATTTATAGGACATTCCATCCAAAAACAACAGAATACACATTTTTCACAAGTGCTCATGGAACATTCTCCAGGATAGATCATATCTTGGGTCACAAATCAAGCCTTGGTAAAATTAAGAAAATTGAAATTGTATCAAGTATCTTTTCCGACCACAATGCTCTGAGACTAGATATCAATTACAGGAAAAGATCTGTAAAAAATACAAACACATGGAGGCTAAACAATACACTACTTAATAACGAAGTGATCACTGAAGAAATCAAAGAGGAAATCAAAAATTACCTAGAAACAAATGACAATGGAGACACAATGACCCAAAACCTATGGGATGCAGCAAAAGCAGCTCTAAGAGGGATGCTTATAGCAATACAATCCTACCTTAAGAAACAGGAAACATCTCGAATAAACAACCTAACCTTGCACCTAAAGCAATTAGAGAAAGAAGAACAAAAAAAAAACCCCAAAGTTAGCAGAAGGAAAGGAATCATAAAAATCAGATCAGAAATAAATGAAAAAGAAATGAAGGAAACGATAGCAAAGATCAATAAAACTAAAAGCTGGTTCTTTGAGAAGATAAACAAAATTGATAAACCACTAGACAGACTCATGAAGAAAAAAAGGGAGAAGACTCAAATCAACAGAATTAGAAATGAAAAAGGAGAAGTAACAACTGACACTGCAGAAATACAAAACATCATGAGAGATTACTACAAGCAGCTCTATGCCAATAAAATAGACAACCTGGAAGAAATGGACAAATTCTTAGAAATGCACAACCTGCCAAGACTGAATCAGGAAGAAATAGAAAATATGAACAGACCAATCACAAGCACTGAGATTGAAACTGTGATTAAAAATCTTCCAACAACAAAAAAAACCAGGACCAGATGGCTTCACAGGCAAATTCTATCAAACATTCAAAGAAGAGCTAACATCTATCCTTCTCAAACTCTTCCAAAACATAGCAGAGGGAGGAACACTCCATAACTCATTCTACGAGACCACCATCACCTTCATACCAAAACCAGACAAGGATGTCACAAAGAAAGAAAACTACAGGCCAATATCACTGATCAACATAGATGCAAAAATCCTCAACAGTCTACTAGCAAACAGAATCCAACAGCACATTAAAAGGATCATACACCATGATCAAGTGGGATTTATTCCAGGAATGCAAGGATTCTTCAATATACACAAATCAATCAATGTGATAAACCATATTAACAAATTGAAGGAAAAAAACATATGATCATCTCAATAGATGCAGAGAAAGCTTTCAACAAAATTCAATACCCATTTATGATAAACACCCTGCAGAAAGTAGGCAAAGAGGGAACTTCCCTCAAGATAATAAAGGCCAAATATGACAAACCCACAGCCAACATTGTCCTCAATGGTGAAAAATTGAAAGCATTTCCACTAAGATCAGGAACAAGACAAGGTTTCCCACTCTCACCACTCTTATTCAACATAGTTTTGGAAGTTTTAACCACAGTAATCAGAGAAGAAAAGGAAATAAAAGGAATCCAAATCAGAAAAGAAGTAAAGCTCTCACTGTTTGCAGATGACATGATATTATACATAGAGAATCCTAAACATGCTACCGGAAAACTACTAGAGCTAATCACTGAATTTGGTAAAGTAGCAGGATACAAAATTAATGCACAGAAATCCTGGCATTCCTATACAGTAATGATGAAAAATCTGAAAGTGAAATCAAGAAAACACTCCCATTTACCATTGCAACAAAAAGAAAAAAATATCTAGGAATAGACCTCCCTAAGGAGAAAAAAGACTTGTATGCAGAAAATAATAAGACACCCGTGAAAGAAATTAAAGATGATACAAATAGATGGAGAGATATACCATGTTCTTGGATTGGAAGAATCAACATTGTGAAAATGACTCTACTACCCAAAGCAATCTACAGATTCAATGCAATCCCTATCAAACGACCACTGGCATATTTCACAGAACTACAACAAAAAAATTTCACAAATTGTATGGAAAAACAAAAGACCCCAAATAGCTAAAGCAATCTTCAGAACGAAAAACGGAGCTGGAGGAATCAGGCTCCCCGACTTCAAACTATACAACAAAGCTACAGTAATCAAGACAGTATGGTACTGGCACAAAAACAGAAAGATCAATGGAAGAGGATAGAAAGCCCAGAGTAAACCCACGCACATATGGTCAACTTATCTTTGATAAAGGAGGCATGAATGTACAGTGGAGAAAGGACAGCCTCTTCAATAAATGGTGCTGGGAAAACTGGACATGTGCATGTAAAAGTATGAGATTAGATCACTCCCTAAAACCATACACAAAAATAAGCTCAAAATGGATTAAAGACCTAATTGTAAGGGCAGAAACTATGAAACTCTTAGAGGAAAGTGTAAGGACAGCAGGTCCGGGGAAGGGCCGAGGGAGCTAGTCGGAACCCCCGCCAAGTAGGCTGATGCAACCGACACCCGACATTGCCACAACACCCGAGAGATTACCAATAAAGGGCTGCTTCACACAGCAACCACCTGCCCTGCGTCCACCCCTATAAATTTTGTGCGTGCCCACACCCGGGCACGAATTCTCTGGCCCCATTCTCTTGGACCAGTGAACCTCGCCCGGGAGCATTCCCAAATAAAGCTTGCTTAAGCTCTCCTCCGTCTTTGGTGCCGTTCCTTACATTTGGTGCTGAAACCCAGGAGGGGTACCCAGCCCCACAAATTACCGCGGGGCCACCCCTCCCGACGGGGGACCTCTGCTCACCCACCAGATCTGGCAGAAGCGGGGTAAGTTCCTCCTTCGTTCCCCTTGACCCCCGGGGTCCCTACCCACCAGACTCCCTGTCCTTAACCGCGGCCTCGTCAGGGACTCCTCCATCATCCCTCCGAGCCTCGGGCGATTGTGGAGACGTCCCAACCTCCTGACTACTCTCTGATCTGCCGTGAACAGAGATTGAGACCAGAGACGTATTTCTCTTTCTCTGTTCACCCGGGGACAGGCCGGATGTCATGGGGACTTCAGAATCCAAACCAGATCCTAAGACAACCCTGGGGTGTCTCCTGGCCAACTTTTCAACACTCCACATTTCTCAAGATCTCCGCCGCAGGCGGCTCATATTTTATTCCACCGAGGCCTGGCCACAGTACCCTCTAGACAATCAATCTAAATGGCCTGCTGAAGGGACTTTCGATTTCAACATCCTCCACGATTTAGATAACTACTGCCTCAGGACGGGTAAATGGTGCAGGGTCCCCTACGTCCAGGCCTTCTGGTATTTACACTCCTGCCCTTCCATCTGCATCGATTGTTCCACTTCCCAGATGCTTCTTTCCAAAGAGACATCTCCTACATCCAAGCCCCTAATTTCCTTTGACGAAGACCACTCTCCACTAACCGACCCACCCGAATCTCTCAACTCTCCCCGCACCAGAGCTCCTCTCCAACCCCCACCCTACCCTGGACTGGCCCCTCTCCCTTCTGAGCCCACCCCAGTGCCCCCCCACTGCTCTCCCTCTTCCCCCAGCAGCCTCCCCTTTGGCTTCCCCTTCCCCCGCTTCCTCCCCCTCCACCCCTCTCTCCTTGACCCTCTGCTCGCCAATCAGCTCACACACCCGCTCTCACCACCACGACTCCCAAGACCCAAACCTTCTATGTCCCTTAAGAGAGGTGGCTGGGGTGGAAGGATTAGTTAGGGTTCATGTTCCCTTTGCCCTCCAAGATCTCTCTCAAATGGAAAAGCGATTAGGCTCCTTTCCTGCCGACTCCTCCCACTACATCAAAGAATTTCGCTACCTCTCTCAAGCTTACCATCTAACCTGGCACGACATCTTTGTGATCCTAGCTTCTACTCTGACCCCCGATGAGAGGGAACGAATTCAAACTGCTGCCCGAAACCATGCAGATCAGGTCCACCTCACTGATAACTCTATTCCCGTCGGAGCCACTGCCGTTCCTGGCACGGGTGCGGGCTGGAGTTATCAGGACGGCCAAGATGGTCTCCGCAAATGTGATCTAATGATCCAATGCCTCTTGGCTGGTATGCAGGCTGCCTCTCACAAGACTGTCAACTTCGAAAAGCTAAAAGAGATAACACAAGAGCCCAATGAAACTCCAGCCGTTTATCTCAACCGTCTTACACAGGACCTCACTCTGTACACCCGCATGGATCCTGACAGCCCGGCAGGTACAGCGGCCTTGGCCACCCACTTTATCACACAATCAGCTCCTGATATCAGAAAAAAAACTTAAGCGGGCACAGGACAGCCCCCAGACTCCCAACTGAGAACTGGTAAAAATGCCCTTTAAAGTGTATAATGCCCGTGAGGATTTGGCAGAATCCAGCCGACAGGTTCGGATGCACCAAAAGGTGGCCCTGCAAGCCCAGTCCCTCATAGCTGCCCTGTGTCCGGCCAAATCCCATGAACAACGTCCACGGGACCCGCCGAAGGCATGCGCGCCAGGGGCCTGCTTCAAGTGCGGAAAAGACGGGCACTGGGCTCGCTAATGTCCCAATCCCCAGCCTCCTTCCAAGCCCTGCCCTGGCTGCGGGCTCAAAGGCCATTGGAAGAGGGACGAGCCTACGACCAGCCCTCCCTCAGCGCCTCCACACGGAGAGCGAACCGACCCGATGGCTCTACCACTCAGACTCCGGGGATTGGCTGACGACTGACATCACCCGGACACGAGGACCCCCATCACCCTTGCCGAGCCCAGGGTAACGCTACAGGTAGCGGGTAAGTCCATCTCATTCCTTGTGGACACGGGGGCTACCTATTCGGTCTTCCCTACATATTCTGGGGCAGTTTTTCCTTCCCAGATGTCGGTTATGGGCATCGACAGTAAGCCGTCCTTCCCGTTCCAGACCTGCCCTCTCTCATGTTACATTGAGAGGCTCCCTTTCACCCATTCTTCCTTAGTCATACCGTCCTACCCAGTTTCTCTGCTACGTCGTGATGTTTTCCTCCAATTAGGGGCCTCTGTCCAACTGGCCAGACTTCATCCTAAGGTCCCTTCCTCTCAAATCCTGCTTCCCCTCCTCGGTCTGGCAGCAGAGCCCTCTCCCTCCTCACTTCCTCCTCCCATCTCCCCCAACTGGATACACCCCCAGGTCTGTGATACATCAAAACCCATAATAGCGACACACCACTCCCCTGCCCTAATCCGTCTTAAAGACCCCTCCAAGTTTCCAGCCAGGCTCCAATTCTCCATTTCTGAAACTCATCTAAGGGGCTTATGACCTATTATCACCAGACTCTTACCAGGGGCTCCTTGTCCCCACAGACTCTCCCTGCAATGCCCCCATCCTGCTTGTCCACAAGGCCTCAGGAGATTACCATCTTGTCCAGGACTTACGACTGATCGATGAGGCGATAATTCCCCTCCACCCAGTTGTGCCAAACCCGTACACTTTGCTCTCCCATATGCCCCCGTCCAACACCCATTTTACGGTCCTCGATCTCAAAACCGCCTTCTTTATTATTCCCCTACACCCTGATTCCTACTTCCATTTTGCTTTCACCTGGACAGATCCGGATACACAGGATTCCTGCCAGCTCACCTGGACGGTTCCTCCCCAGGGCTTCCGCAACAGCCCGCACCTCTTTGGACAGGCTCTGGCGCGGGACCTCGCTTCCTGCCCTCTCACCCTCAGTATAGTCCTCCAATACGGGGATGAACTCCTCCTCTGTAGCCCATCTCTCAGCCTCTCAAAACAGCATACTGCTGACCTCCTCAATTATCTTGGCTCTCGTGGCTAACGGCTCTATCCAGCCAAGGCCCAACTGTCTACACCCTCAGTAACCTATCTGGGAATCCACCTTACCCCCACAACAAAGAGCCTGACAGCCGACCGCACCCAGGCCATCCACAAACTCCAACGTCCAGAGACAGCTGACCAGATTCTCTCCTTTCTGGGCCTGATAGGACTTTTCTGACACTGGATCCCTAACTCTGCTCTTCTTGCTAAACCCCTATATTTGGCTGCTAAAGAAACCCCCCAAGGACCCCTTATCTCTCCCTCCCAGAACTTACCTTTTCCCTCTTTAGGAATCCCCATATTTCTTGATTTAGAAAAACAGAACCTCACAATTTGCAATGGCAGTCACACAAATTTAACTAATGATGCACTCCCGTGCAACACATCCCTCCCTGTAACTATGCCAATGGGGGTCCCAACAGGCCTGTTCTTCTGGTGTACTGGCTCCCTTACAAAAGAGGTCAACTCTTCCTCCCCCTTCCCATGTATCCCCGTCACCCTTGTTCCACAACTCACATTATATGGCCAAGCCGAATTTCTCTCAGTTACCGCACAACACTCTAGCCCAAAGAAAAGGGCCACCTTTCTCCCTATGGTTGCAGGCATTTCCCTCGCCTCCTCTCTATTGTCGAGGTGGGCATCGGGGGATGAGCCCTAACACACAGTGTCTCAACATCCTGCGACCGAGAGCAGAAACTCCAGCTAGACATCGAGGCCTCTGCTGCCTCTATCGCCTCCCTCCAGTGCCAGATCACCTCTGTAGCCCAAGTTGTCCTCCAAAGTCGATGCACCCTGGACGTTCTGACAGCCGACAGAGGAGGTACCTGCCTCTTCCTACAGGAAGAATGTTGCTAACACATCAACCAGTCAGGGGTCATTGAGGACAATGTGGATGCTCTCCGACGCTTAAAAGAAGAACTCCAATGCAGGCAGAGACAATCCACCTACCCCATCACCGACTGGTGGAGGACCACCCTCTATACCTGGCTGACACCAATCCTAGGCCCCTTAATCCTTATCTGCATCCTATTCATGCTTGCCCCTGTTTCCTCAGGTTTCTCCTCAGTTGCATACAAGAAGTCTCTCGGGTGGTGGTGAATCAGATGCTCCTCCACCCATATACCTTACTACTCACAGAACCCCCCGGTGCCGCCCTGTCCTAACCTATGGTCCGTTGCCTGCACGACTCCCTTCCGGTGCCCACGTACAGCAGGAAGTAGCCAGAGACCAAACGTCACCCATTACAACAAAGAAGTTGAGATGTAAGGCCAGCAGGTCCGGGGAAGGGCCCAGAGAACAAGTCGGAACCCCCGCCAAGGAGGCTGATGCGACCGACACCCGACATTGCCACAACAGTCACCCCGCTCCCCGAGGGGCGGAACTAACGGCACTGAGGCTGATGCAACCGAAACCTGACATTGCCACAACACCCGACAGATTACCAATGAAGGGCTGCTTCACAGAGCAAGCACCTCCCCTGCGCCCACCCCCATAAATTTTTTTCGCGCCCACACCTGGGCGCGACTTCTCTGGCCGTTTTCTCTCAGACCAGTGAACCTCGCCTGGGAGCATTCCCAAATAAAGCTTGCTTAAGCTCTCCTCCGTCTTTGGTGCCGTTCCTAATATTTTGTGCCAAAACCCGGGTGGGGTACACAGCCCCACAAATTACCATGGGGCCACCCCTCCAGACCGGGGACCTCTGCTCACCCACCCAACCCGGCAGAAGTGGGGTAAGTCCCACCTTCGTTCCCCTTGACCCCCGGGGTCCCTACCCACCAGACTCCCTGTCCTTAACCGCGGCTGCGTCAGGGCCTCCTCCATCCACCCTCCGAGCCTTGGGCAATTGTGGAGACGTCCCAACCGACTGACTGCTCTCCGATCCGCCGTGACCAGAGACGTATCTCTCTATCTCTGTTCTCCTGGGGACAGGCCAGATGTCATGTGGACTTCAGAATCCAAACAAGATCCTAAGACACCCCTGGGGTGTCTCCTGGCCAAGTTTACAAAACTCGGCTTTTCTCAAGATCTCCGCCGCAGGCGGGTCATATTTTATTCCACCGAGGCCTGGCCACAGTACCTTCTAGGGTATCAATCTAAATGGCCTGCTGAAGCGACTTTCGATTTCAACATCCTCCACGATTTAGATAACTACTGCCCCATGACGGGTAAATGGTCCGAGGTCCCCTACGTCCAGGCCTTCTGGTATTTACGCTCCCGCCGTTCCCTCTGCATCGATTGTTCCACTTCCTAGATGCTTCTTTCCCAACAGACATCTCCTACATCCAAGCCGCTAATTTCCTTTGACGATGACCCCTCTCCACTAACCGACCCACCCGAACTCTCGCCTCTCCCCACTCCAGAGCTCCTCTCCAACCCCCACCCTACCCTGGACTGGCCCCTCTCCCTCCTGAGCCCACACCAGCGCCCCCCCACCGCTCCCCCTCTTCCCCAAGCAGCCTCCCCCTTGTCTTCCCCTTCCCCCGCTTCCTCCCCCTCCACCCCTCTCTCCTCGCCCCTCTCCTCGCCAATCAGCTCAAACACCTGCTCTCACCACCAGGACACCCAAGACCCAATCCTTCTCTGTCCCTTAAGAGAGGTGGCTGGAGCAGAAAGATTAGTTAGGGTTCATGTTCCCTTTTCCCTCCAGGATCTCTCTCAAATAGAAAAGCAATAGGGTCCTTTTCTGCCGACTCCTCCCACTACCTCAAAGAATTTCGCTACCTCTCTCAAGCTTACCATCTAACCTGGCACGACATCTTTGTGATCCTAGCTTCTACTCTGACCCCCGATGAGAGGGAACGAATTCAAACTGCTGCCCGAAGCCACGCCGATCGGGTCCACCTCACTGATAACTATATTCCCGTCGGAGCCACTGTCGTTCCTGGCACCGATCTGGGCTGGAGTTATCTGGACGGACAAGATGGTTGCTGCAACTGTGATCTTATGATCCAATGCCTCTTGGCTGGTATGCAGGCTGCCTCCCACAAGATTGTCAACTTCGAAAAGCTAAAAGAGATAACCCAAGAGCCCAATGAAAGTCCAGCCATTTATCTCAACTGCCTTACAGAGGCCATAACTCTGTGCACCCACTTGGACCCTGACAGCCCCACAGGCGCGGCGGCCTTGGCCACCCACTTTATCACACAATCAGCTCCTGATATCAGAAATAAAACTTAAGTGGGAAGAGGACGGCCCCCAGACTCCCATCTGAGACCTGGTAAAAATGCCCTTTAAAGTGTATAATGCCCGTGAGGATTTGGCAGAATCCAGCCGACAGGCTCGGATGCACTGAAAGGTGGCCCTCCAAACCCAAGCCCTCGTAGGCATCCTGTGGCTGGCCATCTCCCATGGACAACATCCACGGGACCCGCCGAAGGCAACCCCACCAGGGGCCTGCCTCAAGTGCGGAAAAGAGGGGGACTGGGCTCACCAATGCCCCAATCCCCGGCCTCCTTCCAAGCCCTGCCCTGGCTGCGGGCACAAAGGCCATTGGAAGAGTGACTGCCCTACGACCGGCCCTCCCTCAGCGCCTCCACGCAGAGAGCGAACCGACCCGATGGCTCTACCACTCAAACTCCTGGGATTGGCTGACGACTGACGTCACCCGGACTCGAAGACCACCATCACCCTCGCAGAGCCCAGGGTAACGCTACAGGTAGCGGGTAAGTCCATCTCATTCCTTGTGGACACGGGGGCTACCTATTCAGTCTTGCCTACATATTCCAGGCCAGTTTTTCCTTCCCAGATCTCGGTTATGGGCATCGACGATAAGCCGTCCTTCCCGCTCCAGACCGGCCCTCTCTCATGTTACATCGAGAGGCTCCCTTTCACTCATTCTTTCTTAGTCATACCGTCCTACCCAGATCCTAGGCTAGGTCGTGATGTTCTCTTCCAATTAGGGGCCTCTCTCCAAGTGGCCAGACCTGACCCTAAGGTCTCCTCCTCAACTCCTGCTTCCCCTCCTCAGGCTGGCAGTGGAGCCCTCTCCCTCCTCTCCTCCTCCTCCCATCTCCCCCAACTGGATAGACCCCCAGGTCTGTGATACATCAAAACCCATAATAGCGACACACCACCCCCCTGCCCTAATCCGTCTTAAAGACCCCTCCAAGTTTCCAGCAGGCCCCAATTCCCCATTTCTGAAACTCATCTAAGGGGCTTATGAACTATTATCAACAGACTCTTAGACCAGGGGCTCCTCGTCCCCATACTCTCCCTGCAATGCCCCCATCCTGCCTGTCCGCGACGCCTCAGGAGATTACCACCTGGTTCAGGACTTCTGACTGATCAATGAGGCGATAATTCCCCTCCACCCAGTTGTGCCAAACCCGTACACTTTGCTCTCCCATATGCCCCTGTCCAACACCCATTTTACAGTCCTCGATCTCAAAACCGCCTTCTTTATTATTCCCCTACACCCTGATTCCTACTTTCATTTTGCTTTCACCTGGACAGATCCGGATACCCAGGCTTCCCGCCACCTCACCTGGATGGTTCTTCCCCAGGGCTTCCGTGACAGCCCCAACCTCTTTGCACAGGCTCTGGAGCGGGACCTCGCTTCCTGCCCTCTAACCCCCAGTAGAGTCCTCCAATATGGGGATGACCTCCTCCTCTGTAGCCCATCTCTAAAAAGCCTCTCAAAACAGCATACTGCTGACCTCCTCAATTATCTTGTCAATTATCTCGTGGCTATCGGGTCTCTCCAGCCAAGGCCCAACTGTCTACACCCTCAGTAACCTATCTGGGAATCCACCTTACCCCCACAACAAAGAGCCTGACAGCCGACCGCACCCAGGCCATCCACGACCTCCAATCTCCAGAGACAGCTGACTAGATTCTCTTCTTTCTGGGCCTGATAGGATTTTTCCGACACTGGACCCCTAACTTTGCTCTTCTTGCTAAACCCCTATATCTGGCTGCTAAAGAAACCCCCAAGGACCCCTTACCTCTCCCTCCAAGAACTTACATTTTCCCCCTTTAAGTGTCTCCATATTTCTTGATTTAGAAAAAAAGAACCTCACAATTTGCTATGGCAGCCACCCAAATTTAACTAATGATACACTCCCTTGCAACTCATCCCTCCCTGTAACTATGTAAATAGGGGCCCCATCAGTCCTGTTCTTTTGGTGTAATGACTCCCTTACAAAAGAGGTCAACTCTTCCTCCCCTTTCCCATGTATCCCCGTCACTCTTGTCCCACAACTCACATTATATGGTCAAGCCGAATTTCTCTCTCTTACTACACAACCATCTAGCCGACAGAAAAGGGCCAGCTTTCTCCGTATGGTTGCAGGCATTGCCCTTGCCTCCTCTCTCTCGTCGAGGCGGCATCAGGTGAGTATCCCTAACACACAGTGTCTCAACGTCGCACGACCTAGAACAGAAACTCCAGCTAGTCATCGAGGCCTCTGTTGGCTCTATCACCTCCCTCCAACACCAGATCACCTCTGTAGTCTGAGTTGCCCTCCAAAGTCAACACACCCTGGACCTTCTGACAGCCGACAAAGGAGGTACCTGCCTCTTCCTACAGGAAGAATGCTGCTACCACATCAACGAGACAGGGGTCATTGAGGACAATGTGGATGCTCTGCAAAGCTTAAAGAAAAACTCCAATGCAGGCAGCGACAATCCACTTCCCCCATCCCCGACTGGTGGGGGACCACCCTCTATACCTGGCTGACACCAATCCTAGGCCACTTAATCCTTATCTGCATCCTATTCATGCTTGTCCCCTGTTTCCTCAGGTTTATCCTCAGTTGCATACAAGAAGTCTCTCGGATGGCGGTGAATCAGATGCTCCTCCACCCATATACCTTACTAAACACAGAAACCCCCGCAGCCGCCGTCCCCTAACCTACGGACCGTTGGCCGCCCGACTTCCTTCCGGCACCCACGTACAGCAAGAAGTAGCCAGAGACCAATCGTCACCCCATTACACCAAAGAAGTTGGGATGTAAGGCCAACAGGTCCGGGGAAGGGTCCAGGGAGCTAGTCGGAACCCCCGCCAAGGAGGCTGATGCAACCGACACCCGACATTGCCACAAACAGTCTTCCTGCTCCCCGAGTGGCGGAACTAATGGCTCTGAGGCTGAGGCAACCGACACCTGACATTGCCACAACACCCAAGAAATTACCAGTAAAGGGCTGCTACACACAGCAAGCACCTCCCCTGCGTCCACCTCCGTAAATTTTTTTGCACCCACACCAGGGTGCAACTTCTCTGGCCCCTTTCTCTCGGACCAGTGAACCTTGCCTGGGAGCATTCCCAAATAAAGCTTGCTTCAGGTCTCCTCCATCTTTGGTGCCGTTCCTTACATTTTATGCCGAAACCCGGGAGGGGCGTCCAGCCCCACATATTACCACGGGGCTACCCCTCCTGACCGGGGAACTCTGCTCACCCACCCAACCCGGCAGAAGTGGGGTAAGTCCTTCCTTCATTCCCCTTGACCCACGGGATCCCTACCCACTGGAATCCCTGTCCTTAACCACGGCCGCGTCAGCGTCTCCTCCATCCTGCCTCCAAGCCTCGGGTGATTGTCGAGACGTCAACCGGCTGACTGCTCTCCGATCCGCCGTGATCAGAGACGTATCTCTCTTTCTCTGTTCACCCGGGGACAGGCCGGATGTCATGGGGACTTCAGAATCCAAACTAGATCCTAAGACACCCCTGGGGTGTCTCCTGGCCAACTTTACAAAACTCGGCTTTTCTCAAGATCTCCGCAGTAGGCGGCTCATAGTTTATTCCACCGAGGCCTGGCCACAGTACCCTCTAGATATTCAATCTAAATGGCCTGCTGAAGGGACTTTTGATTTCAACATCCTCCACGATTTAGATAACTACTGCCTCAGGACGGGTAAATGAACCGAGGTCCCCTACATCCAGGCCTTCTGGTATTTACGCTTCCGCCCTTCCTCTGCATCGATTGTTCCACTTCCCAGATCCTTCTTTCCAAACAGACATCTCCTGCATCCAAGCCCCTAATTTCCTTTGACGATGACCCCTCTCCACTAACCGACACACCCGAATCTCTCACCACTCCCCGCTCCAGAGCTCCTCTCCAACACCCACTCTACCCTGGACTGGCCCCTCTCCCTCCTGAGCCCAACCCTGCACCCCGCAACCCTCCCCCGCTTCCCCCAGCAGCCTCCCCCTTGGCTTCCCCTTCCCCCGCTTCCTTCCCCTGCACCTCTCTCTCCTCGCCCATCTGCTCGCCAATCAGCTCACACATCCGCTCTCACCACCCCGACTCCCAAGACACAAACCTTCTCTTTCCCTTAAGAGAGGGAGCGGAGCAGAAGGATTCGTTAGTGATCATGTTCCCTTTTCCCTCCAAGATATCTCTCAAATAGAAAAGCGATTAGGCTCCTTTTCTGCCGACTCCTCCCACGACATCAAAGAATTTCGCTACCTCTCTCAAACTTGCGATCTAACCTGGCACATCTTTGTGATCCTAGCTTCTACTCTGACCCCCGATGAGAGGGAACGAATTCAAACTGCTGCCCGAAACCATGCAGGTCAGGTCCACCTCACTGATAACTATATTCCCGTCGGAGCCACTGCCGTTCCTGGCACCGATCCGGGCTGGAGTTATCAGGACGGCCAAGACGGTCGCCGAAAATGTGATCTAATGATCCAATGTCTCTTGGCTGGTATGCAGGCTGCCTCTCACAAGATTGTCAACTTCGAAAAGCTAAAAGAGATAACCCAAGAGCCCAATGAAACTCCAGTTGTTTAACTCAACCACCTTACAGAGGCCCTAACTCTGTACACCTGCTTGGACCCTGACAGCCCCACAGGCGCAGCAGCCTTGGCCACACACTTTATCACACAATCAGCTCCTGATATCAGAAAAAAAACTTAAGCGGGCAGAGGACGGTCCCCAGACTCCCATCTGAGACCTGGTAAAAATGTCCTTTAAAGTCTATAACGCCCATGAGGATTTGGCAGAATCCAGCCGACAGGCTCGGATGCACCGAAAGGTGGCCCTCCAAACACAAACCCTCGTACCGCCCTGCATCCGGCCATCTCCTATGGACAACATCCATGTGACCTGTCGAAGGCAACCCCAACAGGCGCCTGCTTCAAGTGCGGAAAAGAGGGGCACTGGACTCGGCAATGTCCCAATTCCCGGCCTCCTTCCAAGCCCAGCGTTGGCTGCAGGCTAACAGGCCATTGGAAGAGTGACTGCCCTACGACCGGCCCTCCCTAAGCACCTCCACGTGGAGAGCGAACCGACCCGATGTCTACCACTTGAACTCCTGGGATTGGCTGACGACTGACATCACCCAGACTATAAGACCCCCATCACCCTCGCCGAGCCCAGGGTAATGTTACAGGTATGGGTAAGTCCATCTCATTCCTGGTGGACACGGGGGCTACCTATTCGGTCTTCCCTACATATTCCGGGCCAGGTTTTCCTTCCCAGATCTCGGTTATAAGCATCGACGGTAAGCCGTCCTTCCCGCTCCAGTCTGGTCCTCTCTCATGTTACTTCGAAAGGCTCCCTTTCACTCATTCTTTCTTAGTCATACCGTCCTACCCGGTTCCTCTGCTAGGTTGTGATGTTCTCTTCCAATTAGGGGCCTCTCTCTAACTGGACAGACTTCATCCTAAGGTCCCTTCCTCTCAAATCCTGCTTCCCCTCCTCGGTCTGGCAGCAGAGCCCTCTCCCTCCTCACTTCCTCCTCCCACCTCCCCCAACTGGATAGACCCCCAGGTCTGTTATACATCAAAACCCATAATAGCGACACACCACCCCCCTGCCCTAATCCGTCTTAAAGACCCCTCCAAGTTTCCAGCCAGGCTCCAATTCCCCATTTCTGAAACTCTTCTAAGGTGCTTACGACCTATTATCACCAGACTCTTAGATCAGGGGCTCCTCGTCCCCACAGACTCTCCCTGCAACACCCCCATCCTGCCTGTCCACAAGGCCTCAGGAGATTACCACCTGGTCCAGGACTTCTGACTGATCAATGAGGCGATAATTCCCCTCCACCCGGTTGTGCCAAACCCGTACACTTTGCTCTCCCATATGCCCCCATCCAATACCCATTTTACGGTCCTCGATCTCAAAACCCCCTTCTTTATTATTCCCCTACACCCTGATTCCTATTTCCATTTTGCTTTCACCTGGACAGATCCGGATACCCAGGCTTCCCGCCAGCTCACCTGGACGGTTCTTCCCAGGGCTTCCGTGACAGCCCCCACCTCTTTGGACCGGCTCTGGCGCAGGACCTCGCTTCCTGCCCTCTCACCCCCAGTATAGTCCTCCAATACGTGGATGAACTCCTCCTCTGTAGCCCATCTCTCAGCCTCTCAAAACAGCATACTGCTGACCTCTCAATTATCACGGCTCTCGCGGCTATCGGGTCTCTCCAGCCAAGGCCCAACTGTCTACACCCTCAGTAACCTATCTGGGAATCCACCTTACCCCCACAACAAAGAGCCTGACAGCCGACCGCACCCAGGACATCCACGACCTCCAATCTCCAGAGACAGCTGACCAGATTCTTTTCTTTCTGGGCCTGATAGGATTTTTCCGACACTGGATCCCTAACTTTGCTCTTCTTGCTAAACCCCTATATTTGGCTGCTAAAGAAACCCCCAAGGACCCCTTACCTCTCCCTCCAAGAACTTACCTTTTGCCCCTTTAAGAGTCCCCGCATTTCTTGATTTACAAAAAAAGAACCTCACAATTTGCTATGGCAGCCACCCAAATTTAACTAATGATGCACTCCCTTGCAACTTATCCCTCCCTGTAACTACGCCAATAGGGGCCACATCAAGCCTGTTCTTTAGGTGTAATGACTCCCTTACAAAAGATGTCAACTCATCCTCCCCCTTCCCATGTATCCCCGTCAGCCTTGTCCCACAACTCACATTATATGGCCAAGCTGAATTTCTCTTTCTTACTACACAACCATCTAGCCGACAGAAAAGGGCCACCTTTCTCCCTATGGTTGCAGGCATTTCCCTCGCCTCCTCTCTCTTGTCGAAGCGGGCATCGGGTGAGTATCCCTTATACACAGTGTCTCAAAGTCCAACGACCTAGAACAGAAACTCCAGCTAGCCATCGAGGCCTCTGCTGGCTCTATCACCTCCCTCCAACGCCAGATCACCTCTGTAGTCTGAGTTGCCCTCCAAAGTCGACACACCCTGGACCTTCTGACAGCCAACTAAGGAGGTACCTGCCTCTTCCTACAGGAAGAATGCTGCTACCACATCAACGAGACAGGGGTCATTGAGGTCAATGTGAATGCTCTCCGACGCTTAAAAGAACTACTCCAACGCAGGCAGCGACAATCCACCTACCCCATCCCCGACTGGTGGAGGACCACCCTCTATACCTGGCTGACACCAATCCTAGGCCACTTAATCCTTATCTGCATCCTATTCATGCTTGCCCCTGTTTCCTCAGGTTTCTCCTCAGTTGCATACAAGAAGTCTCTCGGGTGGCGGTGAATCAGTTGCTCCTCCACCCATATACCTTACTACCCCAGAAACCCCCGGTGCCGCCCTGCCCTAACCTACGGTCCGTTGGCTGCACGACTCCCTTCCGGTGCCCACGTATGGCAGGAAGTAGCCAGAGACCAAATGTCGCCCATTACACCAAAGAAGTTGAGATGTAAGGCCAGCAGGTCCGGGGAAGGGCCCAGAGAACAAGTCGGAACCCCTGCCAAGGAGGCTGATGCAACCGACACCCGACATTGCCACAACAGTCTTCCCGCTCCCCGAGGGGCGGAACTAACGGTTCTGAGGCTGATGCAACCGACATCTGACATTGCCACAACACCCGAGAGGTTACCAATAAAGGGCTGCTTCACACAGCAAGCACCTCACCTGCGTCCACCCCTATAAATTTTGTTCGCGCCCACACCCGTCCACAAATTATCTGGCCCTTTTCTCTCGGAGCAGTGATCCTCGCCTGGGAGCATTCCCAAATAAAGCTTGCTTAAGCTCTCCTCCATCTTTGTTCCCGTTCCTTACATTTTGTGCCAAATCCCGGGAGGGGTACACAGCCCCACAAATTACCACGGGGCCACTAATCCAGACCGGGGACCTCTGCTCACCCACCCAACCTGGCAGAAGTGGGGTAAGTCCCTCCTCCATTCCCCTTGACCCCCGGGGTCCCTACCCACTGGACTCCCTGTCCTTAACTGAGGCCGCTTCAGGGCCTCCTCCATCCTCCCTCCGAGCCTCGGGCGATTGTGGAGACGTCCCAACCGACTGACTGCTCTCCGATTTACCGTGACCAGAGACATATCTCTCTTTCTCTGTTCACCCGGCGACAGGCCGGATGTCATGGGGACTTCAGAATCCAAACCAGATCCTAGGACACCCCTGGGGTGTCCTGGCCAACTTTTGAAAACTCAGTATTTCTCAAGATCTCCGCCGCAGGCTGCTCATATTTTATTCCACCTAGGCCTGGCCACAATACCCTTTAGACAATAAATCTAAATGGCCTGCTGAAGGGACTTTCGATTTCAACATCCTAAATGATTTAGATAACTACTGCCTCAGGACGGGTGAATGGTCCGAGGTCCCCTACCTCCAGGCCTTCTGGTATTTACGCCCCCGCCTTTCCCTCTGCGTTGATTGTTCCACTTCCTAGATGCTTCTTTCCCAACAGACATCTCCTACATCCAAGCCGCTAATTTCTTTTGACGATGACCCCTCTCCACTAACCAACCCACCAGAACTCTCGCCTCTCCCCACTCCAGAGCTCCTCTCCAACCCCCTCCCTACCCTAGACTGGCTCCTCTCCCTCCTGAGCCCACCCCAGAGCCCCCCCACCTCTCCCCCTCTTCCCCCAGCAGCCTCCTCCTTGGCTTCCCCTTCCCCCGCTTCCTCCCCCTCCACCTCTCTCTCCTCGCCCCTCTGCTAGCCAATCAGCTCACACACCCGCTCTCACCACCACGACTCTCAAGACCCAAAACTTCTCTGTCCCTTAAGAGAGGTGGCCGGAGCGGAAGGATTAGTTAGGCTTCATGTTCCCTTGCCCTCCAGGATCTCTCTCAAATAGAAAAGAGATTAGGCTCCTTTTCTGCCTACTCTTTCCACGACCTCAAAGAATTTCGCTACCTCTCTCAAGCTTACCATCTAACCTGGCACGACATCTTTGTGATCCTAGCTTCTACTCTGACCCCCGATGAGAGGGAACGAATTCAAACTGCTGCCCGAAACGATGCCGATCAGGTCCACCTCACTAATAACTCTATGCTCGTCAGAGCCACTGTCGTTCCTGGCACCGATCTGGGCTGGAGTTATCAGGACGGCCAAGATGGTTGCTGCAACTGTGATCTTATGATCCAATGCCTCTTGGTTGGTAAGCAGGCTGCCTCCTACAAGACTGTCAATTTCGAAAAGCTAAAAGAGATAACCCAAGAGCCCAATGAAATCCAGCCGTTTATCTCAACCGCCTTACAGAGGCCCTACTCTGTACACCCTCTTGGACCCTGACAGCCCCGCAGGCGCAGCAGCCTTGGGCAGCCACTTTATCACACCATCAGCTCCTGATATCAGAAATAAAACTTAAGGGGGAGAGGACAGCCCCCAGACTCCCAACTGAGACCTGGTAAAAATGTCCTTTAAAGTCCATAATGCCCGTGAGGATTTGGCAGAATCCAGCAGACAGGCTCGGATGCACCGAAAGGTGGCCCTCCAAACCCAAGCCCTCGTACCACCCTGCGGCCGGCCATCTCCCATGGACAACATCCACGGGACCCGCCGAAGGCAACCCCACCAGGGGCCTGCTTCAAGTGTAGATAAGAGGGTCACTGGGCTCACCAATTTTGCAATTCCTGGCCTCTTTCCAAGCCCTGTCCTGGCTGCAGGTTCAAAGTCCATTGGAAGAGTGACTGTCCTATGACCAGCCCTCCCTCAGCGCCTCCACACGGAGAGCGAACCGACCCGATGGCTCTACAACTCAAACTCCTAGGAATGGCTGACGACTGACATCACCCGGACTCGAAGACCACCATCACCCTCGCAGAGCCCAGGGTAACGCTACAGGTAACAGGTAAGTCCATCTCATTCCTGGTGGACACGGGGGCTACCTATTCGGTCTTCCCTACATATTCCGGGCCAGTTTTTCCTTCCCAGATCTCGGTTATGGGCATCGACGGTAAGCCGTCCTTCCCGCTCCAGACCGGCCCTCTCTCATGTTACTTCGAGAGGCTCCCTTTCACTCATTCTTTCAGAGTCATACCGTCCTACCTGATTACTCTGCTAGGTCGTGATGTTCTCTTCCAATTAGGGGCCTCTCTCCAACTGGCCAGACTTCATCCTAAGGCCTCTTCCTCTCAACTCCTGCTTCCCCTACTCGGTCTGGCAGCGCAGCCCTCTCCCTCCTCTCTTCCTCCTCCCATCTCCCCCACCCGGATAGACCCCCATGTCTGTGATACGTCAAAACCCGTAATAGTGACACACCACCCCCCACCCTAATCTGTCTTAAAGACCCCTCCAAGTTTCCAGCCAGGCCCCAATTCCCCATTTCTGAAACTCATCTAAGGGGCTTACGAGCTATTATCACCAGACTCTTTGACCAGGGGCTCCTCGTCCCCACGGACTCTCCCTGCAATGCCCCCATCCTGCCTGTCCACAAGGCCTCAGGAGATTACCACCTGGTCTAGGACTTCGGACTGATCAATGAGGCGATAATTCCCCTCCACCCAGTTGTGCCAAACCCGTACACTTTGCTCTCCCCTATGCCCCCGTTCAACACCTATTTTATGGTCCTCGATCTCAAAACCGCGTTCTTTATTATTCCCCTACACCCTGATTCCTACTTCCATTTTGCTTTCACCTGGACAGATCCAGATTCTCAGGCTTCCCGCCACCTCACCTGGATGGTTCTTCCCCAGGGCTTCCGTGAGAGACCCCATCTCTTTGGACAGGCTCTGGCGCGGGACCTCACTTCCTGTCCTCTCATCCCAGTATAGTCTTCCAATATGGGGATGACCTCCTCCTCTGTAGCCCATCTCTCAGCCTCTCAAAACAGCATACTGCTGACCTCCTCAATTATCTCGGCCCTCGTGGCTATCGGGTCTCTCCAGCCAAGGCCCAACTGTCTACACCCTCAGTAACCTATCTGGGAATCCACCTTACCCCCACAACAAAGAGCCGACCGCACCCAGGCCATCCACGACCTCCAACCTCCAGAGACAGCTGACCAGATTCTCTCCTTTCTGGGCCTGATAGGATTTTTCCGACACTGGATCCCTAACTTTGCTCTTCTTGCTAAACCCCTATATTTGGCTGCTAAAGAAACCCCCCAAGGACCCCTTATCTCTTCCTCCCAGTACTTACCTTTTACCTCTTTAGGAGTCCCCATATTTCTTGATTTAGAAAAAAAGAACCTCACAATTTGCTATGGCAGCCACCCAAATTTAACTAATGATGCACTCCCTTGCAACTCATCCCTCCCTGTAAATACGCCAATGGGGGCCCCACCAAGCCTGTTCTTTTGGTGTACTGGCTCCCTTACAAAAGAGGTCAACTCTTCCTCCCCCTTCCCATGTATCCCTGTCACCATTGTTCCACTACTCACATATGGCCAAGCCAAATTTCTCTCATTTACCACACAACTCTCTAGCGAACAAAAAAGGGCCACCTTTCTCCCTATGGTTGCAGGCAGTTCCCTAGCCTCCTCTCTCTCGTCGCTGCAGGCTTCGGGGGAGGAGCCCTAACACAAAGTGTCTCAACATCCCGCGACCTAGAACAGAAACTCCAGCTAGAAATCGAGCCCTCTGCTGCGTCTATCACCTCCCTCCAGCAACAGATCACTTCTGTAGCCCGAGTTGTCCTCCAAAGTCGACGCACCCTGGACCTTCTGACATCCGACAAAGAAGGTACCTGCCTCTTCCTACAGGAAGAAGGCTGCTATTACATCAACAAGACAGGGGTCATTGAGGACAATGTGGATGCTCTCCGACACTTAAAAGAAGAACTCCAAAGCAGGCAGTGACAATCCACCTCCCCCATCCCCGACTGGTGGCGGACCACCCTCTATACCTGGCTGACACCAATCCCAGGCCCCTTAATCCTTATCTGCATCCTATTCATGCTTGCCCCTGTTTCCTCAGGTTCTCCTCAGTTGCATACAAGAAGTCTCTCGGGTGGCGGTGAATCAGTTGCTCCTCCACGCATATACCTTACTACCCACAGAACACCCTGCTGCCGCCCTGTCCTAACCTACGGTCCGTTGGCTGCACGACTCCCTTCCGGTGCCCACGTACAGAGGGAAGTAGCCAGAGGCCAAACGTCGCCCCATTACACCAAAGAAGTTGGGATGTAAGGCCAGCAGGTCCGGGGAAGGGTCCAGGGAGCTAGTCGGGACCCCCCCCAAGGAGGCTGATGCAACCGACACCCAACATTGCCACAAACAGTCTTCCTGCTCCCCGAGTGGCGGAACTAACGGCTCTGAGGTTGATGCAACCGACACCTGACATTGCCACAACACCCGAGAGATTACCAATAAAGGGCTGCTTCACACAGCAAGCACCTCCCCTGCATCCACCCCCATAAATTTTTTTCGCGCCCACACCTGGGCACAACTTCTCTGGCCCCTTTCTCTCGGACCAGTGAACCTCGCCCGGGAGCATTCCTAAATAAAGCTTGCTTCAGGTCTCCTCGATCTTTGGTGCCATTCCTTACATTTTGTGCCGAAACCCGGGAGGGGCGCCCAGCCCCACACATTACCACGTGGCTAGCCCTCCTGACCGGGGACCTCTGCTCACCCACCCGACCCGGCAGAAGCGGGGTAAGTCCCTCCTTCGTTCCCCTTGACCCCCGGGGTCCCTACCCATTGGAATCCCTGTCCTTAACCACGGCCACGTCAGGGTCACCTCCATCCTCCCTCCGAGCCTCGGGCGATAGTGGAGACGTCCCAACCGGCTGACTGCTCTCCGATCCGCCGTGATCAGAGACGTATCTCTCTTTCTCTGTTCACCCGGGGACAGGCCTGATGTCATGGGGACTTCAGAATCCAAACTAGATCCTAAGACACCCCTGGGGTGTCTCCTGGCCAACTTTACAAAACTCGGCTTTTCTCAAGATCTCCGCAGTAGGCAGCTCATAGTTTATTCCACCGAGGCCTGGCCACAGTACCCTCTAGACATTCAATCTAAATGGCCTGCTGAAGGGACTTTTGATTTCAACATCCTCCATGATTTAGATATCTACTGCCTCAGGACGGGTAAATGGTCCGAGGTCCCCTACGTCCAGGCCTTCTAGTATTTATGCTCCCGCCCTTCCCTCTGCATCGATTGTTCCACTTCCCAGATCCTTCTTTCCAAACAGACATCTCCTGCATCCAAGCCCCTAATTTCCTTTGACGATGACCCCTCTCCACTAACCAACCCACCCGAATCTCTCACTCCCCACTCCAGAGCTGCTCTCCAACACCCACCCTACCCTGGACTGGCCCCTCGCCCTCCTGAGCCCAACACAGCACCCGCAACGCTGCCCCGCATCCCGCAGCAGCCTCCCCCTTGGCTTCCCCTTCCCCTGCTTCCTTCCCCTGCACCTCTCTCTCCTCACCCATCTGCTCGCCAATCAGCTCACACACCCGCTCTCACCACCCCGACTCCCAAGACCCAAACCTTCTCTTTCCCTTACGAGAGGTAGTGGAGCAGAAGGATTAGTTAGTGATCATGTTCCCTTTTCCCTCCAAGATATCTCTCAAATAGAAAAGCGATTAGGCTCCTTTTCTGCCGACTCCTCCCACTACCTCAAAGAATTTCGCTACCTCTCTCAAGCTTACCATCTAACCTGGCACGACATCTTTGTGATCCTAGCTTCTACTCTGACCCCCGATGAGAGGGAACGAATTCAAAATGCTGCCCGAAGCCACGCCGATCGGGTCCACCTCACTGATAACTCTATGCTCGTCAGAGCCACTGTCGTTCCTGGCACCGATCTGGGCTGGAGTTATCTGGACGGACAAGACGGTTGCTGCAACTGTGATCTTATGATCCAATGCCTCTTGGCTGGTATGCAGGCTGCCTCCCACAAGATTGTCAACTTCGAAAAGCTAAAAGAGATAACCCAAGAGCCCAATGAAACTCCAGTCGTTTAACTCAACCGCCTTACAGAGGCCCTACTCTGTACACCTGCTTGGACCCTCACAGCCCCACAGGCGCAGCAGCCTTGGCCACACACCTTATCACACAATCAGCTCCTGATATCAGAAAAAAAACTTAAGCGGGCAGAGGACGGCCCCCAGACTCTCATCTGAGACCTGGTAAAAATGTCCTTTAAAGTCTATAACGCCCATGAGGATTTGGCAGAATAGAGCCGAAAGGCTCGGATGCACCGAAAGGTGGCCCTCCAAATCCAAACCCTCGTACCACCCTGCGTCCGGCCATCTCCCATGGACAACATCCACAGGACCCGTCGAAGGCAACCCCACCAGGCGCCTGCTTCAAGTGCGGAAAAGAGGGGCACTGGGCTCGCCAATGTCCCAATTCCCGGCCTCCTTCCAAGCCCAGCCTTGGCTGCAGGCTAACAGGCCATTGGAAGAGTGACTGCCCTACGACCAGCCCTCCCTCAGCACCTCCACACGGAGAGCGAACTGACCTGATGTGTCTACCACTTGAACTCTTGGGATTGGCTGACGACTGACATAACCCAGACTAGAAGACTCCCATCACCCTCGCCGAGCCCAGGGTAACGTTACAGGTATGGGTAAGTCCATCTCATTCCTGGTGGACACGGGGGCTACCTATTCGGTCTTCCCTACATATTCCAGGCCAGTTTTTCCTTCCCAGATCTCGGTTATGGGCATCGACGGTAAGCCGTCCTTCCCGCTCCAGACCAGTCCTCTCTCATATTAGTTCGAGAGGCTCCCTTTCACTCATTCTTTCTTAGTCATACCGTCCTACTCGGTTCCTCTGCTAGGTTGTGATGTTCTCTTCCAATTAGGGGCCTCTCTCCAACTGGACAGACTTCATCCTAAGGTCCCTTCCTCTCAAATCCTGCTTCCCCTCCTCGGTCTGGCAGCAGAGCCCTCTCCCTCCTCACTTCCTCCTCCCATCTCCCCCAACTGGATACACCCCCAGGTCTGTGATACATCAAAACCCATAATAGTCACATACAACCCCCCTGCCCTAATCCGTCTTAAAGACCCCTCCAAGTTCCAGCCAGGCTCCAATTCCCCATTTCTGAAACTCTTCTAAGGGGCTTATGACCTATTATCACCAGACTCTTAGACCAGGGGCTCCTCGTCCCCACAGACTCTCCCTGCAACACCCCCATCCTGCCTGTCCACAAGGCCTCAGGAGATTACCACCTGGTCCAGGACTTCCGACTGATAAATGAGGCGATAATTCCCCTCCACCCGGTTGTGCCAAACCCGTACATTTTGGTCTCCCATATGCCCCCGTCCAACACCCATTTTACGGTCCTCGATCTCAAAACCCCCTTCTTTATTATTCCCCTACACCCTGATTCCTATTTCCATTTTGCTTTCACCTGGACAGATACGGATACCCAAGCTTCCCGCCAGCTCACCTGGACGGTTCTTCCCCAGGGCTTCCGTGACAGCCCCCACCTCTTTGGACAGGCTCTGGCGCGGGACCTCGCTTCCTGCCCTCTCACCCCCAGTATAGTCCTCCAATATGGGGATGACCTCCTCCTCTGTAGCCCATCTCTCAGCCTCTCAAAACAGTATACTGCTGACCACCTCAATTATCTCGGCTCTGTGGCTATCAGGTCTCTCCAGCCAAGGCCCAACTGTCTACACCCTCAGTAACCTATCTGGGAATCCACCTTACCCCCACAACAAAGAGCCTGACAGCCGACTGCACCCAGGCCATCCACGACCTCCAATCTCCAGAGACAGCTGACCAGATTGTCTCCTTTCTGGGCCTGATAGGATTTTTCCGACACTGGATCCCTAACTTTGCTCTTCTTGCTAAACCCCTATATTTGGCTGCTAAAGAAACCCCCAAGGACCCCTTACCTCTCCCTCCAAGAACTTACCTTTTCCCCCTTTAAGAGTCCCCATATTTCTTGATTTACAAAAAAAGAACCTCACAATTTGCTATGGCAACCACCCAAATTTCAGTAATGATGCACTCCCTTGCAACTTATCCCTCCCTGTAACTACGTAAATAGGGGCCCCATCAGGCCTGTTCTTTTGGTGTAATGACTCCCTTACAAAAGAGGTCAACTCTTCCTCCCCCTTCCCATGTATCCCTGTCACCCTTGTCCCACAACTCACATTACATGGCCAAGCCGAATTTCTCTCTCTTACTACACAACCATCTAGCCGACAGAAAAGGGCCACCTTTCTCCCTATGGTTGCAGGCATTTCCCTCGCCTCCTCTCTCTCGTCGAGGCGGGCATCGGATGAGTGTCCCTAACACACAGTGTCTCAACGTCCCACGACCTAGAACAGAAACTCCAGCTAGCCAAGGAGGCCTCTGCTGGCTCTATCACCTCCCTCCAACGCCAGATCACCTCTGTAGCCTGAGTTGCCCTCCAAAGTCGACACACCCGGGACCTTCTGACAGCCAACTAAGGAGGTACCTGCCTCTTCCTACAGGAAGAATGCTGCTACCACATCAACGAGACAGGGGTCATTGAGGGCAATGTGGATGCTCTCCGACACTTAAAAGAAGAACTCCAACGCAGGCAGCGACAATACACCTACCCCATCCCCGACTGGTGGCGGACCACCCTCTATACCTGGCTGACACCAATCCCAGGCCCCTTAATCCTTATCTGCATCCTATTCATGCTTGTCCCTGTTTCCTCAGGTTTCTCCTCAGTTGCATACAAGAAGTCTCTCGGGTGGCGGTGAATCAGATGCTCCTCCACCCATATACCTTACTACCCACAGAACCCCCCGGTGCCGCCCTGCCCTAACCTACGGTCCGTTGGCTGCACGACTCCCTTCCGGTGCCCACGTACAGCAGGAAGTAGCCAGAGACCAAACGTCGCCCATTACACCAAAGAAGTTGAGATGTAAGGCCAGCAGGTCCGGGGAAGGGCCCAGAGAACAAGTCGGAACCCCTGCCAAGGAGGCTGATGCAACCGACACCCGACATTGCCAGAACACTCTCCCCCTTTCCGAGGGGTGGAACTAACGGCTCTGATGCTGATGCAACCGACACCTGACATTGCCACAACACCCGACAGATTACCAATAAAGTGCTGCTTCACAGAGCAAGCACCTCCCCTGTGTCCACCCCTATATATATTGTTCGCGCCAACACCCGGGCGCGAATTCTCTGGCCCTTTTCTCTCGGACCAGTGAACCTCGCCCGGGAGCATTCCCAAATAAAGCTTGCTTAAGCTCTCCTCCGTCTTTGGTGCCGTTCCTAACATTTTGTGCCAAAACCCGGGTGGGGTACACAGCCCCACAAATTACCATGGGGCCACCCCTCCAGACCGGGGACCTCTGCTCACCCACCCAACCCGGCAGAAGTGGGGTAATTCCCTCCTTCGTTCCCTTTGACCCCTGGGGTCCCTACCCACCAGACTCCCTGTCCTTAACCGCGGCTGCATCAGGGCCTCCTCCATCCACCCTCCGAGCCTTGGGCAATTGTGGAGACGTCCCAACAGAATGACTGCTCTCCGATCTGCCGTGACCAGAGACGTATCTCTCTATCTCTGTTCCCCTGGGGACAGGCCGGATGTCATGGGGACTTCAGAATCCAAACCAGATCCTAAGACACCCCTTGGGTGTTCCCTGGCCAACTTTACAAAACTCGGCTTTTCTCAAGATCTCCGCCGCAAGTGGCTCATATTTTATTCCACTGAGGCCTGGCCACAGTACCCTCTAGACAATCAATCTAAATGGCCTGCTGAAGGGACTTTCGATTTCAACATCCTCCACGATTTAGATAACTACTGCCTCAGGATGATTAAATGGTCCGAGGTCTCCTACGTCCAGGCCTTCTAGTATTTACGCTCCCGCCCTTCCCTCTGCTTCGATTGTTCCACTTCCTAGGTGCTTCTTTCCAAACAGACATCTCCTACATCCAAGCCCCTAATTTGCTTTGACGATGACCCCTCTCCACTAACCGACCCACTCGAACTCTTGCCTCTCCCCACTCCAGAGCTCCTCTCCAATCCCCACCCTACCCTGGACCAGCCCCTCTTTCTCCTGAGCCCACGCCAGCAACCCACAATGCTCCCCCGCTTCCCCCAGCAGCCTCCCCCTTGGCTTCCCCTTCCCACGCTTCCTCCCCCTCCACCTCTCTCTCCTTGCCCCTCTGCTAGCCAATCAGCTCACACACCCGCTCTCACCACCACGACTCTCAAGACCCAAATCTTCTCTGTCCCTTAAGAGAGGTGGCCGGAGCGGAAGGATTAGTTAGGGTTCATATTCCCTTTGCCCTCCAAGATCTCTCTCAAATAGAAAAGCGATTAGGCTCCTTTTCTGCCGACTCCTTCCACGACCTCAAAGAATTTCGCTACCTCTCTCAAGCTTACCATCTAACCTGGCACGACATCTTTGTGATCCTAGCTTCTACTCTGACCCCCGATGAGAGGGAACGAATTCAAACTGCTGCCCGAAACCACGCCGATCAGGTCCTCCTCACTGATAACTCTATGCTCGTCAGAGCCACTGTCGTTCCTGGCACCGATCTGGGCTGGAGTTATCAGGACGGCCAAGACGGTTGCTGCAACTGTGATCTTATGATCTAATGCCTCTTGACAGGTATGCAGGCTGCCTCCCACAAGATTGTCAACTTCGTAAAGCTAAAAGAGATAACCCAAGAGCCCAATGAATGTCCAGCCATTTATCTCAACTGCCTTACCTAGGCCATAACTCTGTGCACCCACTTGGACCCTGACAGCCCCGCAGGCGCAGCGGCCTTGGCCAACCACTTTATCACACAATCAGCTCCTGATATCAGAAATAAAACTTAAGTGGGCAGAGGACGGCCCCCAGACTCCCATCTGAGACCTGGTAAAAATGCCCTTTAAAGTCTATAATGCCCGTGAGGATTTGGCAGAATCCAGCCGACAGGCTCGGATGCAATGAAAGTTGGCCCTCCAAACCCAAGCCCCCGTAGGCACCCTGTGGCCGGCCATCTCCCATGGACAACATCCACGGGACCCGCCGAAGGCAAGCCCAACAGGAGCCTCCTTCAAGTGCGGAAAAGAGGGGCACTGGGCTCGCCAATGTCCCAATCCCCAGCCTCCTTCCAAGCCCAGCCTTGGCTGCAGGCTAACAGGCCATTGGAAGAGTGACTGCCCTACGACCGGCCCTCCCTCAGTGCCTCCACGCAGAGAGCGAACCGACCCGATGGCTCTACCACTCAAACTCCTGGGATTGGCTGACGACTGACGTCACCTGGACTCGATGACACCCATCACCCTCGCAGAGCCCAGGGTAATGCTAAAGGTAGTGGGTAAGTCCATCTCATTCCTTGTGGACACCGGGCTACCTATTCGGTCTTCCCTACATATTCTGGGGCAGTTTTTCCTTCCCAGATCTCGGTTATGGGCATGGAGAGTAAGCCGTCCTTCCAGCTCCAGACCGGCCCTCTCTCATGTTACATCGAGAGGCTCCCTTTCACTCATTCTTTCTGAGTCATACTGTCCTACCCGATTCCTCTGCTAGGTGGTGATGTTCTCTTTCAATTAGGGGCCTCTCTCCAACTGGACAGACTTCATCCTAAGATCTCCTCCTCTCAACTCCTTCTTCCCCTCCTTGGTCTGGCAGCACAGCCCTCTCCCTCCTCTCTTCCTCTTCCCATCTCCCCCAACTGGATAGACCCCCAGGTCTGTGATACATCAAAACCCATAATAGTCACACAGAACACCCCTGCCCTAATCTGTCTTAAAGACCCCTCCAAGTTTCCAGCCAGGCTCCAATTCCCCATTTCTGAAACTCATCTAAGGGGCTTACCACCTATTATCACCAGACTCTTAGATCAGGGGCTCCTCGTCTCCACGGACTCTCCCTGCAATGCCCCCATCCTGCCTGTCCACAAGGCCTCAGGAGATTACCACCTGGTCCAGGACTTCCGACTGATCAATGAGGCGATAATTCCCCTCCACCCGGTTGTGCCAAACCCGTACATTTTGGTCTCCCATATGCCCCCGTCCAACACCCATTTTACGGTCCTCGATCTCAAAACCCCCTTCTTTATTATTCCCCTACACCCTGATTCCTATTTCCATTTTGCTTTCACCTGGACAGATCCGGATACCCAGGCTTCCCGCCAGCTCACCTGGACGGTTCTTCCCCAGGGCTTCCGTGACAGCCCCCACCTCTTTGGACAGGCTCTGGCGCGGGACCTCGCTTCCTGCCCTCTCACCCCCAGTATAGTCCTCCAATATGGGGATGACCTCCTCCTCTGTAGCCCATCTCTCAGCCTCTCAAAACAGTATACTGCTGACCTCCTCAATTATCTCGGCTCTGTGGCTATCGGGTCTCTCCAGCCAAGGCCCAACTGTCTACACCCTCAGTAACCTATCTGGGAATCCAGCTTACCCCTACAACAAAGAGCCTGACAGCCGACCGCACCCAGGCCATCCACGACCTCCAATCTCCAGAGACAGCTGACCAGATTCTCTCCTTTCTGGGACTGATAGGATTTTTCCGACACTGGATCCCTAACTTTGCTCTTCTTGCTAAACCCCTATATTTGGCTGCTAAAGAAACTCCCCAAGGTCCCCTTACCTCTCCCTCCCAGAACTTACCTTTTCTCCCTTTAAGAGTCCCCGCATTTCTTCATTTAGAAAAAAAGAACCTCACAATTTGCAATGGCAGCCACCCAAATTTAACTAATGATGCACTCCCTTGAAACCCATCCCTCCCTGTCACTACGCCAATGGGGGTCCCACCAGGCCTGTTCTTTTGGTGTAATGGCTCCCTTACAAAAGAGGTCAACTCTTCCTCCCCCTTCCCATGTATCCCCGTCACCCTTGTTCCACAACTCACATTATATGGCCAAGCCGAATTACTCTCACTTACCACACAACTCTCTAGCCGACAGAAAAGGGCCACCTTTCTCCCTATCGTTGCAGGCATTTCCCTCGCCTCCTCTCTCTTTTTGAGACAGGCATCGGGGGACGAGCCCTAACACACAGTGTCTCAACATCCCGAGACCTAGAACAGAAACTCCAGCTAGACATCGACGGCTCTGCTGCCTCTATCACCTCCCTCCAGCGACAGATCACCTCTGTAGCCCGAGTTGTCCTCCAAAGTCGATGCACCCTGGACCTTCTGACAGCCGACAGAGGAGGTACCTGCCTCTTCCTACAGGAAGAATGCTGCTACCACATCAACGAGACAGGGCTCATTGAGGACAATGTGGATGCTCTTTGACACTTAAAATAAGAACTCCAACGCAGGCAGTGACAATCCACCTTCCCCATCCCCGATTGGTGGTGGACCACCCTCTATACCTGGCTGACACCAATCCCAGGCCCCTTAATCCTTATCTGCATCCTATTCATGCTTGCCCCATCTTTCCTCAGGTTTCTCCTCAGTTGTATACAAGAAGTCTCTCGGGTGGCGGTGAATCAGATGCTCCTCCACCCATATACCTTACTACCCACAGAGACCCCGCTGCTGCCCTCGCCTAACCTACGGAAGTTTGGTTGCCCGACTCCCTTTTGGCGCCCACGTACAGCAGGAAGTAGCCAGAGACCAAACGTCGCCCCATTACACCAAAGAAGTTGGGATATAAGGCCAGCAGGTCCGGGGAAGGGCGCAGGGAGCTAGTCAGAACCCCTGCCAAGGAGCCTGATGCAACCGACACCCGATATTGCCACAACAGTCTTCCCACTCTTTGAGGGGTGGAACTAACGGTTCTGAGGCTGATGCAACCGACATCTGACATTGCCACAACACCCAAGAGGTTACCAATAAAGTACTGCTTCACACAGCAAGCACCTCCCCTGCGTCCACCCCTATAAATTTTGTTCGCGCCCACACCCGGGCGCGAATTCTCTGGCCCCTTTCTCTCGGACCAGTGAACCTCGCCTGGGAGCATTCCCAAATAAAGCTTGCTTAAGCTCTCCTCCGTCTTTGGTGCCGTTCCTTACATTTTCTGCCAAATCCTGGGAGGGGTACACAGCCCCACAAATTACCACGGGGCCACCAATCCAGACCGGGGACCTCTGCTCACCCACCCAACCTGGCAGAAGTGGGGTAATTCCCTCCTTCGTTCCCCTTGACCCCCGGGGTCCCTACCAACCAGACTCCCTGTCCTTAACTGCGGCCGCTTCAGGGCCTCCTCCATCCTCCCTCCGAGCCTCGGGCGTTTGTGGAGACGTCCCAACCGGCTGACTGCTCTCTGATTCACCATGACCAGAGACGTATCTCTCTATCTCTGTTCACCCAGCGACGGGCCGGATGTCATGGGGACTTCAGAATACAAACCAGATCCTAAGACAACCCTGGGGTGTCTCCTGGCCAACTTTTCAACACTCCGCATTTCTCAAGATCTCCGCCGCAGGCGGCTCATATTTTATTCCACCGAGGCCTGGCCACAGTACCCTCTAGACAATCAATCTAAATGGCCTGCTGAAGGGACTTTCGATTTCAACATCCTCCACGATTTAGATAACTACTGCCTCAGGACGGGTAAATGGTCCGTGGTCCCCTACGTCCAGGCCTTCTGGTATTTACGCTCCTGCCCTTCCATCTGCATCGATTGTTCCACTTCCTAGATGCTTCTTTCCCAACAGACATCTCCTACATCCAAGCCCCTAATTTGCTTTGACGATGACCCCTCTCCACTAACCGACCCACCCGAAGTCTTGCCTCTCTCCACTCCAGAGCTCCTCTCCAACCCCCACCCTTCCCTGGACTGTCCCCTCTCCCTCCTCAGCCCAGCCCAGAGCCCCCCCACCTCTCCCCCTCTTCCCCCAGCAGCCTCCTCCTTGGCTTCCCCTTCCCCCACTTCCTCCCCCTCCACCCCTCTCTCCTTGCCCCTCTGCTCGCCAATCAGCTCACACACCCGCTCTCACCACCACGACTCTCAAGACCCAAACCTTCTCTGTCCCTTAAGAGAGGTGGCCGGAGCGGAAGGATTAGTTAGGTTTCATGTTTCCTTTGCCCTCCAGGATCTCTCTCAAATAGAAAAGCAATTAGGATGCTTTCCTGCCGACTCCTCCCACTACCTCAAAGAATTTCGCTACCTCTCTCAAGCTTACCATCTAACCTGGCACGACATCTTTGTGATCCTAGCTTCTACTCTGACCCCCGATGAGAGGGAACGAATTCAAACTGCTGCCCGAAGCCATGCAGATCAGTTAACCTCACTGATAACTCTATGCCCGTCGGAGACACCTCCGTTCCTGGCACCGATCCGCGCCGGAGTTTTCAGGACGGTCAAGACGGTCACCGCAAATGCGATCTAATGATCCAATGCCTCTTGGCTGGTATGCAGGCTGCCTCCCACAAGACTGTCAACTTCAAAAATCTAAAAGAGATAACCCAAGAGCCCAATGAAACTCCAGCCATTTATCTCAACCGCCTTACAGAGGCCCTAACTCTGTACACCCTCTTGGACCCTGACAGCCCCCCAGGCGCAGCGGCCTTGGCCACCCACTTTATCACACCATCAGCTCCTGATATCAGAAATAAAACTTAAGCGGGAGAGGACAGCCCCCAGACTCCCATCTGAGACCTGGTGAAAATGCCCTTTAAAGTCTATAATGCCCATGAGGATTTGGCAGAATCCAGCCTACAGCTCAGATGCAATGAAAGGTGGCCCTCCAAACCCAAGCCCCCGTAGGCACCCTGTGGCCGGCCATCTCCCATGGACAACATCCATGGGACTCGCCGAAGGCAACCCCACCAGGAGCCTGCTTCAAGTGTAGATAAGAGGGTCACTGGGCTCACCAATTTTGCAATCCCTGGCCTCTTTCCAAGCCCTGTCCTGGCTGCAGGCTCAAAGTCCATTGGAAGAGAGACTGCCCTACGACCGGCCCTCCCTCAGCGCCTCCACGCGGAGAGCGAACCAACCCGATGGCTCTACAACTCAAACTCCTGGGAATGGCTGACGACTGACATCACCCAGACTCGAAGACCACCATCACCCTCGCAGAGCCCAGGGTAACGCTACAGGTAGCAGGTAAGTCCATCTCATTCCTGTTGGACACGGGGGCTACCTATTCGGTCTTCCCTACATATTCCGGGCCAGTTTTTCCTTCCCAGATCTCGGTTATGGGCATCGACGGTAAGCCGTCCTTCCAGCTCCAGACCGGCCCTCTCTCATGTTACATCGAGAGGCTCCCTTTCACTCATTCTTTCTGAGTCATACCTTCCTATCCGGTTCCTCTGCTAGGTCGTGATGTTCTCTTCCAATTAGGGGCCTCTCTCCAACTGGCCAGACTTCATCCTAAGGCCTCTTCCTCTCAACTCCTGCTTCCCCTACTCGGTCTGGCAGCGCAGCCCTCTCCCTCCTCTCTTCCTCCTCCCATCTCCCCCACCCGGATAGACCCCTATGTCTGTGATACGTCAAAACCCGTAATAGTGACACACCACCCCCCTACCCTAATCTGTCTTAAAGACCCCTCCAAGTTTCCAGCCAGGCCCCAATTCCCCATTTCTGAAACTCATCTAAGGGGCTTACGAGCTATTATCACCAGACTCTTTGACCAGGGGCTCCTCGTCCCCACGGACTCTCCCTGCAATGCCCCCATCCTGCCTGTCCACAAGGCCTCAGGAGATTACCACCTGGTCTAGGACTTCGGACTGATCAATGAGGCGATAATTCCCCTCCACCCAGTTGTGCCAAACCCGTACACTTTGCTCTCCCCTATGCCCCTGTTCAACACCTATTTTATGGTCCTCGATCTCAAAACCGCCTTCTTTATTATTCCCCTACACCCTGATTCCTACTTCCATTTTGCTTTCACCTGGACAGATCCAGATTCTCAGGCTTCCCGCCACCTCACCTGGATGGTTCTTCCCCAGGGCTTCCGTGAGAGACCCCATCTCTTTGGACAGGCTCTGGCGCGGGACCTCACTTCCTGTCCTCTCATCCCAGTATAGTCTTCCAATATGGGGATGACCTCCTCCTCTGTAGCCCATCTCTCAGCCTCTCAAAACAGCATACTGCTGACCTCCTCAATTATCTCGGCCCTCGTGGCTATCGGGTCTCTCCAGCCAAGGCCCAACTGTCTACACCCTCAGTAACCTATCTGGGAATCCACCTTACCCCCACAACAAAGAGCCGACCGCACCCAGGCCATCCACGACCTCCAACCTCCAGAGACAGCTGACCAGATTCTCTCCTTTCTGGGCCTGATAGGATTTTTCCGACACTGGATCCCTAACTTTGCTCTTCTTGCTAAACCCCTATATTTGGCTGCTAAAGAAACCCCCCAAGGACCCCTTATCTCTCCCTCCCAGTACTTACCTTTTACCTCTTTAGGAGTCCCCATATTTCTTGATTTAGAAAAAAAGAACCTCACAATTTGCTATGGCAGCCACCCAAATTTAACTAATGATGCACTCCCTTGCAACTCATCCCTCCCTGTAAATACGCCAATGGGGGCCCCACCAAGCCTGTTCTTTTGGTGTAATGGCTCCCTTACAAAAGAGGTCAACTCTTCCTCCCCCTTCCCATGTATCCCCATCACCCTTTTTCCACAACTCACATTTTATGGCCAAGCCGAATTTCTCTCATTTACCACAAACTCTCTAGCCAACAGAAAGGGCCACCTTTCTGCCTATGGTTGCAGGCATTTCCCTCGCCTCCTCTCTATTGTCGAGGTGGGCATCGGGGGAGGAGACCTAACACACAGTGTCTCAACATCCCGTGACCTAGAACAGAAACTCCAGCTAGACATCGAGGCCTCAGCTGCCTCTATCACCTCCCTCCATCCCCAGATCACCTCTGTAGCCCGAGCTGCCCTCCAAAGTCGACGCACCCTGGACCTTCTGACAGCCGACAGAGGAGGTACCTGCCTCTTCCTACAGGAAGAATGCTGCTACTACATCAACGAGACAGGGTCATTGAGCACAATGTGGATGTTCTCCGACGCTTAAGAGAAGGACTCCAACGCAGGCAGCGACAATCCACCTCCCCCGTCCCCGACTGGTGGTGGTCCACCCTCTATACCTGGCTGACACCAATCCAAGGCCACTTAAAATTTATCTGCATCCTATTCATGCTTGCCCCCTGTTTCCTCAGGTTTCTCCTCAGTTGCATACAAGAAGTCTCTTGGGTGACAGTGAATCAAATGCTCCTCCACCCATATACCTTACTATCAACAGAAACCCCCGCTGCCACACTCTCCTAACGTACGGACCTTTGGCTACACAACTCCCTTCTGGTGCCCCCGTACAGCAGGAAGTAGCCAGAGACCAAATATCACCCCATTACATCAAAGAAGTCGCGATGTAAGGCCAGCAGGTCCGGGGAAAGGCCCAGGGAGCTAGTCGGAACCTCCGCCAAGGAGGCTTATGCAACCGACACCCGACATTGCCACAGCAGTCTTTCCACTCTCCGATGGGCGGAACTAATGGCTCTGAGGCTGATGCAACCAACAACTGACATTGCCACAACACCCGAGAGATTACCAAAAAGGGCTGCTTCACACGGCAAGCACCTCCCCTGCGTCCACCCCTATAAATTTTGTTCGCGCCCACACCCGGGCGCGACTCTCTGGCCCCTTTCTCTCGGACCAGTGAACCTCGCCCGGGAGTGTCCCCAAATAAAGCTTGCTTAAGCTCTCCTCCCTCTTTGGTGCCGTTTCTTACAGAAAACATAGGCAGAACACTCTATGACATAAATCACAGCAAGATTCTTTTTGACCCACCTCCTAGAGAAATGGAATTTAAAACAATTATAGACAAATGGTACCTAATGAAACTTCAAAGCTTTTGCACAGCAAAGGAAACCATAAATGAGACCAAAAGACAACCCTCAGAATTGGAGAAATTGCTTGCAAATGAAGCAACTGACAAAAGATTAATCTCCAAAATTTCGAAGCAGCTCATGCAGCTCAATAAAAAAAAATCAAACAACCCAAACCAAAAATGGGCAGAAGACCTAAATAGACATTTCTCCAAAGAAGATATACAGACTGCCAACAAACACATGAAAGAATGCTCAGCATCATTAATCATTAGAGAAATGCGAATCAAAACTACAATGAGATATCATCTCACAACAGTCAGAATGGCCATGATCAAAAATTGTAGAAACAATAAATGCTGGAGAGGGTGTGGAGAAAAGGGAACTCTCTTGCACTGCTGGAGGGAATGTGAATTGGTTCAGTCACTATGGAGAACAGTATGGAGGTTCCTTAAAAAACTACAAAGAGAACTACCATATGACCCAGCAATCCCACTACTGGGCGTATACCCTGAGAAAACCATAATTCCAAAAGAGTCATGTACCAAAATATTCATTGCAGCTCTATTTACAATAGCCTGGAGATGGAAACAACCTAAGTGTCCATCATTGGATGAATGGATAAAGAAGATGTGGCACATATATACAATGGAATATTACTCAGCCATAAAAAGAAACGAAATTGAGCTATTTGTAATGAGGTGGATAGACCTAGAGTCTGTCATACAGAGTGAAGTATGTCAGAAAGAGAAAGACAGATACTGTATGCTACCACATATATATGGAATTTAAGGAAAAATTGGCATGAAGGACCTTGGGGTAAGACAGGAATAAAGACACAGACCTACTAGAGAATGGACTTGAGGATATGGGTGGGGTAGGGTAAGCTGTGACAAAGCAAGAGAGAGGCATGGACATATATACACTACCAAACGTAAGGTAGATCGCTAGTGGGAAGCAGCCGCATAGCACATGGAGATCAGCTCGGTTCTTTGTGACTGCCTGGAGGGGTGCAATAGAGAGGGTGGGAGGGAGGGAGACGCAAGAAGAAAGAGATATGAGAACATATGTATATGTATAACTAATTCACTTTGTTATAAAGCAGAAACCAACACACTATTGTAAAGCAATTATACTCCAATAAAGTTGTAAAATACTTAAACAAAAACAAAAGCAAACAAACAAAAAAAGAATTTTCACCTCACCTGGGATGAGCATCCCAGCACTGTGGGAGAAAATTTGATCACGAAATGTCTCCCAAATATTAGTCAAATTCCTGACCAAGAGGAGAGGACCAGTCACCAGCGATTGCATCCCTCCAATGTGAGCCAGTGAACCCTGATGAAACTCAGGAAGGAGAATACCTGCCATCTAGCAGCCATCAGACTGGAGCCACTCCTTATGATGATCCCTGAGGACACTCAGGATATGAAAATACAGGATCCAGGCCCCAGATAGCTGTGGTGCATTTCAAAGGAATGATTTCAGTGAGCCCAGAGCCTTGCATCTTCCCATACATAGAAAAACGCTAATTTCGTTAACTGCAGATGTGGCCTCATGGGCTTGAAACCCTCAAAATTCCCAATAACTCTCAACTTTCAGAGTGTGAATTTTTTTTTTAAGTCAACACGTGTAAAGCAGACACTTCCAAAGAGGAATAAAAGACAAATCTCAACATTTGGAACACTGGCACTGATGGCGGATGCTCCCAGAAAGATCTATCTGATGGAGCAGTTAAAACAGTTGTCACTGTTTTTCCACAAGATTGTGGAATGGACATTGACAGTGGGGAATTGTAACAGGGAAGAAGTAAATCGGACTCTATGTTGGATCTGTTTCTTTGACTTTAACCTTTGCTTTTTGTTGTTTTTATTATTGTAATTATGCATAATGCCCTGACTCAGGGAACCCAGCCCCTCTGCCTGAATGCTGAACTAAAGTGCCTCTGTTTAGCTCTCAGGGAGACAATCTGACCCTGCCCACATGTAAATGGCTGAAATTAACACATCCTCTCATCAAGGCTGGTCATTCCAAGGAGATGTTTTGCAAGACTGATGGCCCTTTTAACTTTACTTCCTCACTGCCACTCTCTTTCTAGTTTGCCTTTTTTACTTTACTTACTTCTCTGATTCCATAAAAGAAACTGGCATCCAGATCCTGATAAGATGGTTTTTGGAGACACTAGTCCGCCATCTTCTCAGTCGGCCCACTTTCCAAATAAAGTCGTATTCCTTGCCTCAATACCTCATCTCTGATTTCTTGGCCTGTCATGTGGCGAGCAGAGCAAGCTTGGACTTGGTAACAGTCCTGCAATGCTTGCACCTGGACACGCTTCTCCTCAAGCAACAAAATACAAGGAAACTATAGGGGACAAAAAACAACTGCATGCATGTGCAGTTAGGGCAAATTCTAGACAAAAGATACAAAGAGATTAAAAAACCCAGCTGCCACTTTTGAAGAGCCTGGAGCAAAAGCAGAGGGTTGGGAGCAAAAGCAGGGTACTGCGCATGCCCCCTGCACACAACACCACCTAAGGGGTGGGCACACCTCTTAAGCCACCCCTCCTGCCCGACCCCTGGGCACACCCCCACCCTCACTCCTTATAAGGAGCCAGCTCACGCCCCTCGGAGTGAGCAAGCAAGGGAACATGTTGTTCTCGCTTCCCCCTGCTGCAGCAGGAGTCCCAATAAAACTTGCCTGAATTTCTCGCCTGGCCTCTGATCAATTTCTATTGGTTAAGGAGGTCAAGAACACTGATTGGTGACATACTTTGTGGCAACACCACGAAGGGACTATCGCCCCCTTCCCAGGAGAGGATCTGGGCACCTCCAGGACCACTGAATGCTGCTTCCCAGTGCGTGACAAGCGGCCACCTGAACCTCTTGTTTCAGAGTCAGCAAGTTTGGTAAGTCTGCCTTCCTGGTCCCTGGGGGCCTCAGTACCCTCATTCAGGTAATGATTTCCCCCTCCCCTTGTCCCTTTTTCCTCACCAATTTCCCTTTCCCCTTTGTTCCTTTCCCTCTCCTGAAATATCTCTACTTCTCTCTCTGTCCTCTCTTCTGTCCTCTATTACTTCTGTCCTTTCCTTCCAAGAGAGTGGACGTCAGGCAGCTACAGCATCATTCCTCTCAGCTTGTGAGACCTCCTCCCTCTGGCTGACAATGGCTCACCTTGACGGGTGACAAGCAAAGGTGGGAGAGGCTCGCCTCACAGCTCACACCTTGGTCCAGCGTTTTCTTCCTGACCGGAGATTTTTGAGTGATAGAGGTTCAAACCTCATATCGTGTAGTGGCTGGAAGTCTGATCGTCCCAATATTCTCACCTTTATTTTCCTGCCACCAAGAGAACTCCCACTGGGAATGGACTGAAATGGCAGATTTCTATATACTAGTGTATGTATGGGTGAGAGTCACACCTGTGGGTTGGGGACCCACAGACGACATACAACTGGCTGTATGTCCAGGCTTGACTGCCCCGGTGGCCAGTGGATAGGGTGTTCCCTCCTTCACTGGCCCTTTGTGGAAGAGCACAGGTTGGTGCCTGAATAGACACCTGCAGGGGGTGGGTTGAAACTGAAATCTCCCTCTTTCTGTCTCTTTCTCTTTTTCAGTCTTTCCTCTCTCCCCTCCCTTTACCTCTCCCTTGATCCTGACACCTGCATTCCCGTCCCCTTTATGTTGAAAACTTCTTGTTTGTGTCTTTAAATTTTGTGATTTGTATCTTTGTTCGTGATGTAGTTTTGTCCGTCCAACTGCTCCTGCAAGTCTCTACTGACATTGTGGGCATGATGGAGCACTTGAGCCTTGAAATACAAACCCAGCCCACATTGCCTGAGACTCCAGCCTTTTAAGAGATCTATATTTACATTTGATTTTTCCCCCCACCTTATCTCAAGGAATAAATATTGTTTCACAGCAAACTATGATCCTATCTGACTGGGTGTTTTAAAATTTTTAAACTTTTGACAGACTTCCCAAATATCAAATTCCAATTGAAATTCTCTTGACTTCCAGTTAACTTTGGGATGCTTCAAAGGGCCCCTGGAACATCCCAAAGAGAGATCCTAAACTAACTGGGTTAATCTGTGAGGAGAGGCTTGTCAGGTTGTCTCTTAACGCTGACACGTTTAGGGATGAATTTATCAGGCTGGGGTTGACATTCTCACCTATCAGGCCGTCATGGTTATTCTGGCCCACTGTTGCACCCTGGATGAAAAGGAACATATACTAAGAAAGGACAGAGAACACACAGATGGCCTACTGGCCACCAATCCACACCACCAAATTTATCAGGTGGATGGGGATACAATCCCAGAACATGATCCACACTGGATCTATGAAGATCGTGTAGGCCAGGTTAGGATGAAACATTGTATTACTTGTCTATCAGAAGGAATGAAAAGGTGTAAGGTGAAGGCTGTAAATTATGATAAGGTCTGAAAGGTTACACAGGAAAAAAGATGAAAACCCTTCAGTCTTCCTGAGCCTGGTGAAAGAGGCATTCAGGAGGTACACCAATACAGACCCTGAGTCCTCAGAAGGAAGGACATTCTTGGCCATACATTTTGTCACCCAGGCTACTCCTGATGCCGGAGAAAATTACCAAAGCTTGAGGCTGGGCCCCAAACCCCATTGTAAACCTTGGTAGAGGAGGTCTTCAAGGCCTATAACAACCGAGACTTAATGGAGGAGGCCAATAACGGTAAGAGGCTAATAAAGAAAATGCAGCTTTAGGCTCCTCTGATCCACACACCACCTCGAGGGGACCCTGAAGGGCTGAGAAGGCTGGACAGACCACCAAGAAGCTGCCTGGGCCCCGAACCAGTGTGCTTTTTGTCGGAAAGGGGGGCACTGGGAGGGGGAATGTCCTGAGCGCCCTCCAGTGGGATGCCTGAAGGGCAACACTGACCAGCCCCAGTTCCTTGTGAATCTCTCAGATGCAAGATTCCCACACACCGAATGACTGGCCCCAAGCAACTGCCCTGCTCTGGGTCCCACTCAATCCATCCTCATTACTCCCACAGAGCCTTGGGTCACCCTCTATGTGGCAGGTAGGAGAACTGAATTTCTTGAAGACAGTGGAGCTGTCTGCTCTGTTCTGGCTTGGCCGGCTGGCCCTCTCTCCATGACTCTACTGTGATGGGAGTTGATGGACACCCAAAAGTAAGGCGATTTATGTCTCCCCTTGCCTGCAGAGTGGAGTCCATTGTTATTACTCCTTTCTATATATGTCAGAATGTCCTGTCCCTCTCCTCGGGAAAGACTTGCTAAATGAGTTAGGACCTAGTCTATTCTTAGGACAGGGTGAAGTCCAAGGAGGTAAAGAATCCAAACAGAGAATGCCATCTATTATGAGCCCCAGATGACCCACGTGTTGGGCATCAAAATATTCCCCAAGACCTCCCCAAAGAAATTAGAGAACAAGTAGATCCTGCAGTTTGGAATACCTTGGTGCCAGGAAAAGCAAACTGTGTTCCCCTGATAAAAATAAGGTTAAGGCCTGGGGAAAAATACACCTGGAAGAGAAAATATCCTTTAAAACCTGAGGACCTGAGGGGAATCCAACCACTGCTCAGCAAATTCCTAAAACATGGACTCATTAGGCCCTGCCAATCCCCATGCAACCCTCAATCTTCCCCCCTCAGAAGCCTAACAGAGAGTGTTGGTTTGTGCAAGACTTATGAGCAGTGAATAAGGCTGCCTCACCCAAGTGCCAGGGATTGCTCAGCATTTCTCTGTTTTGGACCTCACCGATACATTTTTTCTGTATTCCCCTACATCCAGACTTTCAATATCTTTTTTCCTTCGAATTGGATGGACACTGACACCCTAGAGGCTACCCAGTATACCTGGACAGTGCTTCCACAGGGTTTTCAGGACAGCCCCCATCTTTTTGGAAACATGTTAGCAAGAGAACTGAGGGAACGGAGCCTTGAGAAGGGAACCCTGTTACAATATGTTGATGACTTATTGGTAAGTAGTGAGACCAAACAAGATTCAGATCACAATACTCTTAGGGTCCTAAATTTTCTGGCAAAAAGGGGATATAAAATCTCTCCAACCAAGGCTCAGATCTTACAGCAACAGGTTCAATATTTAAGATTTGTTTTGAGCCCAGGGGCACAAGCCCTGGCCATAGATCCAAAAACAGCAATTTGTGCATTACCATCTCCAACCACAAAGAGACAACTCAGAGGCTTCCTTGGGATGGCTGGGTTCTGTTGTATCTGGATTCCAACTTATGGCCTTATAGAAAAAACCTTATATGAGGCTCTAAAGGGAGGAGAAAGGGAACCCCTTCAATGGAATGAGAACCACCGTCAGGCCTTTGAGACTCTAAAGACTGAGTTGAATAGAGTTCCAGCACTGGGGCTTCCAAATTTGGACAAGCCTTTTACCCTATATGTTCGTGAGACATCAGGGACAGCACTAGGAATCTGACCCAAAAGTTGGGACCAGATCAGAGACCAGTGGCTTACTTTTCAAAACAACTAACAAAAAGGAGCAGAACAATAACAAAGAATAAGACAATAAAATAAAATTTTAAAAGAATAAAAATTAAATAAAATTAGAAATAAAAATTCATAAAAGGCCTTGGTGGTGTTGCGGGGGGGTGGTGGGCAGGGCTCAGGCTCAGGACTCTCATGGCTGGAGGGGGCCCCAGAGGGATGAGGTTCAGGCCCAGGACCCCAGCAGGTTTGCCGAGGCCCAAGCTGGTTGGGGAGATGCTAGCTGTGTTCCCCTCTGATCTCCCGATGTCCCAAAGGTCTCTCTCCATCCCCACCAATCCCCACAACGTGGTTGGGCCCCTCCGCGTGTGGGAACCCCTCTCCTCCGCACCGCTGCCCCACAGGGAGGGGTGCCTGGTCCCATCACGCCTCAACCTTTCCTGCCCCCCTTCTTCCCCTCCACATCCTAGCCAGTCATGCTGGGATTCCTTCCATCCCTTTAGGTGTCCGAGGTACCCCACCAATGCCTGGTAGGTGCCCTAGTTGTGATAAGATGCAAACTCTGTGTCCTTCTACTCCACCGTCTTCTGACTCATTGGCCCTGGGATGGCCAAGCTGCCTGTGGGCAGTAGCAGCCACAGCCCTGTTGATTAGTGAGGCTTCCAAGCTCACCCTGGGACAACACCTAGATGTTAACCCCTCATCAGGTATAATCTGTGCCGGAAGTCAAAGGACATCACTGGTTGACTGGAGCAAGGTTAACAAGATATCAAGCCCCCCTAATGGGTACCCCTGTCGTTCCCTTAAAGGTATGAACCCGGCAACTCTTTCCAGCAGTCGAGAGTGGAGACTCAGTGCATCCCTGTATTGAGACCATAGAACAAACTTACTCCAGGAGGTCTGACCTTCTAGATGAGCCTCTTGACAGCCCTGAGGTCGAATGGTTTACTGATGGGAGCAGTTTTGTAGAAATGGGAACCCGAAAGGCGGGGTTTGCCATAGTTAGTCTAGATGAAGTTATAGAAGCCAACGCCCTGCCACCCCAGATGTCAGCCCAGAAGTCTGAACTAATTGCGTTAATGAGAGCTTTGCAAATAGGGAAGGATAAGAAATTAAATATTTTTACTGACTCTAATTATGAGTTGCATGTGCTACAGGTTCAGGCTGCCATTTGGAAAGAAAGAGGAATGTTAACCACTAGAAATTCCCCCATAAAACATAAAGATGTGATTCTGGCTCTTTTAGAAGCAGTGCAGCTTTCAACCCAGGTAGCAGTAATATACTGTAGAAGCCATCAGAGGGATGGATCTTTTGTGAGTGAGCCAAGGGAACAGCAAAGCTGATCAAATTGTAAAACAGGTATCATGATTGCAGGAACATGAACAAGTTATGGCTCTAGTAATTGCCCCCCCGAACTCCCTAGCCTTCCCCAGTGTTCCCCACAGGAACAAGAAAATGCAAAAAAATGGGGTATGAGAAGAGAAGCACAGGGTGTATAAAAAGGAGGATAAAGTTCTAATCCTACTGACCCGACAGTGGAAACTCACTAAGAGTTTACATGATGCCGCCTACTATGGGAGGGATGTACTATGGGACTTGACGCAAAAGGCTTTTTCAGGGAAGGGGCTTAAAAGAACAGTAAAAACAAGTAACACTTGCCTGTGATCTGTGTGGCTGTAATAACCCACAGACCCATCCAATCCCTCCTTCGTTACTCAGGGCAATTCAATGCCAAGGGACATATCCCAGGGGAAGACTGGCAGTTAGATTTCACCCAAATGCCCCCATGATCAGGATATAAATATCTTCTGGTGTTTGTCGATACTTTCATAGGATGAGTTGAAGCCTTCCACACCTGATCTACAAAGGCTATGGAAGCCTGTAAGTCCCTTTTTAAAGAAATAATTATTCAGTGTGGACTTCCAAAGTCCCTCCAGAGCGATAACGGACCCTTTATAGCCAAAATCACACAGCAGCTCACAACAGCCTTAGGGATAGGCTACAAGCTACACACCCCTTGACACCCCCAGTCTTCAGGGAAGGTGGAGAAAATGAACCATACTTTAGAGAAAACCTTAGCAAAGCTCTGCCAAAAAACTCATGAACCCTGGACCAACTTGTACTCCTCAGGGTCTGTGTAGCCCCCAGGAGTGGTCTGAGACTTAGCCCATTTGAAATGATATGGGAGGCCTTTTCTTACTACTACATTGTACTGGATGGAGGTGAACCAGGGCCTGAGATATATTACTAATCTAGGACAAGTTCAGAAGGCAATCAGGACTATGCCCACAAAACACTGCCAGCTCCCACTAAAAATACAGACGAAGGAGCAGTCCCTTCACAAATAAACCCCAGGGACCAAGTTCTTAAAACCTGGAAAGTTGGATCCCCGAAGACCAACTATTGCCAAAATGGAAGGTCCCCTATAAAGTAATTTTAACCACCTCCACTGCTGTCAAACTCAAGGGATATCTTGTTGGGTACCTTTGTCCACACTAAAGCTTTTGCCTCCAGAAGCCCCACAGGTCACAACACAAGAACAATACACCTGTGAGCCAGTGGAAGATCTGAGATATCTATTCAAAAGACAGGCACCATCAACTAATAAGTAAAATGATGTAGTGGGTTGGCTCTTATTTGAAGCCTTAATGGGACTTGGCACCTCTCTTGTTTCCTTGGTTGATGTGGTTCTTGACAACTGTCTGGCTGTTGATTACCTTCCGGCAGAACAAGGTAGAATCTGTGCGACAAGTAATACTTACTGCTGCACTTGGATCAATGCAACAGGACATGTAAAATTAATATTAAGGAAACATACACCCAGGCAGAGTGGCTTCATAAGTTTGGCAGGGGCGATGTCGCCTCCCTTGTCTGGTCAACAGTTAAGGAAGCCCAAAGTTAACCTTGTTCCTTCCCTTTCCAGGCCCTTTAGTGGCTACTGTTCTTCTCATTTGTAGCCCTTGTTTGTTTACATGTTTTTTAAAATTATATTTATTTTTTGGCTGTGTTGGGTCTTTGCTGCTGCATGCGGGCTTTCTCTAGTTGCGGTGAGCAGTGGCTACTCTTCATTGCAGTGCATATGTTTTTCATTGTGGTGGCTTCTCTTGTTGCATAGCATGGGCTCTAGTCCCCTGGGCTCAATAGTTGTGTGTGTGGGCTCAGTAGTTGTGGCTCACAGGCTGTAGAATGCAGGCTCAGTAGTTGTGGTGCATGGGCTTAGTTGCTCCGCAGCATGTGGGGTCTTCCCGGACCAGGGCTTGAACCCATGACCCCTGTATTGCCAGACGGATTCTTAACCACGGCACCACCAAAGAAGTCCCTGCCCTTGTTGTTTAACCTTTTGGTTAAGTTTGTGTCTTTAGGCTCCAACAGTTTGAAGTAAGGCTTGTGATGACTCAAGGAATTCAGCTCATTCCAGCAGAAAGTGGCCCAGGTCCCTATAGGTCCTTGGAACAATCAGAGAGGGAATTCTATACCTCTAGGGTAGGCTAGGGTCTGCAACCCTTGTCCAGCAGGAAGAAGTTTCAGAAGAAGAGAGCTTCGGCCCATTACCCCTTAAGAATAGGGCATCTAGTCTCTCAGGGGGCAATGAGACAGGCTGTGACCTGGGACCCTTTGCTACTGTGCTGCAATGCTTGCACCTGGATACACCTCTCCTCAAGCAACAAAATACAAGGAAACTATATGGGACAAAAAACAACTGCCTGCTTGTGCAGTTAGGGCAAATTCTAGACAAAAGATACAAAGAGACCAAAAATCCCAATTGCCACTTTTAAAGAGCCTGGAGCAAAAGCAGGGGGTCAAGAGCAACAGCAGGGTACTGCACATGCCCCCTGCACACACCACCAACAAGGGGTGGGCACACCACCTGAGCCACCCATCCGACACGACTCCTGGTCACACCCCTACCTTCACTCCTTATAAGGAGCCAGCTCACAACCCCTCAGGGAGGGAGCAAGCTAGGAAATCTGTTGTTTGTTCTCTCTCCTCCATGATGCAGCAGGGGCCCCAGTAAAGCCTTGCCTAAATGTCTTGTCTGGCCTCTGATCACTTTCTATTGATTAAGGAGCCCAAGAACCCTGGTCAGTAACACCTCCAGCTGCATAACATTGGCAAGGAGACCCAGGTGCCACTTCTATATGGTGGGCAGGTCCAGCCAACACCTTTCTCCACAGGGGTTACCTAGAATACATGGATAAACTAAAGTTCTGCCCAAAATAATATTACAGAAGTACTGACACCCAAGAGGTGATAGGCCCTTGGGATAAACCTCTGCCAAATACAGGCTGCAACTAGAAATATACCATATAACTGAGCACAACCTTATGAGGCCTTCTGGGTGTGGACCGCCCCCACTTGCCTCTTGTTTGTAGAAAAGCTTTAGTCTTCCAGGCCTCCCTTGAGTCATAAAAACCTGTCTCAAGAGTTAATGACTGCAAGAACGTAAACATGTAGTAACAAAAGATAGCAGTTGGGTCAGGAGAACTGGTAACAATTTAAACAATAGATCACCCACATAGCAGAGTCACATAAACTTTAGTTCCTCCATGAAGGACATGGATAACAGTGTCTGATGCACAGCCCTTAGCTGTTTTGCAGATACTAAAACCTGCACCAGAAGGAAGAAGCTAACTGCATCATGACCATGAGCATGTAGCCCCCAGACCAGCTGGAGCCTGAGTATTGATGATGTTAACCCCTGTGACACCACACTTTTACCTCACCATCAGACAGAGAATTGTGCATGAGCTGATCACAGACCCTGCAGCTCTCTCCCTCACTCTATCTTTAAAAACCCTCCCCTGAAACTCATCAGGGAGTTTGGGTCTTTTGAGCATGAGCCACCCACACTCCTTCCTTGGCTCCTGCAATAAACCCTGCACTTTCCTTCACCACAACCTGATGTCAGTAGATTGGCATTGCTGTGCACTGGTGAGCTGACCCAAGTTTGGTTCGGTAACAACCAGAATGCCCAGACCTAGAAAGTGCGGCTAAGTGGCCTGTCACTCAGATTGCCCTAAGGTGAGCCCCTACCTGAACTGCATATGGCCCCCAGAGTTTAGCCAATCAGCAGTGTTCATTTTGAATATTCTGACACCCAGAAAATTTAGGAAAGGAGAGATGCAGCTACTACCAGCAGACACAGCATCAAGGCTAAAGCTCACCAACAAGTGGAAGTTTTGCCCCAAGCCATTTTTTCAGTGGTCTGGAACCCATAATAACCCAATTGCACATCCTCCTACAAAGCTGCCCATATATCAGCCATAATGGCCTAGACGTGCTGTCTGTAATGCCAATTGTTCGATAAGTTGTAAAGATTACTTTAATGGTGGGACACAACACAATGACTCTAAGATAGATAAAAGACAGAACTTTTTAATAACTTGCAGTCCCAAACAAGAGAAGGCTGCCAGGCAGGGTTAAATGAGAGGTTGCACCTGGGACAGGGTAACAGCAAGTTGAAGCTCTAGGGGGCAGCTTGTACACGGCAAGTGGGCTGTCCTTAGCTAGGTGTTGTGGGCTCCCTGTGGGTTGGCTAATTTAAATAAGTTATCAGACATAAAGGCATAAGAGTATCCCTAGTTGTCTGATACCCGACCCTCGGGCAATTTTAGCTGCTGCATAGTGCTTTGAGTGTGAGATACCAAGGGAAGTGATTGATGTGTGGACATAATAAGCTGTTCAGGAAGGGGAACTACCAGCCTCCAGCCAGGACCTCAAATTTCAGTCGACAGCATTTAAAAAAAGGATACGAGAGCAACATTCTGTTGTAGCCAACTGGAAGATAGAGGAGGAACTTTCATTCAAAAGTTTGTTTGGATGTCCAGACTGATAATGACACACACATTCAAAGAGGGTACAAACATGTTTATTACTCACATAATGGAGGCTTTCTGGGGAGGGCAGAGCAGCTCCCAGGCAGGTCCTACACAGCTTGAAGAAAAAGGAAAGGAGACTGGCTTGGGGTTTGTATGATGGTTAGGGGTGGGGCTGAGACGAGGATTCCCATGCATGGATTGAACTTTCCACCTGCTCTAAAGTAAGGAGCACCTAGGCTTTCTTACCATCTTGCCCAGTTGTGAGGCAGAAATAGAAGAAGGAGAAGTTGGATTAAAAGCTGTCAAAAGCCAAATACCAAAACAAGTAGTGTTTTATAGACACATAGCTTGAACCACAGAATTTGGCTCGAGTATGTTGGAGTATATACATCTACTTTTAGTCCAAAGTTAAATAATTATCTCTCTTTTAAGGTATTTCAGACCTATAGCAACTACAGCTAAGTATCGTAGCCTTCTACCAATTTTTCACCTGTTTCCTCCACCCCCCCAAAATAGTTGAGAGATCGAGAAGACATAGGGATTGTGCAACGGGAAGCAGGGCTTTCAGGAGGATAAGTATTTAAAGGCTTAATGCACTTTTGAAATTGCATTTGTCACTACACTTAGGCAAACTTAATGTTGTCCAGAATAAATATTATATTTTTACAGCTTTGATTATTGCTGTTTTGTCCTTGTCAAGAGTTGAGCTTGTAAAAAATTAATAAAGACACCTGCATTAAATAGAGCCAGGAAACCAGCAGGGGGCGCTCGCACGCCCTCCAACAGTAGCAGAGCCCTACAGGAGGAAGAAAGATCCTCTTCCTTCCTGATGAGGACCCAGCCAATAAGAAGCCATGGCCTCTTTGTTTACAACAGTTCCTCCCAACATCCTTTTCCCCTCATAAAGGAGTTCTACTTCCCTTGCTATGCAGGAGCTTTCAGGTACCTCCCCAAGTATGCAGACCTCAAATTGCAATTCTCTGCTGACCCTGAATAATCCCATCTTTGCTGGAGAAATATATGCAGTCTATTTGTCTTAGGTCAACACACTTCACAGTATTGCTGCTTAGAATCCATTTTGTTTGGCAAACTGACCTGCAGGGACCTTAGCTGACATTAGCCCCTCATGCAAGCACATGTCCTAGACAGCTGCCCACAGAGTCACAAGTGAATAAGTTCCTAATATGACTCCCCCAACAGCCTTTCTGATCAACAACCCCTGTGGCCTCCCAGGGCCTTCCCCTTTCATTCCCCTTAGATAAGACCCCAAAGAAATTCACCAGACCCTGCTCTTCTGGCTTGAATTGACCAATCCAGCCTTGGTCCAGGAACCCCAAAGCACTACACCCATGACCCTAATAAAGGCATGTGCTCCAGGTCCTGTCTCTCTCTCTCTGCATTCACCTTGATGTCCCCAGTGGGCCCTCCAGGTGTACTGTGTCCTTCCTCCAGAGCCTCTGAGTAATTACTTCACTATTTCAATTTCTCTTGTGGTCTGTTGTTGAACTGCAACTCACCAGCCATCTGGCACCCTGCCCCACTTAACACATGTTAATTTAACAAAGTCATAACAACAGGCATCATGAGCAGGAACGTGGAGTTGCCCCTTAGCTCTCGTGGGTAATTCTCCCTGGGGGAGGCCCACCACTTGCTGGCATTTGTGCTGCAGTGTACCACCTACAAAGATGCTTCCTATCCTATAGTGCTAACTCTGAAGGGGACAACCAGAGTTTTCACAAACCTCAGAGCAATGCTCATCCGAGCTGATTTGAGTTTCTGTGGACATGTCTTCTACCCATCAGTGCCCCACAGATGGTGAATTCCCTCGGAGGGTGTTAGACTTCAGGTATAACTGTTAGGAAAACTGGCTAAGATTTTCATTAGTTAAAGGCTGGGACATACAGGTGACAACCCCTGTCCAAGCGTGCACTACCAGATAAAGGAGGGGACTCCCTTAGAAAAAGGAGACTCCCTTCCTCTGTATTTTCAGGACTCCAGTAGTAATGAGTACAATTAGGGCACCCTGGCTCAGGAAAGCATGGAGCCTCAGGAAGGCAGGTACACCCAAGGCCTCTGGTCCCTCTCTTGCTACAAACATTGCTGCTGTTGCACCTCCTCCCCCAATCCTGTGGGATATTGTGGGCCACGGCAACACATGGTGGCAAAAGATACAATGGTCCTACATAAACAGCCTGAACACCTAGTGCCTTCCCTGCCTAAAATACCCAGGAAGTTAGCAAGCTCCTCACTAACTATAAAATGCCCATAGAATCAGGCTGGACATAGCTCAGTGCCCTGGTGAACTAGTATGCCAAAACATTGTTTCTATGCCCTCAGAGTGTAGGGTCCAGTCCCAGTGATCCTGCCACCATCATACATGAGGGCGTGAGGGCCAACCCTATCCCTGTGAGGCTGATTGTGACACCCTGGAGAGGAAAGCAGATACCTATGAATTCAGCTTCTGAGGACATCCATCTTCCCAGTAATAACCCATAAGGTCAGAGCAGTGGGGGATTTGAAACTGAAACTTGAAATTTCATGCATCTCGGGATTCAAAATATTTTTAAAGATTTTGTACAACAGGAGGAATAAAAAGGGACCAACTGACTGTTAAGAGTATTTAAATTTCTGTGACCTACTACTTACCATCACAGAAATAAGACAACTAGTTGGTATTACCAAAGACCTGAAAATTCATAACCTTTTAAAAGAACCCTAGGATCTAGCAGCCAAAACTTGCAGAGAAAGTATAAAAGCTGCCTGATTTGGCCACTTCTTAGGTTTCCATTTCTATGGGACCTCCATGTGCATGAATTTAAATTTGTTTCTTTTTCTCCTGTTAATCTGTCTTGTGTCAATTTGATTAGTCCAGCCACAACAACTCAAGTGGGAAAGAGGGGGAAATTTTCCCCCTCCCCAGTGGTTGGTGAGTCAGCCAGGGGGCTGGCTGGACCTGTTTCCCACTCTGAGGCTGCTGCAGCTGAGAGATCCTGGGACATGTGACAAAGGCCAGCAGAAGGTAAGATTTCTTACATGTCAGCCTCCTGATCTCTGACCCCAAGGTCTCTTTCAAAGGGAAGTGGTGAGAGTGCCTTTTCTCTCTCTCTCTCTCACTCAGTTTAGATTATCAGGAGAAAATAATTGTGGAACTAAGTTCCTTGGACTTAGCAACACTTGTGGATTCTTCTCTCAAAGATAGTCACTGTTGCGTGTGTGTGTGTGTGTGTGTGTGTGTGTGTGTGTGTGTCTGTTTGCCTGTCTATTGTGTTGTTTGTCATAAGGAGGAAGAAATAGGGAAGAATGCAGGCAGAGTCCCTATCAGCCTGCTCTCTGAGCCAGGCTCACAACCTGGTGAGTTAACCATTCTCACCGGACCACTGTTTCTTCAGTCAAACTCAGCTGTGGGTTCTGTATGTAAAACGGGAGGAGGTTTTTGTCTTCCATACTTTTCTATGTGCCTAGAGCTTGGCCTTGTGTCCAGTGGGAATATTCTCTGTGGTCTCTGACATCTGAAAGGTGCATCAGGTGGCCAGTTGAATAGACTGGGATTCTGAGACACAAAGTCACAAGCAGCACTCTCTTTGTCTGGCTGTGCCAGCTCCCAGGGGAGTTTTTTTTAAGGGGTACCAGTCCACAAGGGGCCTTTTTCATATCAACCTCTGTTGCTTGTTAATGCTGGACAAATTCCATTCCAGTAGCATCTGCCCAGTGCATTGATTAGCATATTTACAGCAGGAGGTGCCCCACATTATTTGTGGGACGCTGGAGACACCTTTTTCACTACACCATTCTTACAGCCAGCAGCAAGGAAGAGCTTTCACCTTCTTAGACTATATCTGGGAGTAAAATTTCTTGATCTTGTGAGGGCTATATACTCTCTTGTGAGATGCCTCTAACATCTTTGGGTAAACCAAAAAATGCTTATTGGTTTGAGTAACCTTTTTAAATTAATATAAGATCCTACTTGTCAATGGCCAGGCAATAGATACTTACAATTGGCTGTATTTAAAAGGGAAAAAAATTGAGAGCTCTCATCATAAGCAGCTGTCATACTGGTACCTATGGGAGGATCAAATTGAAAAGAAAACAATTATAATGACCAGCCTTAAGGAACTCCTTATGAATATGAAAGAATAGAAATTAGTCTTAAAGCAAAATCCAACATCAATTCTCCTTTTCAAAAATTGATCTTTCTTCTCAGCAATTCCCCAGATCCTCTTACAAATAATCAGGAAATAAATCAGCTGGAGTACAATATTTAAGGGCTTAAAGGAACAACTCTCTTTGTCTTGCAAATTCCTACAAAACTACAAGTACAACTCTAGAAACAAGTCAAGGCCCACCTATCTTTACCATCCTAAGACCTCACCTATTCCTCTCAAAATTGCTTGTAGATAGTCTTAAAGATCAGGATATTGGAGCAAAGTTGCCCTGTGCTTCAAAACTATTTTACTAATAATTATCCTAAGACTTATAATAGACAAATATACTCTAAAACTCCCAGGAGAAAACTTACATTTTTATTTATTGTCCTTTAAGATATAAATCTTATCATGCCTCGGAGAGGACCCAGGTGGCAGACTAGGAGGATATGGAAGTCACCTCCCCGCACGAACACATCAACATTCATCTACCTATGGAACAACTCTCACAGAAAACCAATGGGAAACTGGCAGAAGGTCTCTTATATAAACAAAGGTGCAAGAAAGATCCCCACGTAACCAGGTAGGATGGGGGAAAAAAGCATCAGGATGGGTCCGGTGCCCCTGGGAGGGATCTGTGAAGGAGGGAAAGTCCACAGGTGCAGGACTTCAACCTGAGGAGCTCACTTGCCTGATAGGAGATTCACTGGGACAGACAGAGGGGCTGGAGGGGCCTGGACTCTGCTGTCAAGGAGGGCACGTGTGCAGGCTTGCTAGCAATCAGGTTGGAAGGAGACCTATGCTGATGGCTGCCACCTCACCACACTTCCCAGCCCCAAATCCACACCAAGTGGGGCTGCTAGCAGCAGCCAGGAGCTGAATATTGAGCAGATAGGCCCTGGAGAAGACTTGATCTAGCTCCACAGAGACAGCCTGGAGGGCTTTGGGTGTGGTCTTGGCTGAAACTTAGAGCCCACTGTCAGTATGTGCATAGTGGGAGTGGGTCCAGCAGGGGTGGACTTTGTTGGTGTGCACACCAGGTGGCACCACAGAAATGCATGCCTTGGGAAGACAGCCCCTGGGGAGGAGTATGCAGTGGTTCATTTCCCAGTGGGAGCTCTCCCATTCCACCCGACCCACACCACAGCTTGAAGCTAGACCTAGGGTGGACAGGTCCTGGGAAAGCCCTGCCACATAGGCAGCCCAGGTCCCAGGCTGTATCAGCAGAGCCACCTCAATTTCTGCAGCCACAGTACCACAGCCCCAAGCACCAGCCTAGCACCAGGTCTGGGACAAACACAACAGAGAAAGGGACATGATCTTGGCCTTTCTCTAGGCAGAACCATGGACACCTGCACAGGTGGCACTTAGGTCCTTTTGACCACTTGGTCGTAACTTGCTTCAGCAATCACCTCCTTGGGGACAGAGCACACACTTAAGGGCAATGGAGCCTTATGAAACCTGACCCTCAGGGCATCTACTCTAACAACTGGGGAACAGAACCTCCCCCCAACAGGGCTGTGACAGCCATGGAGCAAATAGGAGGCCCTGCTCAATAACCAGTGCAGGCTCCGGGAAGCACAACACTAACCCCCTATCAAGGGGATAATGGACAGAACACTGAAAAAAGATGTGACTGGCATCCATACCAAAAACAACTCTCACACCAAAAATACTGGATGCACACAGTCTGCACAGGGATGCTCCCACATAAAAGCACCTCTTCAAGACCACAGTAGATAACTGTTTCCCCTAAATTCATAGAGACAGAAAAACTTAAGTAAAATGAGAAAGCAAAGGAAGGGCTCCCAATTAAAAGAGGAAGAGCAATCCCCTGAAAGAACAAATAATGAAATAGACCTCACCAGTCTACTAGACACTAAGTTGAAAAAGGAAGTAATAAAAATGCTAAAGGAATGAAAAAAGATTATCAACAGAAATACAGATCCTTGTAACAAGGAACTAGAAACTATAAAACGGAACCAATCAAAATTAGACAACTTAATTGCCAAGATACAAAACCAACCTAGAAGCAATGAATAGCAGACCGAAGAATGCAAAAGAATGAATAAGTGACCTGGAAGATAGAATAATGGAAATAACTCTATCAGAACAGCAGACAGAAAGAAAAATTTTTTAAAAAATGAAAGCTGCATAAGAGATCTATGGGATAATATAAAGCATGCCAACCGACATACAATAGGGGTTCCAGAAGAAGAGAGAGAGAAGGAGAAAAAAATGTATTTAAAGAAATTATGTGGGACTTCCCTGGTGGTGCAGTAGTTAAGAATCTGCCTGCCAGTGCAGGGGACATGGGTTCAAGCCCTGGTCCAGGAAGATCCCACATGCCATGGAGCAACTAAGACCATGCGTCACAACTGCTGAGCCTGTGCTCTAGAGCCCAGGAGCCACAACTACTAAGCCTGCATACCACAACTACTGAAGCCCGTGCACCTAGAGCCCGAGCTCCACAACAAGAGAAGCCACCACAATGAGAAGTCTGTGCCCCACAATGAAGAGTAGCCCCCACTCACCACAACTAGAGAGAAAGCCTGTTCACAGCAATGAAGACCCAACACAGCCAAAAATAAATAAATAAATGTATTACAAAAAAAAAAAAAAGAAATTATGGCTGAAAATTTTCCTAAACCTAAAGAAAAAAACAGATATTCGGGTACAGGAAGCACAGAGGGTTCCAAACTAGATGAACCCAAACAGACCCATACCAAGACATCATAATTAAAATGGCAAAAGTTAAAGATAAAGAGAGGATTCTAAAGGAGGCAAGAGAAAAACAAAGAGTCAGTTACAAGGGAACCCCCATAAAGCTGATTTTTCTTCAGGTATTTTGCAGAACAGAAAGAGGTGGCATGATATATTCAAAGTCCTGAAAAGGAAAACCCTGCAACCTAGGATACACTACACAGCAAGATTGTCATTAAAAATAGAAAAAGAGATAAAGAATTTCTCAGACAAGCACAAACAAAGAGTATAGAAATACTAAACCTAAACATGCTACTAAAAATAAGTGGATCAATTATGAAATCAAAGGGGAAATTGGAAAATACCTCAAGACAAATGACAATGAAAACACAACCTTGCAAAATCTATGTGATGTAGTTCTAAGAGGGAAGTTCATTGTGATACAGGCCCTCCTCAAGAAACAAGAAAAATCTCACATAAATAACCTAAACTACTATCTTAAAGAATTAGAAAAAGAACAAATAAAATCCAAAGTCAGCAGAAGGAACTAATAAAGAGCACAGAGGAAATAAATAGAGATTTAAAAAACAATAGAAAAGATCAATGAAACCAAGAGCTGGTTTTTTGAAAAGATAAACAAAATTGACAGACCTCTAGCCAGGCTCACCAAGAAGAAAAGAGAGAGGACCCAAATAAAGAAAATAAGAAAGAAAGAGGAGAAGTAAAAACTGATACCACAGAAATGCAAAAAATTGTAAGAGAATACTAAGAAGAGTTATATGCCAACAAATTGGGCAACTTAGAAGAAATGGACAAGTTTCTAGAAACTTTCAGCCTGCAACAGTTGAGTCAAGAGAAAACAGATAATTTGAACAGTCTTGTCACTAGAAGTGAAATAAAATCTGTAATTAAAAACAACAACAACGGCCAGAGGGAAGATGGCAGAAAGCAAGAAGAACTACAATCCTGCAGCGTGCAGAATGAAAACCACAGTCACAGAAAGAGAGACAAAACGAAAAGGCAGAGGACTATGTCCCAGATGAAGGAACAACATAAAACCCCAGAAAAACAATTAAATGAAGTGGAGATCGGCAATCTTCCAGAAAAAGAATTCAGAATAATGATAGTGAAGATGATCGAGGATCTTGGGAAAAGAATGGAGGCATAGAGACCTTCAAGGTAGCGAAGGAGTAAGATGTGGAGATCACCGTCCTCCCCACATATACATCAAAAGTACATCTACATGTGGAACAACTCCTACAGAACACCTACTGAATGCTGACAGAAGACCTCAGACTTCCTAAAAGGCTGGAAACCCACCATGTACCTGGGTAGGGCAAAAGAAAAAAGAGACAAAGGAATAGGGATGGGGCCTGCACCTCTGGGAGGGAGCTGTGAAGGATGAAAAGTTTTCACACACTAGGGAGTCCCTTCACTGGTGGGGATGGGGGGTGGTGTGGGGAAGCTTTGGAGCCATGGAGGAGAGCACAGCAACAGGGGTAAAAGTAGCAGAGGGCAAATCTCAGGGGAGATTTCCATACAAAGGATAGGTGCTGACCAGCACTCACCAACCTGAGAGGCTTGTCTGCTCACTCACTGGGGCAGGTGGAGGCTGGGATCTGAGGCTTGGGCTTCAGAGGTGAGACCACAGGGAGAGGACTGGGGTTGGCTGTGTGAAGACAGCCTGAAGGGGGCTAGTGCACCACGGCTAGCCAGGAGGGAGTCCGGAAAAAAGTCTGGACCTGCCGGAGAGGCAAGAGATTATTGTTTTGGGATGCGTAAGAAGAGGTGATTCCCACTCCCTGTGCCCACAGAAAGCAGAGCACCAACTAAGTGAGCTCCAGAGATGGGCACGAGCTAAGGATATCAGTTGACAGCCCAGAGACAGGCATGAACTGCTAATGCTGCCGCTGCTGACACCAAGAATCCTGTGTGCAAGCCCAGGTCACTACCAACACCCACCCACCCACCCCGTGCAGCATGCCACTGCCAGGGTCCCATGATCCAGGGACAACTTCCCAGGGAGGACACACTGCATGCCTCAGGCTGTTGTAATGTCATGCTGGCCTCTAGCACAACAGGCTTGCCCTACATGCCAATTATGATTACCATACCCCTCCCTCTCCCCAGCCTGAGTGAGAAAGAGAGACCTAATCAGCTGTTGCTTTAACCCCCTCCTGTCTGGGTGGGGAACAGAGACCTGAGGGTGGCCTACATGCAGAGGCAGGGCCAAAATGAAAGCTGAACCCCAGGAGCTATGTGAACAAAGAAGAGAAAAGGAAATTTCTCCGTGCAGCCTCAAGAGCAGCAGATAAAATCCCCACAATCAACTTAATAAACAGAGCATCTGTGTAATAGAATAGAAGACAAATGTCCCAAAATCGAGAGAGTGAACATTAGAGTCAACTATAGACGGGGTTTGCCTTCTGGCTCTGATTTGGTTTTGGTTTTATGTTTATCTTAGTTTAGTTTTTAGTGCTTGTTATCATTGGTTGATTTGTTTATTGCTTTGGATGTTCTCTTTCTTCCTTTTTATGTACTTTTATTTTTAAAACTTTATTGTTATTTCTAAATTTTTTTCCTTTTTTTCTCCTTTTGTGAGTGTGTATGTGTATGTTTCTTTTGTGATTTTGTCAGTTTAAGTTTGCTTTTATCATTTGTCCTATGGTTCAGTCTGTTGTGTGTGTTGCTGTTTGTTCGTTCTCTTTTTATGAGTGTGTGTGTGTATGTTTCTTTGTGTCATTTTTTATGTTTAGTTTTGCTTTTACCATTTGGGTCTGGGGTTCTATCGATTCATTGTTCTATTTTATTTTTTTCTTCCTTTTTTTTCAAGCCAAGAGGCTGGCAGTGTCTCGGTGATCCAGCCAGGTGAGGAGCCTCAGTCTCCAAGGTGGGAGAGCTGAGTACAGGACATTGGACCAAGAGAGACCTCCCAGACCTATGAAATATCAATCAGCAAGAGCTCTCTCAGATCTACATCTCAACATGAAGACCCAGCTCCACCCAACAGCCAGCAAACTCCAGTGCTGGCCACCGCATGCCAAACAAACAGCAAGATATGAACAGAATCCCACCCATTAGCAGGAGGTCACCTAAGGTCATACAAAGTTGACAGACACTCCAAAACACACCACTGGACACGGCCCAGCCCACTAGAAGGACAAGATCCACACCCACCCACCAGAACACAGGCACCAGTCCCCTCCACCAGGAAGCCTACACAAGCCACTGAACCAATCTCAGCCACTGGGGGCAGACACCAAAATTAATGGGAACTACGAACCTGCAGCCTGTGAAAAAGAGACCACAAACACAGTAAGTTAAACAAAATGAGAAGACAGAGAAATATGCAGCAGATGAAGGAGCAAGGTAAAAACCGACCAGGCCAAACAAATGTAGAGGAAATAGGCAGACAGTCTGAAAAAGAATTCAGAGTAATGATACTAAAGATGATCCAAAATCTTGGAAATAGAATGGTGAAAATACAAGAAATATTTAACAAGGACATAGAAGAACTAAAGACCAAGCAAACAAAGATGAACAACACAATAAATGAAATTAAAAATTCTCTAGAAGGAATCAATAGCAGAATAACTGAGGCAGATGAACGGATAAGGGACCTGGAAGATAAAAGAGTGGAAATATTTGCCACAGAGCAGAATAAAGAAAAAAGAATGAAAAGAATTGAGGACAGTCTCAGTGACCACTGTGACAAAATTAAATGCACCAACATTAGAATTATAGTGGTCCCAGAAGAAGAGAAGAAGAAAGGGTCTGAGAAAATATTTAAAGGGATTAACATTGAAAACATCCCTAATATGGGAAAGGAAATGGTCAATCAAGTCCAGAAAGTGCAGCGAGTCCCATACAGGATAAATCCGAGGAGAAACACACCAAGACACATATTAAGCAAACTATCAAAAGTGAAATACAAAGACAAAATATTAAAAGCAGCAAGGGAAAAGCCACAAATAACATACAGGGAGTTCCCATAAGTTTAACAGCTGATCTTTCAGCATAAGCTCTGCAAGCCAGAAGGAAGTGGCAGGACATATTTAAAGTGATGAAAGGGAGAAACCTACAACCAAGATTACTCTACTCTGCATGGATCTCATTCAGATTTGATGGAGAACTTAAAACCTTTACAGACAAACAAAAGCTAAGAGAATTCAGCACCACCAAACCAGCTTTACAACAAATGCTAAAGGAACTTCTCTGGGGAGGAAACACAAAAGAAGGAAAAGACCTACAATAAGAAACCCAAACATTTAAGAAAATGGTAATAGGAACAAACATATCGATAATGACCTTACATGTAAATGGATTAAGTGCTCCAACCAAAAGACACAGACTGGTTGAATGGATACAAAAACTAGACTCATATATATGCTGTCTACAAGAGACCCACTTCAGACCTAGAGACACATACATACTGAAAGGAGGGGATGGAAAAAGATATTCCATGCAAAAGGAAATCAAAAGAAAGCTGGAGTAACAATTCTCATATCAGAAAAAATACACTTTAAAATAAAGACTATTACAAAAGACAAAGAAGGACATGACATAACGATCAAGGGATCAATCCAAGAAGAAGATATAACAATTGTAAATATTTATGCACCCACCATAGGAGCACCTCAATACATAAGGCAAATGCTAACAGCCATAAAAGGGGAAATTGACAGTAACACAGTCATATTAGGGTACTTTAACAACCCACTTTCACCAACGGACAGATCAACCAAAATGAAAATAAATAAGGAAACACACGCTTTAAATGACACATTAGATCAGATGGGCTTAACTGATATTTATAGGATATTCCATCCAAACACTACAGAATACACTTTCTTATCAAGTGCTCATGGAACATTCTCCAGGATACATCATATCTTGGGTCACAAATCAAGACTTAGTAAATTTAACAAAATTGAAGTCATTTGAAATATCTTTTCCGACCACAATACTATGAAAAAAAGATATCAATTACAGGAAAGAAACTGTAAAAAATATAAAAAACATGGAGGCTAAACACTATGCTAGTAAATAACTGAGAGATCACTGAAGAAATCAAAGAGGAAATTACAAAATACCTAGAAACAAATAATGGTGAAAACACAACGACCCAAAACCTAAGGGATGCAGCAAAAGCAGTCTTAAGAGGGAAGTTTATAGCAATACAATCCTACATGAAGAAAGAAGAAAAATCTCATATAAACAAAAATACCTTACACCTAAAGCAATTAGAGAAAGAAGGACAAAAATGTCCAAAGTTAGCAGACGGAAAGAAATCATGAAGATCAGATCAGATATAAATAAAAGAGAAATGAAGTAAACAAAAGCAAAAATCAATACAAGCAAAAGCTGGTTCTTTGAGAAGATAAACAAAATTGATAAACCATTAGCCAGACTCACCAAGGATAAAAGGGAGAAGACTCAAATCAACAGAATTAGAAATGAAAAAGAAGAACTTACAATGGACACCAGAGAAATACAAAGGATCATAAGAGACTACTACAGGCAACTATATGCTAATAAAATGGACAAACTGGAAGAAATGGACAAATTCTTAGAAAAGTACAACCTTCCAAACTGAACCAGGAAGAAATAGAAAATATGAACAGACCAATCACAAGCACTGAAATTGAAACTGTGTATAAAAATCTTCCAACAGACAAAAGCCCAGGAGCAGATGGCTTCACAGGTGAATTCTATGAAACATTTAGAGAAGAGCTAACACCTATCCTTATCAAACTCTTCCAAAGTATAGCAGAGGAAGGAACACTCCCAAACTCATTCTGCGAGGCAATCATCACCCTGATACCAAAATCAGACAAGGACATCACAAAGAAAGAAAACTACAGACCAATATCACTGATGAACATAGACGCAAAAATACTCAACAAAATACTAGCACACAGAATCCAACAGCACATTAAAAGGATCACACACAATCATCAAGTAGGGTTTATCCTAGGAATTCAAGGATTCTTCAATGTATGCAAATCAATCTGTGTGATAATCCATATTAACAAATTGAAGGATGAAAACACATGATAATCTCAATAGATGCAGAAAGAGCTTTTGACAACATTCAACACCCATTAAGGAGAAAAACTCTCCAGAAAGTAGGCATAGGGGGAAACTACCTCAACATAATAAAGGCCAATTATGACAAACCCACAGGCAACATCGTTCTCAATGCTGACAAACTGAAACCATCAGTTTGCAATCAGGAATAAGACAAGGTTGCCCACTCTGCAACACTATTATTCAACATAGATTTGGAAGTCCTAGCCATGGCAATAAGGGGAGAAAAAGAAATAAAAGAAATCCAAATCAGAAAAGAAGAAGTAAAACTGTCACTGTTTGCAGATGACATAATACTATATACATAGAGAATCCTAAAGATGCTACCAGAAATTACTAGAGCTAATCAATGAATTTGATAAAATAGCAGGATACAAAAATTAGGCACAGAAATCTCTTGCATTCCTATACGCTAACGACAAAATATCTAAAAGAGAAATTAAGGAAACTCTCCCATTTACCATTGCAACAAAAAGAATAAAGTACCTAGGAATAAACCTACCTAAGGAGACAAAAGACCTCTATGCAGAAAACTATAAGACACAGATGAAAGAAATCAAAGACTATACAAACAGATGGAGAGATATACCATGTTTTTGGATTGGAGGAATCAACATTGTGAAAATGACTATAATACCCAAAGCAATCTACAGATTCAGTGCAATCCCTATCAAACTACCAATGGCATTTTTCACACAACTAGAACAAAAACTTTGACAATTTGTATGGAAACAGAAAAGACCCGGAAGAGCCAACATAATACTGAGAAAGAAAAATGGACCTGGAGGAATCAGGCTGTCTGACTTCAGACTATACTGCAAATCTACAGTAATCAAGACACTATGGTACTGGCACAAAACCAGAAATATAGATCAATGGAACAGGAGAGGAAGCCCAGAGAAAAAAACATGCACATATGGTCACCTTATCTTTGATAAAGGAGGCAAGAATATACAATGGAGAAAAGACAGCCTCTTCAATAATTGGTGCCGGGAAAACTCTACTGATACATGTAAAAGAATGAAATTAGAACACTTGTGAACACCATACACAAAAATAAACTCAAAATGGATTAAAGACTAAATGTAAGGCCAGACACTATAAAACACTTAGAGGAAAACATACACAAAACACTCTGACATAAATCACAGCAAGACCCTTTTTGACCCACCTTTTAGAGAAATGGGAATAAAAACAAAAATAAACAAATGGGACCTAATGAAACTTAAAACCTTTTGCACAGCAAATGAAACCAAACAAGATGAAAAGACAACACTCAGAATGAGATAAAATATTTGCAATTGAAGCAACTGACAAAGGATTAATATCCAAAATATACAAGCAGCTCATGCAGCTCAATATCAAAAAATACCCCAAACAACCCAGTCCCATAATGGGTGGAAAACCTAAATAGACATTTCTCCAAAGAAGATATACAGACTACCAACAAACACATGAAAGGATGTTTAACATCACTAATCATTAGAGAAATGCAAATCAAAACCACAATGAGGTATCACGTCACACCAGTCAGAATGGCCATCATGAAAAATTGTACAAACAAAAAATGCTGGAGAGCGTGTAGAGATAAGGGAACCCTCTTGTACTGTTGGTGGGAATGTAAATTGATACAGCCACTATGGAGAAGAGTATGACGGTTCCTTAAAAAAGTAAAAATAGAACTACCATATGGCCCAGGAATCCCACTACTGGGCATATACCCTGTGAAAACCATAATTCAAAAAGACACATGTAAGCCAATGTTCATTGCAGCTCTATTTACAATAGCCAGGACATGGAAGCAACCTAAGTGTCCAAACAGAATTCAACAGTACATTAAAAGGATCATACACCATGATCAAGTGGAACTTATCCCAGCTATGCAAGGCTTCTTCATTAAATACAAATCAATCAATGTGATACACCATGTTAACAAATTGAAGAATAAAAACCATATGATATTCTCAGTAGATCCAGAGAAAGCTTTTGGCAAAATTCAAGACAAATTTATGATAAAAAACTCTCCAGATAGTGGGCATTGAGGGAACCTACTCCAACATAATAAAGGCCATGTACGACAAACACATATCAAACATCATTCTCAGTGGTCAAACACTGAAAGCATTTCCTCTATCTAACATCAGGAAGAAGACAAGGATGTCTTTTCTTGCCACTAGTTTTCAACATAGTTTTGGAACTCCTAGCCATGGCAGTTAGAAAAGAGAAATAAATAAAAGGAATACAAATTAGAAAAGAAGAAGTAAAACTGTCACTGTTTGCAGATGACATGATACTATACATAGAGAATCCTAAAGATGCCACCAGAAAACTACTAGAGCTAATCAATGAATTTGGTAAAGTAGCAGGATACAAAATTAATGCACAGAAATCTCTTGCATTCCTATACACTAATAATGAAAAATCTGAAAGAAAAATTAAGGAAACACTCTGACTTACCATTGCAACAAAAAGAATAAAATACCTAGGAATAAACCTACCTAAGGAGGCAAACGTCCTGTATACAGAAAACTATAAGGCACTGATGAAAGAAATCAAAGATGACACAAACAGATGGAGAGATATACCTTGTTCTTGGACCGGAAGAATCAATATTGTGAAAATGACTATACTACCCAAAGCAATCTACAGATTCATTGCAATCCCTATCAAATTACCAATGGCATTTTTCACAGAATTGGAACAAAATAGTTTTACAATTTGTATGGAAACAGAAAAGCCCCCGAATACCCAAAGCAACTTGAGAAAGAAAAATGGAGCTGGAGGAATCAGGCTACCTGACTTCACACTATACTACAAAGCTACAGTAATCAAGACAATATGGTACTGGCAAAAAACCCAGAAATATAGATCAGTAGAACAGTATAGAAAACCCAGAGATAAACCCACATACGTATGGTCAACTAATCTATGACAAAGGAGACAAGGATATACAATGGAGAAAAGACAGCCTCTTCAGTAAATGGTGCTGGTAAAACTGGACAGCTACATTGAAAGGAATGAAATTAGAGCACTCCCTAACACCATACACAAAAATAACCTCAAAATGGATAAAGATCTAAATGCAAGACCGGACAGTATAAAACTCTTAGAAGAAAACACAGGCAAAACACCCTTTGACATAAATCACAGCAAGATCCTTTTTGACTCACCTCCTAGAGTAATGGAAATAAAAACAAAAATAAACAAATGGGACTTAATGAAACTTCAAAGCTTTCTCACAGCAAAGAAAGGAAACTATAAAAAAGGTGAAAAGACAACACTCAGAATGGGAGAAAATATTTGCAAACAAAGTAACTGACAAAGGATTAATCTCCAAAATATACAAACAGCTCATACAGCTCAATATCAAAAACAAAAACAGCCTAATCCAAAAATGGGCAGAAGACCTAACTAGACATTTCTCCAAAGAAGTCATACAGATGGCCAAGAGGCAGATGAAAAGATGCTCAACATCACTAATTATTAGCGAAATGCTAATCAAAACTACCATGAGTTATCCCCTCACACCGGTTAGAATGGGCATCATCAGAAAATCTACAAACAATAAATTCTGGAGAGGGTGTGGAGAAAAGGGAACCAGCTTGCCCTGTTGGTGAGAATGTAAATTGTACAGCCACTAAGGAGAACAGTATGGGTCCTGAAAAAACTAAAAATAGGACTACCATATGACCCAACAATCCCACTACTGGGTGTATACCCAGAGAAAACCATAATTCAAAAAGACACCTGCAGAGAGGAAGAGAGAATAAGCTTTTTCTTTAGGAAAAAAAGACACATGCACACCAATGTTCTTTGCAGCACTATTTACAATAGCCAGGTCATGGAAGCAACCTAAATGCCCATCGACAGACAAATGGATAAAGAAGATGTGGCACATATATACAATGGAATATTACTCAGCCATAAAAAGGAACGAAATTGGGCCATTTGTAGAGACATGGATGGACCTAGAGAGTGTCATACAGAGTGAAGTAAGTGAGAAAGAGAAAAACAAATATCGTATATTAATGCATATATGTGGAATCTAGAAAAATGGTACAGATGAACCAGTTTGCAAGGCAGAAATAGAGACACAGATGTAGAGAACAAACGTATGGACACCAAGGGAGAAAAGTGGTGGAGGTGTGTGTGATGAATGGGGAGATTGGAATAGACATATATACACTAATATGTATAAAGTGGGTAACTAATAAGATCCTACTGTGTAGCACAGGGAGCTCCACTTCTCTGTACAGTAGAAACTAACACATCATTGTAATGCAACTATACCTCAATAAAAAAATTCAAAAAACAAACTTTATTAAAGTCATTACAGAAGATCTGCCTTATCTCTCTGTTTCTGATGACCTGAGTGCTGGCTCATATTTGGCTAAATTAAACCTCTGGTAATGCTGAGGGGAATGGATAAAGGACAATGAATCTGGAACAAATTTTTATTTGTATCTTCCAGGCACCAAAGGACAATACCAACCTTTAATCACAGTAATTTTGGGGGCTGGGAATTTTTTCTTCCAAGAAAATACACCAGCAGAATCAGCAAGAATAATCAGTCCAATGATTACAAATTCTCAGAGGATTCTATTATTGTTTTCAATGAGCAGGTAAAGAAACAGATTTCCTCATTTGAGACCTTTGCAGGAAGGCAGATTTTCCCACACATAATCCCTCAATGAGAGTACCCTTGAGTGTCTCATATATAAGAAAATATATGGCTTCTTTACAGCCTAAATCTGCTTAGAGGTAAAGCTGATATTCCAATTCCCAGCGGTTATTCTTCTCACAAAGGGTGATTTAGCATGTCTCTCTGTTCTCTGATGGACTTTTGATTGATGCTCTCCTTGCATCTATGTTAAAAAAAATGTTTATTGAACTCTGACTATGTATAGACTATACCAGGTAAACTGAAATGAAACACAGATACCAACTATATTATAGTTTATTATCTATTTAGTGTTATGCATTACTCATGTCTAAAGAAATAACTACAAAGTCATATAACAAAAGATGCATATTGAAAATAAATGTATCTAACAGCTTATGCAAACACCACAAGAAAAAACAACAACAACCTCCCTGCAAACAAAAGTCCAGAATGCTATGGCTTGACTGGGGATTTCTACAAAACATACAAAAAGAGCTTATATCTATCTTTCTCAAACTACTCCAAAAGATTGAAGAGGAGGGAATATTCCCAAAGTCACTCTATGAAGCCACCATCACCCTGATACCAAAACCAGACAAAGATTCTACCCAAAATAAGAAAATTACAGGATAATATCTTTAATGAGTATAGATGTAGTGTCACTATATTTGAAGATAGGATCTGTAAGGAGGTAATTAGGGTTAAATGAAGTCATAGGGCGGGTCCTGATCCAATAGGATTAATGTCCTTTAAGAGAAGACACAAGACAGCTCACTGTCTCTCTCTTTGCCATGTGAAGACAGCACCAAAACAGCTGTCTGCAAGCCAGGATGAGGGTTTCACCAGAAACCAAAGCAATCAGCATCTTTTCTTTGAGTTCCCAGCTTCCAGAACTGTGAGACAGTGTCTGCTGTTTAAGCAATCTGCAGTATTTTTCTGCAGCAGCGCAAGCAGAATACTACAGTAGAAAAATAATAGCTCATCTCTACCTAGTATGTGAGGATATATTAATACTACTACTGTAGTTCAACCCTGCATATGAGAATCTCATGTTCGTGTTTAAAACAAGAAATCAAGACTCTTGTTGTTATTTCTTGGGATAATGTTAGTTTTCTCCTAAAATCTTTATTGTTTTATATTTCAGGTTCATATCTATATTTCTCTTGAGATAATGTTGTATGCATATTATGAGACAGGGATCAAGTTTCTTTTTTAAAGTTATTTATTCAGTTGACTCAATACCATTTATGGAAAAAACTGTCTTCAATACTCTGAAGTTCCACACTTGTTAAGAATTAAACATCCTTGTGTGGGGGTCTATTTCTGAACTCTCTGTTTTATTCAGTTTTCCCTCTATGATTGTACCAGTATCCACTGTTTTAAGTACAGTTAGCCTTGAAATGCATTTTGATGTCTGGTAAAACCAATTCTTCTTTTTTTCCTCCTTCAAGGTTGCCTAATTATATTTGGTTATTAGTATTTGCATATGCATTTCCTCTGACCCTTTCAAGTTATACACACAGACTCATTTTTTTTTTTTTTTTTTTTTTTTTTGTGGTATGCGGGCCTCTCACTGTTGTGGTCTCTCCTGCTGCGGAGCACAGGCTCCAGACGCGCAGGCCCAGTGGCCATGACTCACGGGCCCAGCCACTCCACGGCACGTGGGATCCTCTAGGGCCGGGGCACGAACCCGTGTCCCCTGCATTGGCAGGCGGACTCTCAACCAGGGAAGCCCCACAGACTCATTTTGATTGAGCTTCTAATTAATCCATAGATCAAATTTCCATATATTAACCTCCTTAAAATACTACATCTTCTACTCCTTTATCATGGAATAATTCTCAATTTATTTAGGACTTCCTAAATTTCTCTCAATGATAGTTTATAGATTTTTACGTACATATCTTTAGATTTATTCCTAAAATATTAAAAATGCCCCCATGCATCTTTAGTCTGTGGGTTCTTAAATTTCATTTCTAACTGTTCATTATAGAAATGTAAATAGACAATTGTTTTTTGTTTGTTTTTTGTTTTTTTGCGGTACGCAGACCTCTCACTGTTGTGGCCTCTCCCGTTGCGGAGCACAGGTCCCGGACGCGCTGGCTCAGCGGCCATGGCTCACGGGTGCAACCACTCCGCGGCATGTGGGATCCTCCCGGACCGGGGCACGAACCCGTGTCCCCTGCATTGGCAGGCAGACTCTCAACCACTGCGCCACCAGGGAAGCCCAACAATTGGTTTTTATATACTGATTTCTTCTCAATGGCTTTGCTAAATTTATTACTTCAAGTAGTTCAACTGTAGATTCTTCTGGATTTTCCACTGTCCTTCTGTTAGTAACTCATTTCCAATTATAATAACTTGTATTTCTTTACTTGCCTTATTACAGTAGCTAAGACCTTAAGTAAAAATTTAAATATGAATGTTGGTTGATGGCATTGTGGCCTCATTCTTGGTGTCAGAGGGAAATCTTTGTACATTTCAACATTTATATAAATCAATATGACTTTTATCTAGAGTTCTTAAAGAGGATCTCTTTAATCAGTCAGGGAAATTCTTTTCTATTCCTAGTGTCCCAAGAGCTTTATCATAAATGCATATTGTTTAAACATAAAAATCTGGGTTTTTGAGAGTTTATTTTTTTATTTTTCTCCTTTAATATTTTAATGTTGTTATTTACACTGACTGATTTTGTTTGTTTTCATCATTCCTAGAAATATCTTTATTTCAAGTGCTCTTAAACACTTCTTTGCATGTATTACAGACGGATATAACTTCCACTCACTGGTATGGCGCTGTTCTCGACGCATCTCACAAGAGGCATCTTAGAAATGTCTTAACTACAAGTATTCTCAAACACTTCTCTGAATGAATTTCAGAATGGTTGTAACTTCCATTCACTGATATAACACTGTTCTCAGTGCAGCTTGCAAGCAGCATCTTAGAAACATCTTTATTACAAGTGTTCTGAAAAACTTCTCTATGTGCTTAAAGAATGGGTACAAATTTATTTCACTCATAAAACACTTTTGAATGCAGCTTACAATTAGCGTTCTGAGAAACACCCTTGTGTGTGTGTGTGTGTGTTGTGTGTGTGCATATAAATCAGCTCTTTCGTTTTATTTTTATTGATATATGCACCATTTAAACCATTATATTAGTTACAGGTGTACAATCAAATGATTTGATATTTGTATATGTTGTGAAATGATCACCACTATGAGTCTAGTTACAACATCCATCACCACACAGTTACAATGTTTTTCTTGTGATGATAACTTTTAAGATCTACTCTCTAAGTGACTTTCAATACACAATACAGTATTATTAGCTATAGTCACCACGCTGTACATTACATCCCCAGGACTTATTTATTTTAGAACTGGAAGTTTGTACCTTTTGGCCACTTTCACCCATTTCACTCAGCCCCATCCCTGCCTCTGGCAACCACTAATCTGTTTTCTACATGCATAAGTTTGTTGTTTTTCAATTGATTTTCAAATATTGATATTACCTTACATTATGAGAACAACCCCTTTTTGGTTTTGTTATGTATAACCCTTTTATAGATCATTGGACTTCATTTTTCAATTTTCCTGAAATTTGCATCAACGTTTATGAGCACCATGTGTCTGTAATGATCCTTCTTACATACTTAATAGAATTTATTGTGAATCTATCTGCGCCTGGAGTTTTCTTTTTAAGAAGGTTTTTTTTATAATTAATTTATTTTAAAAGCTAGAAGGCTATTTATATTTCCCATTTACTTCCATTTTATTTATGATAATTTGTATTTTCTAGGAAGTTAAACATTTCAACTACATTTTTATATTGAATGGCCTAATGCTGTTCATGGTACATTTTTCATTCTTGATATTGGTTAGTTGAGAAATCTCCATTTTATTTTTTCAGTGAAACATACTAGAGGTTTACCTGAATTATTAATCCTATTAAAGAACGAGCCTCTGCCTATTCTACTTGTTATATGTTTGCTTTCTTTTATTAATTTTTGTTCTTGTTTTTGTTATTTCCTTCCACATATATTCTTTTGGCTAAATTTGTTGTCAATTTTGTAATGTAATGTACATTTGTAATTACCCGAATTTAGTGATTGTATCAGAAATAATATCACTTTCTCACTTTCTAATATATTCATTTCAAGCTACAAAATTTTCTGCAAGCATTGCTTTCCACCCAGCGCACAAACTTTTATATAAGCAAACTCATTAATCAAAGCATAATATTTTCTGATTGCTTTTGTGATTTTTTTCATTGACCTGTGGGTGATTTAGAAATATAATTATTAATATCCCGACCTATAAATTATTTTTCTAATATTTTTTATAGACTTCTGGCTCAATTTCAATCTGGGGTCGGAGAATATACTCTGAATTATTTCAATCCTTTGAAATTATTAGACATCTATAGGCCCAATATGTAAATTGTAATAAATGTCTGGTGTGCAATTTTCACGGACTATATTTGGTGAATGTAGTGTTTTTATACACAGATCAGCAGTATTAATAGCGTATCACAATCTATCACCTTGCTGGGTTTTCCCCCCCTTTGCTTATTCAATTAATTACATCCACGCCCTCTAGTGGCCATAAATAATAATGCACTTTATAACGTTCTTGTGGGAAACCAACATTTGTCTGGTCAGTCGTGCGTGATTGCTCACGATTCTCTTTAGTAATTGGCCCACCACTTTGGACAGGGTCTGGCGCGGGACCACGCTTCCTTCCCTCTCACCCTCAGTATAGACCTCCAATACGTGGATGAACTCCTCCTCTGTAGCCCATCTCTCAGCCTCTCAAAACAGCATACTGCTGCCCTCCTCAATTATCACGGCTCTCGCGGCTATCGGGTCTCTCCGGCCAAGGCCCAACTGTCTACACCCCCAGTAACCTATCTGGGAATCCACCTTACCCCCACAACAAAGAGCCTGACAGCCGACCGCACCCAGGCCATCCACGACCTCCAACATCCAGAGACAGCTGACCAGATTCTCTCCTTTCTGGGCCTGATAGGATTTTTCCGACACTGGATCCCTAACTTTGCTCTTCTTGCTAAACCCCTACATTTGGCTGCTAAAGAAAACCCCCAAGGAACCCTTACCTCTCCCTCCCAGAACTTACCTTTTCCCCCTTTAAGAGTCCCCGCATTTCTTGATTTAGAAAAACAGAACCTCACAATTTGCTATGGCAGCCACCCAAATTTAACTAATGATGCACTCCCTTGCAACTCATTCCCCCCTGTAACTACGCCAATGGGGGCCCCACCAGGCCTGTTCCTTTGGTGTAATGGCTCCCTTACAAAAGAGGTCAACTCTTCCTCCCCCTTCCAATGTATCCCCGTCACCCTTGTTCCACAACTCACATTATATGGCCAAGCCGAATTTCTCTCACTTACCACACAACTCTCTAGCCGACAGAAAAGGGCCATCTTTCTCCCTATGATTGCAGGCACTTCCCTCGCCTCCTCTCTCTCACCGCTGCAGGCATCGGGGGACGAGCCCTAACACACAGTGTCTCAACATCCCGCGACCTAGAACAGAAACTCCAGCTAGACTTTGAGGCCTCTGCTGCCTCTATCACCTCCCTCCAGCCCCAGATCACTTCTGTAGCCCGAGCTGCCCTCCAAAGTCAACGCACCCTGGACCTTCTGACAGCCGACAGAGGAGGTACCTGCCTCTTCCTACAGGAAGAATGCTGCTACTACATCAACGAGACAGGGGTCATTGAGGACAATGTGGATGCTCTCCGACGCTTAAAAGAAGAACTCCAATGCAGGCAGCGACAATCCACCTCCCCCATCCCCGACTGGTGGCGGACCACCCTCTATACCTGGCTGACACCAATCCTAGGCCCCTTAATCCTTATCTGCATCCTATTCATGCTTGCCCCCTGTTTCCTCAGCTTCTCCTCAGTTGCATACAAGAAGTCTCTCGGGTGGCGGTGAATCAGATGCTCCTCCACCCATATACCTTACTACTCACAGAACCCCCCGCTGCTGCCCTCCCCTAACCTACGGACCGTTGGCTGCCCGACTCCCTTCCGGCGCCCACGTACATCAGGAAGTAGCCAGAGACCAAACGTCGCCCCATTACACCAAAGAAGTCGGGATGTAAGGCCAGCAGGTCCGGGGAACGGCCCAGGGAGCTAGTCGGAACCCCCGCCAAGGAGGCTGATGCAACTGACACCCGACATTGCCACAACAGTCTTCCCACTCCCCGAGGGGCGGAACTAACGGCTCTGAGGCTGATGCAACCGACAACTGACATTGCCACAACACCCGCGAGATTACCAAAAAGGAGCTGCTTCACACGGCAAGCACCTCCCGTGTGCCCACCCCTATAGATTTTGTTCGCGCCCACACCCGGTCGCGACTTCTCTGGCCCCTTTGTCTCGGACCGGTGAACCTCGCCCGGGAGCATCCCCAAATAAAGCTTGCTTAAGCTCTCCTCCGTCTTTGGTGCCGTTTCTTACAGAAAACATAGGCAGAACACTCTATGACATAAATCATAGCAAGATCCTTTTTGACCCACCTCCTAGAGAAATGGAATTAAAAACAAATATACACAAATGGTACCTAATGAAACTTCAAAGCTTTTGCGCAGTAAAGGAGACCATAAATAAGACCAAAAGACAACCCTCAGAATTGGAGAAAATGTTTGCGAATGAAGCAAATGACAAAGGATTAATCTCCAAAATTTCGAAGCAGCTCATGCAGCTCAGTAACAGAAAACCAAACAACCCAATCCAAAAATGGGCAGAAGACCTAAATAGACATTTCTCCAAAGAAGATATACAGACTGCCAACAAACACATGAAAGAATGCTCAGCATCATTAATCATTAGAGAAATGCAAATCAAAGCTACAATAAGATATCATCTCACACCACTCAGAATGGCCATCATCAAAAAATCTAGAAACAATAAATTCTGGAGAGAGTGTGGAGAAAAGGGAATACTCTTGCACTGCTGGTGGGAATGTGAATTGGTTCAGCCACTATGGAGAACAGTATGGAGGTTCCTTAAAAAAGTACAAATAGAACTACCATATGACCCAGCAATCCCACTACTGGGCATATACCCTGAGAAAACCATAATTCCAAAAAAGTCATGTACCAAAATATTCATTGCAGCTTTATTTACAATAGCCAGGAGATGGAAGCAACCTAAGTGTCCATCATCGGATGAATGGATAAAGAAGATGTGGCACATATATACAATGGAATATTACTCAGCCATAAAAAGAAACGAAATTGAGCTATTTGTAATGAGGTGGATAGACCTAGAGTCTGTCATACAGAGTGAAGTATGTCAGAAAGAGAAAGACATATACTGTATGCTAACACATATATATGGAATTTAAGAAAAAAAAATGTCATGAAGAACCTTGGGGTAAGACAGGAATAAAGACACAGACCTACTAGAGAATGGACTTGAGGATATGGGGAGGGGTAGGGTAAGCTGTGACAAAGCGAGAGAGGCATGGACATATATACACTACCAAACGTAAGGTAGATAGTGGGAAGCAGCCGCATAGCACATGGAGATCAGCTCGGTTCTTTGTGACCGCCTGGAGGGGTGTGATAGGGAGGGTGGGAGGGAGGGAGATGCAAGAAGAAAGAGATATGGAACATATGTATATGTATAACTGATTCACTTTGTTATAAAGCAGAAACCAACACACTATTGTCAAGGAATTATCCTCCAATAAAGTTGTAAAATACTTAAACAAAAACAAAAGCAAACAAACAAAAAAAGAATTTTCACCTGACCTGGGATGAGCATCCCAGCACTGTGGGAGAAAATTTGATCACAAAATGTCTCCCAAATATTAGTCAAATTCCTGACCAAGAGGAGAGGACCAGTCACCAGCGATTGCATCCCTCCAATGTGAGCCAGTGAACCCTGATGAAACTCAGGAAGGAGAATACCTGCCATCTAGCAGCCATCAGACTGGAGCCACTCCTTATGATGATCCCTGAGGACACTCAGGATATGAAAATACAGGATCCAGGCCCCAGATAGCTGTGGTGCATATCAAAGGAATGATTTCAGTGAGCCCAGAGCCTTGCATCTTCCCATACATAGAAAAATGCTAATTTCCTTAACTGCAGATGTGGCCTCATGGGCTTGAAACCCTCAAAATTCCCAATAACTCTCAACTTTCAGGGTGTGAATTTTTTTTTAAGTCAACAGGTGTAAAGTAGACACTTCCAAAGAGGAACAAAAGACAAATCTCAACATTTGGAACACTGGCACTGATGGCGGATGCTCCCAGAAAGATCTATCTGATGGAGCAGTTAGAACAGTTGTCACTGTTTTTCCACAAGATTGTGGAATGGACATTGACAGTGGGGAATTGTAACAGGGAAGAAGTAAATCGGACTCTATGTTGGATCTGTTTCTTTGACTTTAACCTTTGCTTTTTGTTGTTTTTATTATTGTAATTATGCATAATGCCCTGACTCAGGGAACCCAGCCCCTCTGCCTGAATGCTGAACTAAAGTGCCTCTGTTTAGCTCTCAGGGAGACAATCTGACCCTGCCCACATGTAAATGGCTGAAATTAACACATCCTCTCATCAAGGCTGGTCATTCCAAGGAGATGTTTTGCAAGACTGATGGCCCTTTTAACTTTACTTCCTCACTGCCACTCTCTTTCTAGTTTGCCTTTTTTACTTTACTTACCTCTCTGATTCCATAAAAGAAACTGGCATCCAGATCCTGATAAGATGGTTTTTGGAGAGACTAGTCCGCCATCTTCTCAGTCGGCCCACTTTCCAAATAAAGTCGTATTCCTTGCCTCAATACCTCATCTTTGATTTCTTGGCCTGTCATGTGGCGAGCAGAGCAAGCTTGGACTTGGTAACAGTCCTGCAATGCTTGCACCTGGACACGCTTCTCCTCAAGCAACAAAATACAAGGAAACTATAGGGGACAAAAAACAACTGCATGCATGTGCAGTTAGGGCAAATTCTAGACAAAAGAGACCAAAAACCCAGCTGCCACTTTTGAAGAGCCTGGAGCAAAAGCAGAGGGTTGGGAGCAAAAGCAGGGTACTGCGCATGCCCCCTGCACACAACACAACCTAAGGGGTGGGCACACCTCCTAAGCCACCCCTCCTGCCTGACCCCTGGACACACCCCCACCCTCACTCCTTATAAGGAGCCAGCTCACGCCCCTCGGAGTGAGCAAGCAAGGGAACATGTTGTTCTCGCTTCCCCCTGCTGCAGCAGGAGTCCCAATAAAGACTTGCCTGAATTTCTCACCTGGCCTCTGATCAATTTCTATTGGTTAAGGAGGTGAAGAACACTGATTGGTGACATACTTTGTGGCAACACCACGAAGGGACTATCGTCCCCTTCCCAGGAGAGGATCTGGGCACCTCCAGGACCACTGAATGCTGCTTCCCAGTGCATGACAAGCGGCCACCTGAACCTCTTGTTTCAGAGTCAGCAAGTTTCATAAGTCTGCCTTCCCGGCCCCTGGGGGCCTCAGTACCCTCATTCAGGCAATGCTTTCCCCCTCCCCTTGTCCCTTTTCCCGCACCACTTTCCCTTTCCCCTTTGTTCCTTTCCCTCTCCTGAAATCTCTCTACTTCTCTCTCTGTCCTCTCTTCTGTCCTCTATTACTTCTGTCCTTTCCTTCCAAGAGAGTGGACGTCAGGCAGCTACAGCATCATTGCTCTCAGCTTGTGAGACCTCCTCCCTCTGGCTGACAATGGTTCACCTTGACGGGTGACAAGCAAAGGTGGGAGAGGCTCGCCTCACAGCTCACACCTTGGTCCAGCGGTTTCTCCCTGATCGGAGATTTTTGAGTGATAGAGGTTCAAACCTCATATCGTGTAGTGGCTGGAAGTCTGATCGTCCCAATATTCTCACCTTTATTTTCCTGCCACCAAGAGAACTCCCACTGGGAATGGACTGAAGTGGCAGATTTCTATATACTAGTGTATGTATGGGTGAGAGTCACACCTGTGGGTTGGGGACCCACAGATGACATACAACCGGCTGTATGTCCAGGCTTGACTGCCCTGGTGGCCAGTGGATAGGGTGTTCCCTCCTTCACTGGCCCTTTGTGGAAGAGCACAGGTTGGTGCCTGAATAGACACCTGCAGGGGGTGGGTTGAAACTGAAATCTCCCTCTTTCTGTCTCTTTCTCTTTTTCAGTCTTTCCTCTCTCCCCTCCCTTTACCTCTCCCTTGATCCTGACACCTGCATTCCCGTCCCCTTTATGTTGAAAACTTCTTGTTTGTGTCTGTGATTTGTATCTTTGTTCGTGATGTAGTTTTGTCTGTCCAACTGCTCCTGCAAGTCTCTACTGACATTGTGGGCATAGTGGAGCACTTGAGCCTTGAAATACAAACCCAGCCCACATTGCCTGAGACTCCAGCCTTGGGTTACTTAGTGGGATTTTAAAGAACCGAAAGAAAAGACAAGAGCTTGCATTTTTCCTTCCTCTGTTCTTGCAATGCACTATTCTGCCAGGGCTCTCAGGGACTACCTGACTCATCTGTAGTCCCCGAGACTGAGGGAAAAAAAGGCCATTTTAAATTCAAGCAGGAAAACTATGAGATCTCTGGTTCTGTAGAAATTGGTTTGTCTGGTTTAAATTTGTGGGTTTAATTAATACAGATCTGTCTTTAGAGTCATCAACGCTAAGTGCAATACTTTCACTGTATCTAGGGTTACTAGAAGTCAATAAGTGCATATTGTTTCTGTTATAAAATCTGTCAACAGGGAAAATAACCTGATATGATTAAATTTTTAAGGAAATGTAACTGGGATAAGAACTTTCTGGTAAACTCTATAGGAATAATTATGTTTTGGAAACTTCCATCTAAAACAGTCTCTCCAAGTTTTGGTAAATCTGAAACTAAGCTAAATGGTAGGAATTAATTAAATATCCAGGCCATTTCAAATAAGATAAAATATTGGAACCTTAATTGCTAAACAGGTCTAAATTTATCTACTCTTGTCTTCTTGTGAGAGAGAAACTAAAGCTGTTTGGTGCCGCCTTGACATGTTCTCTACCAATCTACAGAATGCTACTGTAAAAGACAGTTCATGGTTGCTTAAGAAGAGTAGGATGTGTGTTTTCAGATAAGAAGGTATGAGGAATGGAAATATACTTTGTTAAAGGGAAAAGTGTGATTTTGTCCTAGAGCTGGCTATTTCTGAATGGGGAAAGAATAAAGGACAAAGTATGGCTACAGAAAGTTGCAGAATGCTTGTGGAAGAGGAACATTGAGAAAAGAATTTTGTATGTGGTCAGGATTTTCTAAGGTTGGATTAAATTTAATTAGGTAAATGGATTTTATTAAGAGTAGGCTGATGCAAGACTGGGTTTGGTTTCTCTCTCTCATAAGAGAACGAAGTTGTTCTGGAATGCTGCTTTTGATAACAGATCGTGTGAGTTCTTGTGCCTTTAAGTGATCTATATTTACTTTTGATTTTTCCCCCCACCTTATCTCAAGGAATAAATATTGTTTCACAGCAAACTATGATCCTAACTGACTGGGTGTTTTAAAACTTTTTAAACTTTTGACAGACTTCCCAAATATCAAATTCTAATTGAAATTCTCTTGACTTCCAGTTAACTTTGGGGGGCTTCAAAGGGCCTCTGGAACATCCCAAAGAGAGATCCTAAACTAACTGGGTTAATCTGTGAGGAGAGGTTTGTCAGGTTGTCTCTAAACGTTGACAAGTTTAGGGATGAATTTATCAGGCTGGGGTTGACATTCTCACGTGTTAGGCCGTCATGGTTATTCTGGCCCACTGTTGCACCCTGGATGAAAAGGAACATATACTAAGAAAGGACAGAGAACACACAGATGGCCTACTGGCCACCAATCCACACCACCAAATTTATCAGGTGGATGGGGATACAATCCCAGAACATGATCCACACTGGGACTATGAAGATCGTGTAGGCCAGGTTAGGATGAAACACTGTACTACTTGTCTATCAGAAGGAATGAAAAGGTGTAAGGTGAAGGCTGTACATTATGATAAGGTCTGAGAGGTTACACAGGAAAAAAGATGAAAACCCTTCAGTCTTCCTGAGCCTGGTGAAAGAGGCATTCAGGAGGTACACCAATACAGACCCTGAGTCCTCAGAAGGAAGGACATATTTGGCCATACATTTTGTCACCCAGGCTCCTCCTGATGCCGGAGGATATTACAAAAGCTTGAGTCTGGGCCCCAAACCCCATTATAAACCTTGGTAGAGGAGGCCTTCAAGGTCTATAACAACCGAGACTTAATGGAGGAGGCCAATAACGGTAAGAGGCTAATAAAGAAAATGCAGCTTTAGGCTGCTCTGATCCACGCACCACCTCGAGGGGACCCTGGAGGGCTGAGAAGACTGGACAGACCACCAAGAAGCTGCCTGGGCCCCGAACCAGTGTGCTTTTTGTCGGAAAGGGGGGCACTGGGAGGGGGAATGTCCTGAGCGCCCTCCAGTGGGATGCCTGAAGGGCAACACTGACCAGCCCCAGTTCCTTGTGAATCTCTCAGATGCAAGATTCCCACACACCGAATGACTGGCCCCGAGCAACTGCCCTGCTCTGGGTCCCACTCAATCCATCCTCATTACTCCCACAGAGCCTTGGGTCACCCTCTATGTGGCAGGTAGGAGAACTGAATTTCTTGAAGACAGTGGAGCTGTCTGCTCTGTTCTGGCTTGGCCGGCTGGCCCTCTCTCCATGACTCTACTGTGATGGGAGTTGATGGCTAGCCAAAAGTAAGGCGATTTATGTCTCCCCTTGCCTGCAGAGTGGAGTTCATTATTATTACTCCTTTTTATATATGTCAGAATGTCCTGTCCCTCTCCTCGGGAGAGATTTGCTAAATGAGTTAGGACCTAGTCTATTCTTAGGACAGGGTGAAGTCCAAGGAGGTAAAGAATCCAAACAGAGAATGCCATCTATTATGAGCCCCAGATGACCCACCTGTTGGGCATCAAAATATTCCCCAAGACCTCCCCAAAGAAATTAGAGAACAAGTAGATCCTGCAGTTTGGAATACCTTGGTGCCAGGAAAACCAAACTGTGTTCCCCTGATAAAAATAAGGTTAACGCCTGGGGAAAAATATGCCTGGAAGAGAAAATATCCTTTAAAACCTGAGGACCTGAGGGGAATCCAACCACTGCTCAGCAAATTCCTAAAACACGGACTCATTAGGCCCTGCCAATCCCCATGCAACCCTCAATCTTCCCCACTCAGAAGCCTAACAGAGAGTGTTGGTTTGTGCAAGACTTACGAGCAGTGAATAAGGCTGCCTCACCCAAGTGCCAGGGATTGCTCAGCATTTCTCTGTTTTGGACCTCACAGATACATTTTTTCTGTATTCCCCTACATCCAGACTTTCAATATCTTTTTTCCTTTGAATTGGATGGACACTGACACCCTAGAGGCTACCCAGTATACCTGGACAGTGCTTCCACAGGGTTTTCAGGACAGCCCCCATCTTTTTGGAAACATGTTAGCAAGAGAACTGAGGGAACGGAGCCTTGAGAAGGGAACCCTGTTACAATATGTTGATGACTTATTGGTAAGTAGTGAGACCAAACAAGATTCAGATCACAATACTCTTAGGGTCCTAAATTTTCTGGCAAAAAGGGGATATAAAATCTCTCCAACCAAGGCTCAGATCTTACAGCAACAGGTTCAATATTTAGGATTTGTTTTGAGCCCAGGGGCATGAGCCCTGGCCATAGATCCGAAAACAGCAATTTGTGCATTACCATCTCCAACCACAAAGAGACAACTCAGAGGCTTCCTTGGGATGGCTGGGTTCTGTTGTATCTGGATTCCAACTTATGGCCTTATAGAAAAAACCCCATAGAGGCTCTAAAGGGAGGAGAAAGGGAACCCCATCAATGGAATGAGAACCACCGTCAGGCCTTTGAGACTCTAAAGACTGAGTTGAATAGAGTTCCAGCACTGGGGCTTCCAAATTTGGACAAGCCCTTTACCCTATATGTTCGTGAGACATCAGGGACAGCACTAGGAATCTGACCCAAAAGTTGGGACCAGATCAGAGACCAGTGGCTTACTTTTCAAAACAACTAACAAAAAGGAGCAGAACAATAACAAAGAATAAGACAATAAAATAAAATTTTAAAAGAATAAAAATTAAATAAAATTAGAAATAAAAGTTCATAAAAGGCCTTGGTGGTGTTGCGGGGGCGTGGTGGGCAGGGCTCAGGCTCAGGACTCTCATGGCTGGAGGGGGCCCCAGAGGGCTGAGGTTCAGACCCAGGACCCCAGCAGGTTTGCTGAGGCCCAAGCCGGTTGGGGAGATGCTAGCTGTGTTCCCTTCTGATCTCCCGATCCCCCAAAGGTCTCTCTCCATCCCCACCGATCCCCACATCGTGGTTGGGCCCCTCCGCATGTGGGAACCCCTCTCCTCCCCACCGCTGCCCCACAGGGAGGGGTGCCTGGTCCCATCATGCCGCAACCTTTCCTGCCCCCCTTCTTCCCCTCCACATCCTAGCCAGTCATGCTGGGATTCCTTCCATCCCTTTAGGTGTCCGAGGTCCCCCACCAATGCCTGGTAGGTGCCCTAGTTGTGATAAGATGCAAACTCTGTGTCCTTCTACTCCACCGTCTTCTGACTCATTGGCCCTGGGATGGCCAAGCTGCCTGTGGGCAGTAGCAGCCACAGCCCTGTTGGTTAGTGAGGCTTCCAAGCTCACCCTGGGACAACACTTAGATATTAACCCCTCATCAGGTATAATCTGTGCCGGAAGTCAAAGGACATCACTGGTTAACTGGAGCAAGGTTAACAAGATATCAGGCCCTCCTAAAGGGTACCCCTGACATTTCCTTAAAGGTATGCCAAACCCTGAACCCGGCAACTCTGTTTCCGCAGTCGAGAGTGGAGACTCAGTGCATCCCTGTATTGAGACCACAGAACAAAGTTACTCCAGCAGGTCTGATCTTCTAGATGAGCCTCTTGACAGCCCTGAGGTCGAATGGTTTACTGATGGGAGCAGTTTTGTAGAAATGGGAACCCGAAAGGTGGGGTTTGCCATAGTTAGTCTAGATGAAGTTATAGAAGCCAAGGCCCTGCCACCCCAGATGTCAGCCCAGAAGTCTGAACTAATTGCGTTAATGAGAGCTTTGCAATTAGGGAAGGATAAGAAATTAAGTATTTTTACTGACTCTAATTATGGGTTGCATGTGCTACAGGCTCAGGCTGCCATTTGGAAAGAAAGAGGAATGTTAACCACTAGAAATTCCCCCATAAAACATAAAGATGTGATTCTGGCTCTTTTAGAAGCAGTGCAGCTTTCAACCCAGGTAGCAGTAATATACTGTAGAAGCCATCAGAGGGATGGATCTTTTGTGGGTGAGCCAAGGGAACAGCAAAGCTGATCAAATTGCAAAACAGGTATCATGATTGCAGGAACATGAACAAGTTATGGTTCTAGAAATTGCCCCCCCTGAACTCCCTAGCCTTCCCCAGTATTCCCAACAGGAACAAGAAAATGCAAAAAAAATGGGGTATGAGAAAGGAAGCACAGGGTGTATAAAAAGGAGGATAAAGTTCTAATCCTACTGGCCCAACAGTGGAAACTCACTAAGAGTTTACATGATGCTGCCTACTATGGGAGGGATGTACTATGGGACTTGACGCAAAAGGCTTTTTCAGGGAAGGGGCTTAAAAGAACAATAAAAACAAGTAGCACTTGCCTGTGATCTGTGTGGCTGTAATAACCCACAGACCCTTCCAATCCCTCCTTCGTTACTCAGGGCAATTCAATGCCAAGGGACATATCCCAGGGGAAGACTGGCAGTTAGATTTCACCCAAATGCCCCCATGATCAGGATATAAATATCTTCTGGTGTTTGTCGATACTTTCATAGGATGAGTTGAAGCCTTCCACACCTGATCTACAAAGGCTATGGAAGTCTGTAAGTCCCTTTTTAAAGAAATAATTATTCAGTGTGGACTTCCAAAGTCCCTCCAGAGCGATAACGGACCCTTTATAGCCAAAATCACACAGCAGCTCACAACAGCCTTAGGGATAGGCTACAAGCTACACACCCCTTGACACCCCCAGTCTTCAGGGAAGGTGGAGAAAATGAACCATACTTTAGAGAAAACCTTAGCAAAGCTCTGCCAAAAAACTCATGAACCCTGGACCAACTTGTACTCCTCAGGGTCTGTGTAGCCCCCAGGAGTGGTCTGAGACTTAGCCCATTTGAAATGATATGGGAGGCCTTTTCTTACTACTACATTGTACTGGATGGAGGTGAACCAGGGCCTGAGATATATTACTAATCTAGGACAAGTTCAGAAGGCAATCAGGACTATGCCCACAAAACACTGCCAGCTCCCACTAAAAATACAGACGAAGGAGCAGTCCCTTCACAAATAAACCCCAGGGACCAAGTTCTTAAAACCTGGAAAGTTGGATCCCCGAAGACCAACTATTGCCAAAATGGAAGGTCCCCTATAAAGGAATTTTAACCACCTCCACTGCTGTCAAACTCAAGGGACATCTTGTTGGGTACATTTGTCCACACTAAAGCTTTTACCTCCAGAAGCCCCACAGGTCACAACAGAAGAACAATACACCTGTGAGCCAGTGGAAGATCTGAGATATCTATTCAAAAGACAGGCACCATCAACAAATAAGTAAAATGATGTAGTGGGTTGGCTCTTATTTGAAGCCTTAATGGGACTTGGCACCTCTCTTGTTTCCTTGGTTGATGTGGTTCTTGACAACTGTCTGGCTGTTGATTACCTTCCGGCAGAACAAGGTAGAGTCTGTGCGACAAGTAATACTTACTGCTGCACTTGGATCAATGCAACAGGACATGTAAAATTAATATTAAGGAAACATACACCCAGGCAGAGTGGCTTCATAAGTTTGGCAGGGGCGATGTCGCCTCCCTTGTCTGGTCAACAGTTAAGGAAGCCCAAAGTTAACCTTGTTCCTTCCCTTTCCAGGCCCTTTAGTGGCTACTGTTCTTCTCATTTGTAGCCCTTGTTTGCTTACATGTTTTTTAAAATTATATTTATTTTTTGGCTGTGTTGGGTCTCTGCTGCTGCATGCGGGCTTTCTCTAGTTGTGGTGAGCAGTGGCTACTCTTCATTGCAGTGCACATGCTTCTCATTGTGGTGGCTTCTCTTGTTGCATAGCATGGGCTCTAGTCCCCTGGGCTTCAATAGTTGTGGTGTGTGGGCTCAGTAGTTGTGGCTCACAGGCTGTAGAATGCAGGCTCAGTAGTTGTGGTGCATGGGCTTAGTTGCTCCGCAGCATGTGGGGTCTTCCCGGACCAGGGCTTGAACCCATGACCCCTGCATTGGCAGGTGGATTTTTAACCACTACACCACCAAAGAAGTCCCTGCCCTTGTTGTTTAACCTTTTGGTTAAGTTTGTGTCTTTAGGCTCCAACAGTTTGAAGTAAGGCTTATGATGACTCAAGGAATTCAGCCCATTCCAACAGAAAGAAGGCGCAGTTCCCTATAGGTCCTTGAAACAATCAGAGAGGGACATCTATACCTCTAGGGTAGGCTACGGTCTGCAACCCTTGTCCAGCAGGAAGAAGTTTCAGAAGAAGAGAGCTTCGACCCATTACCCCTTAAGAATAGGGCATCTAGTCCCTCAGGGGGCAATGAGACAGGCTGCGACCTGGGACCCTTTGCTACTGTGCTGCAATGCTTGCACCTGGATACACCTCTCCTCAAGCAACAAACTACAAGGAAACTATATGGGACAAAAAAGAACTGCATGCTTGTGCAGTTAGGGCAAATTCTAGACAAAAGATACAAAGAGACCAAAAATCCCAATTGCCACTTTTAAAGAGCCTGGAGCAAAAGCAGGGTGTCAGGAGCAACAGCAGGGTACTGCACATGCCCCCTGCACACACCACCAACAAGGGGTGGGCACACCACCTGAGCCACTCCTCCGGCGAACTCCTGGTCACACCCCTACCTTCACTCCTTATAAGGAGCCAGCTCACAACCCCTCAGGGAGGGAGCAAGCAAGGAAATCTGTTGTTTGTTCTCTCTCCTCCATGATGCAGCAGGGGCCCCAGTAAAGCCTTGCCTAAATTTCTTGTCTGGCCTCTGATCACTTTCTATTGATTAAGGAGCCCAACAACCCTGGTCAGTAACACCTCCAGCTGCATAACATTGGCAAGGAGACCCAGGTGCCACTTCTATATGGTGGGCAGGTCCAGCCAACACCTTTCTCTACAGGGGTTACCTAGAATACATGGATAAACTAAAGTTCTGCCCAAAATAATATTACAGAAGTACTGACACCCAAGAGGTGATAGGCCCTTGGGATAAACCTCTGCCAAATACAGACTGCAACTAGAAATATACCATATAACTGAGCACAACCTTATGAGGCCTTCTGGGTGTGGACCGCCCCCACTTGCCTCTTGTTTGTAGAAAAGCTTTAGTCTTCCAGGCCTCCCTTGAGTCATAGAAACCTGTCTCAAGATTTAATGACTGCAAGAACGTGAACATGTAGTAACAAAAGATAGCAGTTGGGTCAGGAGAACTGGTGACAATTTAAACAATAGATCACCCACATAGCAGAGTCACATAAACTTTAGTTCCTCCATGAAGGACATGGATAACAGTGTCTGATGCACAGTCCTTAGCTGTTTTGCAGATACTAAAACCTGCACCAGAAGGAAGAAGCTAACTGCATCATGACCATGAGCATGTAGCCCCCAGACCAGCTGGAGCCTGAGTATTGATGATGTTAACCCCTGTGACACCACACTTTTACCTCACCATCAGACAGAGAATTGTGCATGAGCTGATCACAGACCCTGCAGCTCTCTCCCTCACTCTATCTTTAAAAACCCTCCCCTGAAACTCATCAGGGAGTTTGGGTCTTTTGAGCATGAGCCACCCACACTCCTTCCTTGGCTCCTGCAATAAACCCTGCACTTTCCTTCACCACAACCTGATGTCAGTAGATTGGCATTGCTGTGCACTGGTGAGCTGACCCAAGTTTGGTTCGGTAGCAACCAGAATGCCCAGACCTAGAAAGTGCGGCTAAGTGGCCTGTCACTCAGATTGCCCTAAGGTGAGACCCTACCTGAACTGCATATGGCCCCCAGAGTTTAGCCAATCAGCAGTGTTCATTTTGAATATTCTGACACCCAGAAAATTTAGGAAAGGAGAGATGCAGCTACTACCAGCAGACACAGCATCAAGGCTAAAGCTCACCAACAAGTGGAAGTTTTGCCCCAAGCCATTTTTTCAGTGGTCTGGAACCCATAATAACCCAAGAGCACATCCTCCTACAAAGCTGCCCATATATCAGCCATAATGGCCTAGACGTGCTGTCTGTAATGCCAATTGTTTGATAAGTTTTAAAGATTACTTTAATGGTGGGACACAACACAATGACTCTAAGATAGATAAAAGACAGAACTTTTTAATAACTTGCAGTCCCAAACAAGAGAAGGCTGCCAGGCAGGGTTAAATGAGAGGTTGCACCTGGGACAGGGTAACAGCAAGTTGAAGCTCTGTGGGGCAGCTTGTACACGGCAAGTGGGCTGTCCTTAGCTAGGTGTTGTGGGCTCCCTGTGGGTTGGCTAATTTAAATAAGTTATCAGACATAAAGGCATAAGAGTATCCCTAGTTGTCTGATACCTGAACCTGGGGCAATTTTAACTGCTGCATAGTGCTTTGAGTGTGAGATACCAAGGGAAGTGATTGATGTGTGGACATAATAAGCTGTTCAGGAAGGGGAACTACCAGCCTCCAGCCAGGACCTCAAATTTCAGTCGACAGCATTTAAAAAAAGGATACGAGAGCAACATTCTGTTGTAGCCAACTTGAAGATAGAGGAGGAACTTTCATTCAAAAGTTTGTTTGGATGTCCAGACTGATAATGACACACACATTCAAAGAGGGTACAAACATGTTTATTACTCACATAATGGAGGCTTTCTGGGGAGGGCAGAGCAGCTCCCAGGCAGGTCCTACACAGCTTGAAGAAAAAGGAAAGGAGACTGGCTTGGGGTTTGTATGATGGTTAGGGGTGGGGCTGAGACGAGGATTCCCATGCATGGATTGAACTTTCCACCTGCTCTAAAGTAAGGAGCACCTAGGCTTTCTTACCATCTTGCCCAGTTGTGAGGCAGAAATAGAAGAAGGAGAAGTTGGATTAAAAGCTGTCAAAAGCCAAATACCAAAACAAGTAGTGTTTTATAGACACATAGCTTGAACCACAGAATTTGGCTCGAGTATGTTGGAGTATATACATCTACTTTTAGTCCAAAGTTAAATAGTTATCTCTCTTTTAAGGTATTTCAGACCTATAGCAACTACAGCTAAGTATCGTAGCCTTCTACCAATTTTTCACCTGTTTCCTCCACCCCCCCAAAATAGTTGAGAGATCGAGAAGACATAGGGATTGTGCAACGGGAAGCAGGGCTTTCAGGAGGATAAGTATTTAAAGGCTTAATGCACTTTTGAAATTGCATTTGTCACTACACTTAGGCAAACTTAATGTTGTCCAGAATAAATATTATATTTTTACAGCTTTGATTATTGCTGTTTTGTCCTTGTCAAGAGTTGAGCTTGTAAAAAATTAATAAAGACACCTGCATTAAATAGAGCCAGGAAACCAGCAGGGGGCGCTCGCACGCCCTCCAACAGTAGCAGAGCCCTACAGGAGGAAGAAAGATCCTCTTCCTTCCTGATGAGGACCCAGCCAATAAGAAGCCATGGCCTCTTTGTTTACAACAGTTCCTCCCAACATCCTTTTCCCCTCATAAAGGAGTTCTACTTCCCTTGCTATGCAGGAGCTTTCAGGTACCTCCCCAAGTATGCAGACCTCAAATTGCAATTCTCTGCTGACCCTGAATAATCCCATCTTTGCTGGAGAAATATATGCAGTCTATTTGTCTTAGGTCAACACACTTCACAGTATTGCTGCTTAGAATCCATTTTGTTTGGCAAACTGACCTGCAGGGACCTTAGCTGACATTAGCCCCTCATGCAAGCACATGTCCTAGACAGCTGCCCACAGAGTCACAAGTGAATAAGTTCCTAATATGACTCCCCCAACAGCCTTTCTGATCAACAACCCCTGTGGCCTCCCAGGGCCTTCCCTTTTCGTTCCCCTTAGATAAGACCCCAAAGAAATTCACCAGACCCTGCTCTTCTGGCTTGAATTGACCAATCCAGCCTTGGTCCAGGAACCCCAAAGCACTACACCCATGACCCTAATAAAGGCATGCGCTCCAGGTCCTGTCTCTCTCTCTCTGCATTCACCTTGATGTCCGCAGTGGGCCCTCCAGGTGTACTGTGTCCTTCCTCCAGAGCCTCTGAGTAATTACTTCACTATTTCAATTTCTCTTGTGGTCTGTTGTTGAACTGCAACTCACCAGCCATCTGGCACCCTGCCCCACTTAACACATGTTAATTTAACAAAGTCATAACAACAGGCATCATGAGCAGGAACGTGGAGTTGCCCCTTAGCTCTCGTGGGTAATTCTCCCTGGGGGAGGCCCACCACTTGCTGGTATTTGTGCTGCAGTGTACCACCTACAAAGATGCTTCCTATCCTATAGTGCTAACTCTGAAGGGGACAACCAGAGTTTTCACAAACCTCAGAGCAATGCTCATCCGAGCTGATTTGAGTTTCTGTGGACATGTCTTCTACCCATCAGTGCCCCACAGATGGTGAATTCCCCCGGAGGGTGTTAGACTTCAGGTATAACTGTTAGGAAAACTGGCTAAGATTTTCATTAGTTAAAGGCTGGGACATACAGGTGACAACCCCTGTCCAAGCGTGCACTACCAGATAAAGGAGGGGACTCCCTTAGAAAAAGGAGACTCCCTTCCTCTGTATTTTCAGGACTCCAGTAGTAATGAGTACAATTAGGGCACCCTGGCTCAGGAAAGCATGGAGCCTCAGGAAGGCAGGTACACCCAAGGCCTCTGGTCCCTCTCTTGCTACAAACATTGCTGCTGTTGCACCTCCTCCCCCAATCCTGTGGGATATTGTGGGCCACGGCAACACATGGTGGCAAAAGATACAATGGTCCTACATAAACAGCCTGAACACCTAGTGCCTTCCCTGCCTAAAATACCCAGGAAGTTAGCAAGCTCCTCACTAACTATAAAATGCCCATAGAATCAGGCTGGACATAGCTCAGTGCCCTGGTGAACTAGTATGCCAAAGCATTGTTTCTATGCCCTCAGAGTGTAGGGTCCAGTCCCAGTGATCCTGCCACCATCATACATGAGGGTGTGAGGGCCAACCCTATCCCTGTGAGGCTGATTGTGACACCCTGGAGAGGAAAGCAGATACCTATGAATTCAGCTTCTGAGGACATCCATCTTCCCAGTAATAACCCATAAGGTCAGAGCAGTGGGGGATTTGAAACTGAAACTTGAAATTTCATGCATGTCGAGACTCAAAATATTTTTAAAGATTTTGTACAACAGGAGGAATAAAAAGGGACCAACTGACTGTTAAGAGTATTTAAATTTCTGTGACCTACTACTTACCATCACAGAAATAACACAACTAGCTGGTATTACCAAAGACCTGAAAATTCATAACCTTTTAAAAGAACCCTAGGATCTAGCAGCCAATACCTGCAGAGAAAGTATAAAAGCTGCCTGATTTGGCCACTTCTTAGGTTTCCATTTCTATGGGACCTCCATGTGCATGAATTTAAATTTGTTTCTTTTTCTCCTGTTAATCTGTCTTGTGTCAATTTGATTAGTCCAGCCACAACAACTCAAGTGGGAAAGAGGGGGAAATTTTCCCCCTCCCCAGTGGTTGGTGAGTCAGCCAGGGGGCTGGCTGGACCTGTTTCCCACTCTGAGGCTGCTGCAGCTGAGAGATCCTGGGACATGTGACAAAGGCCAGCAGAATGTCAGCCTCCTGATCTCTGACCCCAAGGTCTCTTTCAAAGGGAAGTGGTGAGAGTGCCTTTTCTCTCTCTCTCTCTCACTCAGTTTAGATTATCAGGAGAAAATAATCGTGGAACTAAGTTCCTTGGACTTAGCAACACTTGTGGATTCTTCTCTCAAAGATGGTCACTGTTGCGTGTGTGTATGTATGTGTGTGTGTGTGTGTGTGTGTGTGTGTGTGTGTGTGTGTCTGTTTGCCTGTCTATTGTGTTGTTTGTCATAAGGAGGAAGAAATAGGGAAGAATGCAGGCAGAGTCCCTATCAGTCTGCTCTCTGAGCCAGGCTCACAGGCTGGTGAGTTAACCATTCTCACGAGACCAGTGTTTCTTCAGTCAAACTCAGCTGTGGGCTCTCTATGTAAAACGGGAGGAGGTTTTTGTCTTCCATACTTTTCTATGTCCCTAGAGCTTGGCCTTGTGTCCAGTGGGAATATTCTCTGTGGTCTCTGACATCTGAAAGGTGCATCAGGTGGCCAGTTGAATAGACTGGGATTCTGAGACACAAAGTCACAAGCAGCACTCTCTTTGTCTGGCTGTGCCAGCTCCCAGGGGAGTTTTTCTTAAGGGGTACCAGTCCACAAGGGGCCTTTTTCATATCAACCTCTGTTGCTTGTTAATGCTGGACAAATTCCATTCCAGTAGCATCTGCCCAGTGCATTGATTAGCATATTTACAGCAGGAGGTGCCCCACATTATTTGTGGGACGCTGGAGACACCTTTTTCACTACACCATTCTTACAGCCAGCAGCAAGGAAGAGCTTTCACCTTCTTAGACTATATCTGGGAGTAAAATTTCTTGATCTTGTGAGGGCTATATACTCTCTTGTGAGATGCCTCTAACATCTTTGGGTAAACCAAAAAATGCTTATTGGTTTGAGTAACCTTTTTAAATTAATATAAGATCCTACTTATCAATGGCCAGGCAATAGATACTTACAATTGGCTGTATTTAAAAGGGAAAAAAATTGAGAGCTCTCATCATAAGCAGCTGTCATACTGGTACCTATGGGAGGATCAAATTGAAAAGAAAACAATTATAATGACCAGCCTTAAGGAACTCCTTATGAATATGAAAGAATAGAAATTAGTCTTAAAGCAAAATCCAACATCAATTCTCCTTTTCAAAAATTGATTTTTCTTCTCAGCAATTCCCCAGGTCCTCTTACAAATAATCAGGAAATAAATCAGCTGGAGTACAATATTTAAGGGCTTAAAGGAACAACTCTCTTTGTCTTGCAAATTCCTACAAAACTACAAGTACAACTCTAGAAACAAGTCAAGGCCCACCTATCTTTACCATCCTAAGACCTCACCTATTCCTCTCAAAATTGCTTGTTAGATAGTCTTAAAGATCAGGATATTGGAGCAAAGTTGCCCTGTGCTTCAAAACTATTTTACTAATAATTATCCTAAGACTTATAATAGACAAATATACTCTAAAACTCCCAGGAGAAAACTTACATTTTTATTTATTGTCCTTTAAGATATAAATCTTATCATGCCTTGGAGAGGACCCAGGTGGCAGACTAGGAGGATATGGAAGTCACCTCCCCGCACGAACACATCAACATTCATCTACCTATGGAACAACTCTCACAGAAAACCAATGGGAAACTGGCAGAAGGTCTCTTATATAAACAAAGGTGCAAGAAAGATCCCCACGTAACAAGGTAGGATGGGGGAAAAAAGCATCAGGATGGGTCCGGTGCCCCTGGGAGGGATCTGTGAAGGAGGGAAGGTCCACAGGTGCAGGACTTCAACCTGAGGAGCTCACTTGCCTGATGGGAGATTCACTGGGACGGACAGAGGGGCTGGAGGGGCCTGGACTCTGCTGTCAAGGAGGGCACGTGTGCAGGCTTGCTAGCAATCAGGTTGGAAGGAGACCTATGCTGATGGCTGCCACCTCACCACACTTCCCAGCCCCAAATCCACACCAAGTGGGGCTGCTAGCAGCAGCCAGGAGCTGAATATTGAGCAGATAGGCCCTGAAGAAGACTTGATCTAGCTCCACAGAGACAGCCTGGAGGGCCTTGGGTGTGGTCTTGGCAGAAACTTAGAGCCCATTGTCAGTATGTGCATAGTGGGAGTGGGTCCAGCAGGGGTGGACTTTGTTGGTGTGCACACCAGGTGGCACCACAGAAATGCATGCCTTGGGAAGACAGCCCCTGGGGAGGAGTATGCAGTGGTTCATTTCCCAGTGGGAGCTCTCCCATTCCACCCGACCCACACCACAGCTTGAAGCTAGACCTAGGGTGGACAGGTCCTGGGAAAGCCCTGCCACATAGGCAGCCCAGGTCCCAGGCTGTATCAGCACAGCCACTTCAATTTCTGCAGCCACAGTACCACAGCCCCAAGCACCAGCCTAGCACCAGGTCTGGGACAAACACAACAGAGAAAGGGACATGATCTTGGCCTTTCTCTAGGCAGAACCATGGACACCTGCACAGGTGGCACTTAGGTCCTTTTGACCACTTGGTCGTAACTTGCTTCAGCAATCACCTCCTTGGGGACAGAGCACACACTTAAGGGCAATGGAGCCTTATGAAACCTGACCCTCAGGGCATCTACTCTAACAACTGGGGAACAGAACCTCCCCCCAACAGGGCTGTGACAGCCATGGAGCAAATAGGAGGCCCTGCTCAATAACCAGTGCAGGCTCCGGGAAGCACAACAATAACCCCCTATCAAGGGGATAATGGACAGAACACTGAGAAAAGATGTGGCTGGCATCCATACCAAAAACAGCTCTCACATCAAAAATACTGGATGCACACAGTCTGCACAGGGATGCTCCCACATAAAAGCACCTCTTCAAGACCACAGTAGATAACTGTTTCTCCTAAATTCATAGAGACAGAAAAACTTAAGTAAAATGAGAAAGCAAAGGAAGGGCTCCCAATTAAAAGAGGAAGAGCAATCCCCTGAAAGAACAAATAATGAAATAGACCTCACCAGTCTACTAGACACTAAGTTGAAAAAGGAAGTAATAAAAATGCTAAAGGAATGAAAAAAGATTATCAACAGAAATACAGATCCTTGTAACAAGGAACTAGAAACTATAAAACGGAACCAATCAAAATTAGACAACTTAATTGCCAAGATACAAAACCAACCTAGAAGCAATGAATAGCAGACCGAAGAATGCAAAAGAATGAATAAGTGACCTGGAAGATAGAATAATGGAAATAACTCTATCAGAACAGCAGACAGAAAGAAAAATTTTTTAAAAAATGAAAGCTGCATAAGAGATCTATGGGATAATATAAAGCATGCCAACCGACATACAATAGGGGTTCCAGAAGAAGAGAGAGAGAAGGAGATAAAAATGTATTTAAAGAAATTATGTGGGACTTCCCTGGTGGTGCAGTAGTTAAGAATCTGCCTGCCAGTGCAGGGGACATGGGTTCAAGCCCTGGTCCAGGAAGATCCCACATGCCACGGAGCAACTAAGACCATGCGTCACAACTACTGAGCCTGTGCTCTAGAGCCCACGAGCCACAACTACTAAGCCTGCATACCACAACTACTGAAGCCCGTGCACCTAGAGCCCGAGCTCCACAAGAGAAGCCACCACAATGAGAAGTCTGTGCACCACAATGAAGAGTAGCCCCCACTCACCACAACTAGGGAGAAAGCCTGTTCACAGCAATGAAGACCCAACACAGCCAAAAATAAATAAATAAATGTATTACAAAAAAAAAAAAAAAGAAATTATGGCTGAAAATTTTCCTAAACCTAAAGAAAAAAACAGATATTCGGGTACACGAAGCACAGATTCCCAAACTAGATGAACCCAAACAGACCCATACCAAGACATCATAATTAAAATGGCAAAAGTTAAAGATAAAGAGAGGATTCTAAAGGAGGCAAGAGAAAAACAAAGAGTCAGTTACAAGGGAACCCCCATAAAGGTGATTTTTCTTCAGGTATTTTGCAGAACAGAAAGAGGTGGCATGATATATTCAAAGTCCTGAAAAGGAAAAACCTGCAACCTAGGATACTCTACCCAGCAAGATTGTCATTTAAAATAGAAAAACAGATAAAGAATTTCTCAGGCAAGCACAAACAAAGACTATAGAAATACTAAACCTAAACATGCTACTAAAAATAAGTGGATCAATTATGAAATCAAAGGGGAAATTGGAAAATACCTCGAGACAAATGACAATGAAAACACAACCTTGCAAAATCTATGTGATGTAGTTCTAAGAGGGAAGTTCATTGTGATACAGGCCCTCCTCAAGAAACAAGAAAAATCTCAAATAAATAACCTAAACTACTATCTTAAAGAATTAGAAAAAGAACAAATAAAATCCAAAGTCAGCAGAAGGAACTAGTAAAGATCACAGAGGAAATAAATAGAGATTTAAAAAACAATAGAAAATATCAATGAAACCAAGAGCTGGTTTTTTGAAAAGATAAACAAAATTGACAGACCTCTAGCCAGGCTCACCAAGAAGAAAAGAGAGAGGACCCAAATAAAGAAAATAAGAAAGAAAGAGGAGAAGTAAAAACTGATACCACAGAAATGCAAAAAATTGTAAGAGAATACTAAGAAGAGTTATATGCCAACAAATTGGGCAACTTAGAAGAAATGGACAAGTTTCTAGAAACTTTCAGCCTGCAACAGTTGAGTCAAGAGAAAACAGATAATTTGAACAGTCTTGTCACTAGAAGTGAAATAAAATCTGTAATTAAAAACAACAACAACGGCCAGAGGGAAGACGGCAGAAAGCAAGAAGAACTACAGTCCTGCAGCGTGCAGAATGAAAACCACAGTCACAGAAAGAGAGACAAAACGAAAAGGCAGAGGACTATGTCCCAGATGAAGGAACAAGATAAAACCCCAGAAAAACAATTAAATGAAGTGGAGATCGGCAATCTTCCAGAAAAAGAATTCAGAATAATGATAGTGAAGATGATCGAGGATCTTGGGAAAAGAATGGAGGCATAGAGACCTTCAAGATAGCGAAGGAGTAAGATGTGGAGATCACCGTCCTCCCCACATATACATCAAAAATACATCTACATGTGGAACAATTCCTACAGAACACCTACTGAATGCTGACAGAAGACCTCAGACTTCCTAAAAGGTAGGAAACCCACCATGTACCTAGGTAGGGCAAAAGAAAAAAGAGACAAAGGAATAGGCATGGGGCCTGCACCTCTGGGAGGGAGCTGTGAAGGATGAAAAGTTTTCACACACTAGGGAGTCCCTTCACTGGTGGGGATGGGGGGTGGTGTGGGGAAGCTTTGGAGCCATGGAGGAGAGCACAGCAACAGGGGTAAAAGTAGCAGAGGGCAAATCTCAGGGGAGATTTCCATACAAAGGATAGGTGCTGACCAGCACTCACCAACCTGAGAGGCTTGTCTGCTCACTCACTGGGGCAGGTGGAGGCTGGGATCTGAGGCTTGGGCTTCAGAGGTGAGACCGCAGGGAGAGGACTGGGGTTGGCTGTGTGAAGACAGCCTGAAGGGGGCTAGTGCACCACAGCTAGCCAAGAGGGAGTCCAGAGAAAAGACTGGACCTGCCGGAGAGGCAAGAGACTATTGTTTTGAGATGCGTAAGAAGAAGTGATTCCCACTCCCTGTGCCCACAGAAAGCAGAGCACCAACTAAGTGAGCTCCAGAGATGGGCACGAGCCAAGGATATCAGCTGACAGCCCAGAGACAGGCATGAACTACTAATGCTGCTGCTGCTGACACCAAGAATCCTGTGTGCAAGCACAGGTCACTACCAACACCCACCCACCCACCCCGTGCAGCATGCCACTGCCAGGGTCCCATGATCCAGGGACAACTTCCCAGGGAGGACACACTGCATGCCTCAGGCTGTTGTAATGTCATGCTGGCCTCTGCCACAACAGGCTTGCCCTACATGCCAATTATGATTACCATACCCCTCCCTCTCCCCAGCCTGAGTGAGAAAGAGAGACCTAATCAGCTGTTGCTTTAACCCCCTCCTGTCTGGGTGGGGAACAGAGACCTGAGGGTGGCCTACATGCAGAGGCAGGGCCAAAATGAAAGCTGAACCCCAGGAGCTATGTGAACAAAGAAGAGAAAAGGAAATTTCTCCGTGCAGCCTCAAGAGCAGCAGATAAAATCCCCACAATCAACTTAATAAACAGAGCATCTGTGTAATAGAATAGAAGACAAATGTCCCAAAATCAAGAGAGTGGACATTAGGGTCAACTGTAGACGGGGTTTGCTTTCTGGCTCTGATTTGGTTTTGGTTTTATGTTTATCTTAGTTTAGTTTTTAGTGCTTGTTATCATTGGTTGATTTGTTTATTGCTTTGGATGTTCTCTTTCTTCCTTTTTATGTACTTTTATTTTTAAAACTTTATTGTTATTTCTAAATTTTTTTCCTTTTTTTCTCCTTTTGTGAGTGTGTATGTGTATGTTTCTTTTGTGATTTTGTCAGTTTAAGTTTGCTTTTATCATTTGTCCTATGGTTCAGTCTGTTGTGTGTGTTGCTGTTTGTTCGTTCTCTTTTTATGAGTGTGTGTGTGTATGTTTCTTTGTGTCATTTTTTATGTTTAGTTTTGCTTTTACCATTTGGGTCTGGGGTTCTATCGATTCATTGTTCTATTTTATTTTTTTCTTCCTTTTTTTTCAAGCCAAGAGGCTGGCAGTGTCTCGGTGATCCAGCCAGGTGAGGAGCCTCAGTCTCCAAGGTGGGAGAGCTGAGTACAGGACATTGGACCAAGAGAGACCTCCCAGACCTATGAAATATCAATCAGCAAGAGCTCTCTCAGATCTACATCTCAACATGAAGACCCAGCTCCACCCAACAGCCAGCAAACTCCAGTGCTGGCCACCGCATGCCAAACAAACAGCAAGATATGAACAGAATCCCACCCATTAGCAGGAGGTCACCTAAGGTCATACAAAGTTGACAGACACTCCAAAACACACCACTGGACACGGCCCAGCCCACTAGAAGGACAAGATCCACACCCACCCACCAGAACACAGGCACCAGTCCCCTCCACCAGGAAGCCTACACAAGCCACTGAACCAATCTCAGCCACTGGGGGCAGACACCAAAATTAATGGGAACTACGAACCTGCAGCCTGTGAAAAAGAGACCACAAACACAGTAAGTTAAACAAAATGAGAAGACAGAGAAATATGCAGCAGATGAAGGAGCAAGGTAAAAACCGACCAGGCCAAACAAATGTAGAGGAAATAGGCAGACAGTCTGAAAAAGAATTCAGAGTAATGATACTAAAGATGATCCAAAATCTTGGAAATAGAATGGTGAAAATACAAGAAATATTTAACAAGGACATAGAAGAACTAAAGACCAAGCAAACAAAGATGAACAACACAATAAATGAAATTAAAAATTCTCTAGAAGGAATCAATAGCAGAATAACTGAGGCAGATGAACGGATAAGGGACCTGGAAGATAAAAGAGTGGAAATATTTGCCACAGAGCAGAATAAAGAAAAAAGAATGAAAAGAATTGAGGACAGTCTCAGTGACCACTGTGACAAAATTAAATGCACCAACATTAGAATTATAGTGGTCCCAGAAGAAGAGAAGAAGAAAGGGTCTGAGAAAATATTTAAAGGGATTAACATTGAAAACATCCCTAATATGGGAAAGGAAATGGTCAATCAAGTCCAGAAAGTGCAGCGAGTCCCATACAGGATAAATCCGAGGAGAAACACACCAAGACACATATTAAGCAAACTATCAAAAGTGAAATACAAAGACAAAATATTAAAAGCAGCAAGGGAAAAGCCACAAATAACATACAGGGAGTTCCCATAAGTTTAACAGCTGATCTTTCAGCATAAGCTCTGCAAGCCAGAAGGAAGTGGCAGGACATATTTAAAGTGATGAAAGGGAGAAACCTACAACCAAGATTACTCTACTCTGCATGGATCTCATTCAGATTTGATGGAGAACTTAAAACCTTTACAGACAAACAAAAGCTAAGAGAATTCAGCACCACCAAACCAGCTTTACAACAAATGCTAAAGGAACTTCTCTGGGGAGGAAACACAAAAGAAGGAAAAGACCTACAATAAGAAACCCAAACATTTAAGAAAATGGTAATAGGAACAAACATATCGATAATGACCTTACATGTAAATGGATTAAGTGCTCCAACCAAAAGACACAGACTGGTTGAATGGATACAAAAACTAGACTCATATATATGCTGTCTACAAGAGACCCACTTCAGACCTAGAGACACATACATACTGAAAGGAGGGGATGGAAAAAGATATTCCATGCAAAAGGAAATCAAAAGAAAGCTGGAGTAACAATTCTCATATCAGAAAAAATACACTTTAAAATAAAGACTATTACAAAAGACAAAGAAGGACATGACATAACGATCAAGGGATCAATCCAAGAAGAAGATATAACAATTGTAAATATTTATGCACCCACCATAGGAGCACCTCAATACATAAGGCAAATGCTAACAGCCATAAAAGGGGAAATTGACAGTAACACAGTCATATTAGGGTACTTTAACAACCCACTTTCACCAACGGACAGATCAACCAAAATGAAAATAAATAAGGAAACACACGCTTTAAATGACACATTAGATCAGATGGGCTTAACTGATATTTATAGGATATTCCATCCAAACACTACAGAATACACTTTCTTATCAAGTGCTCATGGAACATTCTCCAGGATACATCATATCTTGGGTCACAAATCAAGACTTAGTAAATTTAACAAAATTGAAGTCATTTGAAATATCTTTTCCGACCACAATACTATGAAAAAAAGATATCAATTACAGGAAAGAAACTGTAAAAAATATAAAAAACATGGAGGCTAAACACTATGCTAGTAAATAACTGAGAGATCACTGAAGAAATCAAAGAGGAAATTACAAAATACCTAGAAACAAATAATGGTGAAAACACAACGACCCAAAACCTAAGGGATGCAGCAAAAGCAGTCTTAAGAGGGAAGTTTATAGCAATACAATCCTACATGAAGAAAGAAGAAAAATCTCATATAAACAAAAATACCTTACACCTAAAGCAATTAGAGAAAGAAGGACAAAAATGTCCAAAGTTAGCAGACGGAAAGAAATCATGAAGATCAGATCAGATATAAATAAAAGAGAAATGAAGTAAACAAAAGCAAAAATCAATACAAGCAAAAGCTGGTTCTTTGAGAAGATAAACAAAATTGATAAACCATTAGCCAGACTCACCAAGGATAAAAGGGAGAAGACTCAAATCAACAGAATTAGAAATGAAAAAGAAGAACTTACAATGGACACCAGAGAAATACAAAGGATCATAAGAGACTACTACAGGCAACTATATGCTAATAAAATGGACAAACTGGAAGAAATGGACAAATTCTTAGAAAAGTACAACCTTCCAAACTGAACCAGGAAGAAATAGAAAATATGAACAGACCAATCACAAGCACTGAAATTGAAACTGTGTATAAAAATCTTCCAACAGACAAAAGCCCAGGAGCAGATGGCTTCACAGGTGAATTCTATGAAACATTTAGAGAAGAGCTAACACCTATCCTTATCAAACTCTTCCAAAGTATAGCAGAGGAAGGAACACTCCCAAACTCATTCTGCGAGGCAATCATCACCCTGATACCAAAATCAGACAAGGACATCACAAAGAAAGAAAACTACAGACCAATATCACTGATGAACATAGACGCAAAAATACTCAACAAAATACTAGCACACAGAATCCAACAGCACATTAAAAGGATCACACACAATCATCAAGTAGGGTTTATCCTAGGAATTCAAGGATTCTTCAATGTATGCAAATCAATCTGTGTGATAATCCATATTAACAAATTGAAGGATGAAAACACATGATAATCTCAATAGATGCAGAAAGAGCTTTTGACAACATTCAACACCCATTAAGGAGAAAAACTCTCCAGAAAGTAGGCATAGGGGGAAACTACCTCAACATAATAAAGGCCAATTATGACAAACCCACAGGCAACATCGTTCTCAATGCTGACAAACTGAAACCATCAGTTTGCAATCAGGAATAAGACAAGGTTGCCCACTCTGCAACACTATGATTCAACATAGATTTGGAAGTCCTAGCCATGGCAATAAGGGGAGAAAAAGAAATAAAAGAAATCCAAATCAGAAAAGAAGAAGTAAAACTGTCACTGTTTGCAGATGACATAATACTATATACATAGAGAATCCTAAAGATGCTACCAGAAATTACTAGAGCTAATCAATGAATTTGATAAAATAGCAGGATACAAAAATTAGGCACAGAAATCTCTTGCATTCCTATACGCTAACGACAAAATATCTAAAAGAGAAATTAAGGAAACTCTCCCATTTACCATTGCAACAAAAAGAATAAAGTACCTAGGAATAAACCTACCTAAGGAGACAAAAGACCTCTATGCAGAAAACTATAAGACACAGATGAAAGAAATCAAAGACTATACAAACAGATGGAGAGATATACCATGTTTTTGGATTGGAGGAATCAACATTGTGAAAATGACTATAATACCCAAAGCAATCTACAGATTCAGTGCAATCCCTATCAAACTACCAATGGCATTTTTCACACAACTAGAACAAAAACTTTCACAATTTGTATGGAAACAGAAAAGACCCGGAAGAGCCAACATAATACTGAGAAAGAAAAATGGACCTGGAGGAATCAGGCTGTCTGACTTCAGACTATACTGCAAATCTACAGTAATCAAGACACTATGGTACTGGCACAAAACCAGAAATATAGATCAATGGAACAGGAGAGGAAGCCCAGAGAAAAAAACATGCACATATGGTCACCTTATCTTTGATAAAGGAGGCAAGAATATACAATGGAGAAAAGACAGCCTCTTCAATAATTGGTGCCGGGAAAACTCTACTGATACATGTAAAAGAATGAAATTAGAACACTTGTGAACACCATACACAAAAATAAACTCAAAATGGATTAAAGACTAAATGTAAGGCCAGACACTATAAAACACTTAGAGGAAAACATACACAAAACACTCTGACATAAATCACAGCAAGACCCTTTTTGACCCACCTTTTAGAGAAATGGGAATAAAAACAAAAATAAACAAATGGGACCTAATGAAACTTAAAACCTTTTGCACAGCAAATGAAACCAAACAAGATGAAAAGACAACACTCAGAATGAGATAAAATATTTGCAATTGAAGCAACTGACAAAGGATTAATATCCAAAATATACAAGCAGCTCATGAAGCTCAATATCAAAAAATACCCCAAACAACCCAGTCCCATAATGGGTGGAAAACCTAAATAGACATTTCTCCAAAGAAGATATACAGACTACCAACAAACACATGAAAGGATGTTTAACATCACTAATCATTAGAGAAATGCAAATCAAAACCACAATGAGGTATCACCTCACACCAGTCAGAATGGCCATCATGAAAAATTGTACAAACAAAAAATGCTGGAGAGCGTGTAGAGATAAGGGAACCCTCTTGTACTGTTGGTGGGAATGTAAATTGATACAGCCACTATGGAGAAGAGTATGATGGTTCCTTTAAAAAGTAAAAATAGAACTACCATATGGCCCAGGAATCCCACTACTGGGCATATACCCTGTGAAAACCATAATTCAAAAAGACACATGTAAGCCAATGTTCATTGCAGCTCTATTTACAATAGCCAGGACATGGAAGCAACCTAAGTGTCCAAACAGAATTCAACAGTACATTAAAAGGATCATACACCATGATCAAGTGGAACTTATCCCAGCTATGCAAGGCTTCTTCATTAAATACAAATCAATCAATGTGATACACCATGTTAACAAATTGAAGAATAAAAACCATATGATATTCTCAGTAGATCCAGAGAAAGCTTTTGGCAAAATTCAAGACAAATTTATGATAAAAAACTCTCCAGATAGTGGGCATTGAGGGAACCTACTCCAACATAATAAAGGCCATGTACGACAAACACATATCAAACATCATTCTCAGTGGTCAAACACTGAAAGCATTTCCTCTATCTAACATCAGGAAGAAGACAAGGATGTCTTTTCTTGCCACTAGTTTTCAACATAGTTTTGGAACTCCTAGCCATGGCAGTTAGAAAAGAGAAATAAATAAAAGGAATACAAATTAGAAAAGAAGAAGTAAAACTGTCACTGTTTGCAGATGACATGATACTATACATAGAGAATCCTAAAGATGCCACCAGAAAACTACTAGAGCTAATCAATGAATTTGGTAAAGTAGCAGGATACAAAATTAATGCACAGAAATCTCTTGCATTCCTATACACTAATAATGAAAAATCTGAAAGAAAAATTAAGGAAACACTCTGACTTACCATTGCAACAAAAAGAATAAAATACCTAGGAATAAACCTACCTAAGGAGGCAAACGTCCTGTATACAGAAAACTATAAGGCACTGATGAAAGAAATCAAAGATGACACAAACAGATGGAGAGATATACCTTGTTCTTGGACCGGAAGAATCAATATTGTGAAAATGACTATACTACCCAAAGCAATCTACAGATTCATTGCAATCCCTATCAAATTACCAATGGCATTTTTCACAGAATTGGAACAAAATAGTTTTACAATTTGTATGGAAACAGAAAAGCCCCCGAATACCCAAAGCAACTTGAGAAAGAAAAATGGAGCTGGAGGAATCAGGCTACCTGACTTCACACTATACTACAAAGCTACAGTAATCAAGACAATATGGTACTGGCAAAAAACCCAGAAATATAGATCAGTAGAACAGTATAGAAAACCCAGAGATAAACCCACATACGTATGGTCAACTAATCTATGACAAAGGAGACAAGGATATACAATGGAGAAAAGACAGCCTCTTCAGTAAATGGTGCTGGTAAAACTGGACAGCTACATTGAAAGGAATGAAATTAGAGCACTCCCTAACACCATACACAAAAATAACCTCAAAATGGATAAAGACCTAAATGCAAGACCGGACAGTATAAAACTCTTAGAAGAAAACACAGGCAAAACACCCTTTGACATAAATCACAGCAAGATCCTTTTTGACTCACCTCCTAGAGTAATGGAAATAAAAACAAAAATAAACAAATGGGACTTAATGAAACTTCAAAGCTTTCTCACAGCAAAGAAAGGAAACTATAAAAAAGGTGAAAAGACAACACTCAGAATGGGAGAAAATATTTGCAAACAAAGTAACTGACAAAGGATTAATCTCCAAAATATACAAACAGCTCATACAGCTCAATATCAAAAACAAAAACAGCCTAATCCAAAAATGGGCAGAAGACCTAACTAGACATTTCTCCAAAGAAGTCATACAGATGGCCAAGAGGCAGATGAAAAGATGCTCAACATCACTAATTATTAGCGAAATGCTAATCAAAACTACCATGAGTTATCCCCTCACACCGGTTAGAATGGGCATCATCAGAAAATCTACAAACAATAAATTCTGGAGAGGGTGTGGAGAAAAGGGAACCAGCTTGCTCTGTTGGTGAGAATGTAAATTGTACAGCCACTATGGAGAACAGTATGGGTCCTGAAAAAACTAAAAATAGGACTACCATATGACCCAACAATCCCACTACTGGGTGTATACCCAGAGAAAACCATAATTCAAAAAGACACCTGCAGAGAGGAAGAGAGAATAAACTTTTTCTTTAGGAAAAAAAGACACATGCACACCAATGTTCTTTGCAGCACTATTTACAATAGCCAGGTCATGGAAGCAACCTAAATGCCCATCGACAGACAAATGGATAAAGAAGATGTGGCACATATATACAATGGAATATTACTCAGCCATAAAAAGGAACGAAATTGGGCCATTTGTAGAGACATGGATGGACCTAGAGAGTGTCATACAGAGTGAAGTAAGTGAGAAAGAGAAAAACAAATATCGTATATTAATGCATATATGTGGAATCTAGAAAAATGGTACAGATGAACCAGTTTGCAAGGCAGAAATAGAGACACAGATGTAGAGAACAAACGTATGGACACCAAGGGAGAAAAGTGGTGGAGGTGTGTGTGATGAATGGGGAGATTGGAATAGACATATATACACTAATATGTATAAAGTGGGTAACTAATAAGATCCTACTGTGTAGCACAGGGAGCTCCACTTCTCTGTACAGTAGAAACTAACACATCATTGTAATGCAACTATACCTCAATAAAAAAATTCAAAAAACAAACTTTATTAAAGTCATTACAGAAGATCTGCCTTATCTCTCTGTTTCTGATGACCTGAGTGCTGGCTCATATTTGGCTAAATTAAACCTCTGGTAATGCTGAGGGGAATGGATAAAGGACAATGAATCTGGAACAAATTTTTATTTGTATCTTCCAGGCACCAAAGGACAATACCAACCTTTAATCACAGTAATTTTGGGGGCTGGGAATTTTTTCTTCCAAGAAAATACACCAGCAGAATCAGCAAGAATAATCAGTCCAATGATTACAAATTCTCAGAGGATTCTATTATTGTTTTCAATGAGCAGGTAAAGAAACAGATTTCCTCATTTGAGACCTTTGCAGGAAGGCAGATTTTCCCACACATAATCCCTCAATGAGAGTACCCTTGAGTGTCTCATATATAAGAAAATATATGGCTTCTTTACAGCCTAAATCTGCTTAGAGGTAAAGCTGATATTCCAATTCCCAGTGGTTATTCTTCTCACAAAGGGTGATTTAGCATGTCTCTCTGTTCTCTGATGGACTTTTGATTGATGCTCTCCTTGCATCTATGTTAAAAAAAATGTTTATTGAACTCTGACTATGTATAGACTATACCAGGTAAACTGAAATGAAACACAGATACCAACTATATTATAGTTTATTATCTATTTAGTGTTATGCATTACTCATGTCTAAAGAAATAACTACAAAGTCATATAACAAAAGATGCATATTGAAAATAAATGTATCTAACAGCTTATGCAAACACCACAGGAAAAAACAACAACAACCTCCCTGCAAACAAAAGTCCAGAATGCTATGGCTTGACTGGGGATTTCTACAAAACATACAAAAAGAGCTTATATCTATCTTTCTCAAACTACTCCAAAAGATTGAAGAGGAGGGAATATTCCCAAAGTCACTCTATGAAGCCACCATCACCCTGATACCAAAACCAGACAAAGATTCTACCCAAAATAAGAAAATTACAGGATAATATCTTTAATGAGTATAGATGTAGTGTCACTATATTTGAAGATAGGATCTGTAAGGAGGTAATTAGGGTTAAATGAAGTCATAGGGCGGGTCCTGATCCAATAGGATTAATGTCCTTAAGAGAAGACACAAGACAGCTCACTGTCTCTCTCTTTGCCATGTGAAGACAGCACCAAAACAGCTGTCTGCAAGCCAGGATGAGGGTTTCACCAGAAACCAAAGCAATCAGCATCTTTTCTTCGAGTTCCCAGCTTCCAGAACTGTGAGACAGTGTCTGCTGTTTAAGCAATCTGCAGTATTTTTCTGCAGCAGCGCAAGCAGAATACTACAGTAGAAAAATAATAGCTCATCTCTACCTAGTATGTGAGGATAGATTAATAATACTACAGTAGTTCAACCCTGCATATGAGAATCTCATGTTCGTGTTTAAAACAAGAAATCAAGACTCTTGTTGTTATTTCTTGGGATAATGTTAGTTTTCTCCTAAAATCTTTATTGTTTTATATTTCAGGTTCATATCTATATTTCTCTTGAGATAATGTTGTATGCATATTATGAGACAGGGATCAAGTTTCTTTTTTTAAGTTATTTATTCAGTTGACTCAATACCATTTATGGAAACAACTGTCTTCAATACTCTGAAGTTCCACACTTGTTAAGAATTAAACGTCCTTGTGTGGGGGTCTATTTCTGAACTCTCTGTTTTATTCAGTTTTCCCTCTATGATTGTACCAGTATCCACTGTTTTAAGTACAGTTAGCCTTGAAATGCATTTTGATGTCTGGTAAAAGCAATTCTTCTTTTTTTTCTCCTTCAAGGTTGCCTAATTATATTTGGTTATTAGCATTTGCATATGCATTTCCTCTGACCCTTTCAAGTTATACACACAGACTCAGTTTTTTTTTTTTTTTTTTGCGGTATGCGGGCCTCTCAATGTTGTGATCTCTCCTGCTGTGGAGCACAGGCTCCAGGGGCTCAGGACCAGTGGCCATGACTCACGGGCCCAGCCACTCCATGGCACGTGGGATCCTCCAGGGCCGGGGCACGAACCCGTGTCCCCTGCATCGGCAGGCGGACTCTCAACCAGGGAAGCCCCACAGACTCATTTTGATTGAGCTTCTAATTAATCCATAGATCAAATTTCCATATATTAACCTCCTTAAAATACTACATCTTCTACTCCTTTATCATGGAATAATTCTCAATATATTTAGGACTTCCTAAATTTCTCTCAATGATAGTTTATAGATTTCTATGTACATATCTTTAGATTTATTCCTAAAATATTAAAAATGCCCCATGCATCTTTAGTTCTGTGAATTCTTAAATTTCATTTCTAACTGTTCATTATAGAAATGTAAAGAGACAATTGTTTTTTGTTTGTTTTTTTTTTTTTTGCGGTACGCAGACCTCTCACTGTTGTGGCCTCTCCCGTTGCGGAGCACAGGTCCCGGACGCGCTGGCTCAGCGGCCATGGCTCACGGGTCCAACCACTCCGCGGCATGTGGGATCCTCCCGGACCGGGGCACGAACCCGTGTCCCCTGCATTGGCAGGCAGACTCTCAACCACTGCGCCACCAGGGAAGCCCAACAATTGGTTTTTATATACTGATTTCTTCTCAATGGCTTTGCTAAATTTATTACTTCAAGTAGTTCAACTGTAGATTCTTCTGGATTTTCCACTGTCCTTCTGTTAATAACTCATTTCCAATTATAATAACTTGTATTTCTTTACTTGCCTTATTAAGGTAGCTAAGACCTTAAGTAAAAATTTAAATATGAATGTTGGTTGATGGCATTGTGGCCTCATTCTTGGTGTCAGAGGGAAATCTTTGTACATTTCAACATTTATATAAATCAATATGACTTTTATCTAGAGTTCTTAAAGAGGATCTCTTTAATCAGTCAGGGAAATTCTTTTCTATTCCTAGTGTCCCAAGAGCTTTATTATAAATGCATATTGTTTAAACATAAAAATCTGGGTTTTTGAGAGTTTATTTTTTTATTTTTCTCCTTTAATATTTTAATGTTGTTATTTACACTGACTGATTTTGTTTGTTTTCATCATTCCTAGAAATATCTTTATTTCAAGTGCTCTTAAACACTTCTTTGCATGTATTACAGACGGATATAACTTCCCCTCACTGGTATGGCGCTGTTCTCAACGCATCTCACAAGAGGCATCTTAGAAATGTCTTAACTACAAGTATTCTCAAACACTTCTCTGAATGAATTTCAGAATGGTTGTAACTTCCATTCACTGATATAACACTGTTCTCAGTGCAGCTTGCAAGCAGCATCTTAGAAACATCTTTATTACAAGTGTTCTGAAAAACTTCTCTATGTGCTTAAAGAATGGGTATAAATTTATTTCACTCATAAAACACTTTTGAATGCAGCTTACAATTAGCGTTCTGAGAAACACCCTTGTGTGTGTGTGTGTGTGTTGTGTGTGTGCGTATAAATCAGCTCTTTCGTTTTATTTATTTTTATTGATATATGCACCATTTAAACCATTATATTAGTTACAGGTGTACAATCAAATGATTTGATATTTGTATATGTTGTGAAATGATCACCACTATGAGTCTAGTTACAACATCCATCACCACACAGTTACAATGTTTTTCTTGTGATGAGAACTTTTAAGATCTACTCTCTAAGTGACTTTCAATACACAATACAGTATTATTAGCTATAGTCACCACGCTGTACATTACATCCCCAGGACTTATTTATTTTAGAACTGGAAGTTTGTACCTTTTGGCCACTTTCACCCATTTCACTCAGCCCCATCCCTGCCTCTGGCAACCACTAATCTGTTTTCTACATGCATAAGTTTGTTGTTTTTCAATTGATTTTCAAATATTGATATTACCTTACATTATGAGAACAACCCCTTTTTGGTTTTGTTATGTATAACCCTTTTATAGATCATTGGACTTCATTTTTCAATTTTCCTGAAATTTGCATCAACGTTTATGAGCACCATGTATCTGTAATGATCCTTCTTACATACTTCATAGAATTTATTGTGAATCTATCTGCACCTGGAGTTTTCTTTTTAAGAAGTTGTTTATTTATAATTAATTTCTTTTAAAAGCTAGAAGGCTATTTATATTTCCCATTTACTTCCATTTTATTTATGATAATTTGTATTTTCTAGGAAGTTCAACATTTCAACTACATTTTTATATTGAATGGCCTAATGCTGTTCATGGTACATTTTTCATTCTTGATATTGGTTAGTTGAGAAATCTCCATTTTATTTTTTCAGTGAAACATACTAGAGGTTTACCTGAATTATTAATCCTACTAAAGAACGAGTCTCTGCCTATTCTACTTGTTATATGTTTGCTTTCTTTTATTAAATTCTGTTCTTGTTTTTGTTATTTCCTTCCACATATATTCTTTTGGCTAAATTTGTTGTCAATTTTGTAATGTAATGTACAATTGTAATTACCCGAATTTAGTGATTGTATCAGAAATAATATCACTTTCTCACTTTCTAATATATTCATTTCAAGCTACAAAATTTTCTGCAAGCATTGCTTTCCACCCAGCGCACAAACTTTTATATAAGCAAACTCATTATTAATCAAAGCATAATATTTTATGATTGCTTTTGTGATTTTTTTCATTGACCTGTGGGTGATTTAGAAATATAATTATTAATATCCCGACCTATAAATTATTTTTCTAATTTTTTTTATTGATTCCTGGCTCAATTTCAATCTGGGGTCGGAGAATATACTCTGAATTATTTCAATTCTTTGAAATTATTAGACATCTATAGGCCCAATATGTAAATTGTAACAAATGTCTGGTGTGCAATTTTCACGGACTATATTTGGTGAATGTAGTGTTTTTATACACAGTTAGATCAGCAGTATTAATAGCGTATCACAATCTATCACCTTGCTGGGATTTCCCCCCCCCCCCCGTTTGCTTATTCAATCAATTACATCCTCGCCCTCTAGTGGCCATAAATAGTAATGCACTTTATAACGTTCTTGAGGAAAACCAACATTTGTCCGGTCAGTCGTGCGTGATTGCTCACGATTCTCTTTAATAATTGGCCCACCTCTTTGGACAGGCTCTGGCGCGGGACCACGCTTCCTTCCCTCTCATCCCCAGTATAGTCCTCCAATACGTGGATGAACTCCTCCTCTGTAGCCCATCTCTCAGCCTCTCAAAACAGCATACTGCTGACCTCCTTAATTATCACGGCTCTCGCGGCTAACGGGTCTCTCCGGCCAAGGCCCAACTGTCTACACCCTCAGTAACCTACCTGGGAATCCACCTTACCCCCACAACAAAGAGCCTGACAGCCGACCGCACCCAGGCCATCCACGACCTCCAACCTCCAGAGACCGCTGACCAGATTCTCTCCTTTCTGGGCCTGATAGGATTTTTCCGGCACTGGATCCCTAACTTTGCTCTTCTTGCTAAACCCCTATATTTGGCTGCTAAAGGAAACCCCCAAGGACCCCTTACCTCTCCCTCCCAGAACTTACCTTTTCCCCCTTTAAGAGTCCCCATATTTCTTGATTTAGAAAAACAGAACCTCACAATTTGCAATGGCAGCCACCCAAATTTAACTAATGATGCACTCCCTTGTAACTCATCCCCCCCTGTAACTACGCCAATGGGGGCCCCACCAGGCCTGATCTTTTGGTGTAATGGCTCCCTTACAAAAGAGGTCAACTCTTCCTTCCCCTTCCCATGTATCGCCGTCACCCTTGTTCCACAACTCACATTATATGGCCAAGCCGAATTTCTCTCACTCACCACACACCTCTCTAGCCGACAGAAAAGGGCCATCTTTCTCCCTATGGTTGCAGGCACTTCCCTCGCCCCCTCTCTCTCATCGCTGCGGGCATCAGGGGACGAACCCTAACACAGAGTCTCAACATCCCGCGACCTAGAACAGAAACTCCAGCTAGACATCGAGGCCTCTGCTGCCTCTATCACCTCCCTCCATCCCCAGATCACCTCTGAGGCCTGAGTTGCCCTCCAAAGTCGACACACCCTCGACCTTCTGACAGCCGACAAAGGAGGTACCTGCCTCTTCCTACAGGAAGAATGCTGCTACTACATCAACGAGACAGGGGTCATTGAGGACAATGTGGATGCTCTCCGACGCTTAAAAGAAGGACTCCAATGCAGGCAGTGACTATCCACCTCCCCCATCCCCGACTGGTGGCGGTCCACCCTCTATACCTGGCTGACGCCAATCCTAGGCCCCTTAATCCTTATCTGCATCCTATTCATGCTTGCCCCTGTTTCCTCAGGTTTCTCCTCAGTTGCATACAAGAAGTCTCTCGGGTGGCGGTGAATCAGATGCTCCTCCACCCATATACCTTATTACCCACAGAACACCCCCGCTGCTGCCCTCCCCTAACCTACGGACCGTTGCCGCACAACTCCCTTCCAGCGCCCCCGTACAGCAGGAAGTAGCCAGAGACCAAACGTCAACCCATTACACCAAAGAAGTCGGGATGTAAGGCCAGCAGGTCCGGGGAACGGCCCAGGGAGCTAGTCGGAACCCCCGCCAAGGAGGCTGATGCAACCGACACCCGACATTGCCACAAGTCTTCCCGCTCCCCGAGGGGCAGAACTAACGGCTCTGAGGCTGATGCAACTGACACCTGACATTGCCACAACACCGGAGAGATTACCAAAAAGGGGCTGCTTCACACGGCAAGCACCTCCCCTGCATCCACCCCTATAAATTTTGTTCGCGCCCACACCCGGGCGCGACTTCTCTGGCCCCTTTGTCTCGGACCAGTGAACCTCGCCCGGGAACGTCCCCAAGTAAAGCTTGCTTAAGCTCTCCTCCATCTTTGGTGCCGTTTCTTACAGAAAACATAGGCAGAACACTCTATGAGATAAATCACAGCAAGATCCTTTTTGACCTACTCCTAGAGAAATGGAATTAAAAACAAATATACACAAATGGTACCTAATGAAACTTCAAAGCTTTTGCGCGGTAAAGGAGACCATAAATAAGACCAAAAGACAACCCCCAGAATTGGAGAAAATATTTGCGAATGAAGCAACTGACAAAGGATTAATCTCCAAAATTTCGAAGCAGCTCATGCAGCTCAGTAACAGAAAACCAAACAACCCAATCCAAAAATGGGCAGAAGACCTAAATAGACATTTCTCCAAAGAAGATATACAGACTGCCAACAAACACATGAAAGAATGCTCAGCATCATTAATCATTAGAGAAATGCAAATCAAAGCTACAATAAGATATCATCTCACACCACTCAGAATGGCCATCATCAAAAAATCTAGAAACAATAAATTCTGGAGAGAGTGTGGAGAAAAGGGAACACTCTTGCACTGCTGGTGGGAATGTGAATTGGTTCAGCCACTATAGAGAACAGTATGGAGGTTCCTTAAAAAAGTACAAATAGAACTACCATATGACCCAGGAATCCCACTACTGGGCATATACCCTGAGAAAACCATAATTCCAAAAGAGTCATGTACCAAAATATTCATTGCAGCTTTATTTACAATAGCCAGGAGATGGAAGCAACCTAAGTGTCCATCATCGGATGAATGGATAAAGAAGATGTGGCACATATATACAATGGAATATTACTCAGCCATAAAAAGAAACGAAATTGAGCTATTTGTAATGAGGTGGATAGACCTAGAGTCTGTCATACAGAGTGAAGTATGTCAGAAAGAGAAAGACATATACTGTATGCTAACACATATATATGGAATTTAAGGAAAAAAATGTCATGAAAAACCTTGGGGTAAGACAGGAATAAAGACACAGACCTACTAGAGAATGGACTTGAGGATATGGGGAGGGGTAGGGTAAGCTGTAACACAGCGAGAGAGAGGCATGGACATATATACACTACCAAACGTAAGGTAGATAGCTAGTGGGAAGCAGCCGCATAGCACATGGAGATCAGCTCGGTTCTTTGTGACCGCCTGGAGGGGTGCGATAGGGAGGTGGGAGGGAGGGAGACGCAAGAAGAAAGAGATATGGGAACATATGTATATGTATAACTGATTCACTTTGTTATAAAGCAGAAACCAACACACCATTGTCAAGGAATTATCCTCCAATAAAGTTGTAAAATACTTAAACAAAAACAAAAGCAAACAAACAAAAAAAGAATTTTCACCTGACCTGGGATGAGCATCCCAGCACTGTGGGAGAAAATTTGATCACAAAATGTCTCCCAAATATTAGTCAAATTCCTGACCAAGAGGAGAGGACCAGTCACCAGCGATTGCATCCCTCCAATGTGAGCCAGTGAACCCTGATGAAACTCAGGAAGGAGAATACCTGCCATCTAGCAGCCATCAGACTGGAGCCACTCCTTATAATGATCCCTGAGGACACTCAGGATATGAAAATACAGGATCCAGGCCCCAGATAGCTGTGGTGCATACCAAAGGAATGATTTCAGTGAGCCCAGAGCCTTGCATCTTCCCATACATAGAAAAATGCTAATTTCCTTAACTGCAGATGTGGCCTCATGGGCTTGAAACCCTCAAAATTCCCAATAACTCTCAACTTTCAGGGTGTGAATTTTTTTTTAAGTCAACAGGTGTAAAGTAGACACTTCCAAAGAGGAACAAAAGACAAATCTCAACATTTGGAACACTGGCACTGATGGCGGATGCTCCCAGAAAGATATATCTGATGGAGCAGTTAGAACAGTTGTCACTGTTTTTCCACAAGATTGTGGAATGGACATTGACAGTGGGGAATCGTAACAGGGAAGAAGTAAATCGGACTCTATGTTGGATCTGTTTCTTTGACTTTAACCTTTGCTTTTTGTTGTTTTTATTATTGTAATTATGCATAATGCCTTGACTCAGGGAACCCAGCCCCTCTGCCTGAATGCTGAACTAAAGTGCCTCTGTTTAGCTCTCAGGGAGACAATCTGACCCTGCCCACATGTAAATGGCTGAAATTAACACATCCTCTCATCAAGGCTGGTCATTCCAAGGAGATGTCTTGCAAGACTGATGGCCCTTTTAACTTTACTTCCTCACTGCCACTCTCTTTCTAGTTTGCCTTTTTTACTTTACTTACCTCTCTGATTCCATAAAAGAAACTGGCATCCAGATCCTGATAAGATGGTTTTTGGAGACACTAGTCCGCCATCTTCTCAGTCGGCCCACTTTCCAAATAAAGTCATATTCCTTGCCTCAATACCTCATCCCTGATTTATTGGCCTGTCATGTGGCGAGTAGAGCAAGCTTGGACTTGGTAACAGTCCTGCAATGCTTGCACCTGGACATGCTTCTCCTCAAGCAACAAAATACAAGGAAACTATAGGGGACAAGAAACAACTGCATGCATGTGCAGTTAGGGCAAATTCTAGACAAAAGAGACCAAAAACCCAGCTGCCCCTTTTGAAGAGCCTGGAGCAAAAGCAGAGGGTTGGGAGCAAAAGCAGGGTACTGCGCATGCCCCCTGCACACAACACAACCTAAGGGGTGGGTACACCTCCTAAGCCACCCCTCCTGCCCGACCCCTGGACACACCCCCACCCTCACTCCTTATAAGGAGCCAGCTCACGCCCCTCGGAGTGAGCAAGCAAGGGAACATGTTGTTCTCGCTTCCCCCTGCTGCAGCAGGAGTCCCAATAAAGACTTGCCTGAATTTCTCACCTGGCCTCTGATCAATTTCTATTGGTTAAGGAGGTGAAGAACACTGATTGGTGACATACTTTGTGGCGACACCACGAAGGGACTATCGTCCCCTTCCCAGGAGAGGATCTGGGCACCTCCAGGACCACTGAATGCTGCTTCCCAGTGCATGACAAGCGGCCACCTGAACCTCTTGTTTCAGAGTCAGCAAGTTTCGTAAGTCTGCCTTCCCGGCCCCTGGGGGCCTCAGTACCCTCATTCAGGCAATGCTTTCCCCCTCCCCTTGTCCCTTTTCCCGCACCACTTTCCCTTTCCCCTTTGTTCCTTTCCCTCTCCTGAAATCTCTCTACTTCTCTCTCTGTCCTCTCTTCTGTCCTCTATTACTTCTGTCCTTTCCTTCCAAGAGAGTGGACGTCAGGCAGCTACAGCATCATTGCTCTCAGCTTGTGAGACCTCCTCCCTCTGGCTGACAATGGTTCACCTTGACGGGTGACAAGCAAAGGTGGGAGAGGCTCGCCTCACAGCTCACACCTTGGTCCAGCGGTTTCTCCCTGATCGGAGATTTTTGAGAGTGATAGAGGTTCAAACCTCATATCGTGTAGTGCCTGGAAGTCTGATCGTCCCAATATTCTCACCTTTATTTTCCTGCCACCAAGAGAACTCCCACTGGGAATGGACTGAAGTGGCAGATTTCTATATACTAGTGTATGTATGGGTGAGAGTCACACCTGTGGGTTGGGGACCCACAGACGACATACAACCGGCTGTATGTCCAGGCTTGACTGCCCTGGTGGCCAGTGGATAGGGTGTTCCCTCCTTCACTGGCCCTTTGTGGAAGAGCACAGGTTGGTGCCTGAATAGACACCTGCAGGGGGTGGGTTGAAACTGAAATCTCCCTCTTTCTGTCTCTTTCTCTTTTTCAGTCTTTCCTCTCTCCCCTCCCTTTACCTCTCCCTTGATCCTGACACCTGCATTCCCGTCCCCTTTATGTTGAAAACTTCTTGTTTGTGTCTGTGATTTGTATCTTTGTTCGTGATGTAGTTTTGTCTGTCCAACTGCTCCTGCAAGTCTCTACTGACATTGTGGGCATAGTGGAGCACTTGAGCCTTGAAATACAAACCCAGCCCACATTGCCTGAGACTCCAGCCTTGGGTTACTTAGTGGGATTTTAAAGAACCGAAAGAAAAGACAAGAGCTTGCATTTTTCCTTCCTCTGCTCTTGCAATGCACTATTCTGCCAGGGCTCTCAGGGACTACCTGACTCATCTGTAGTCCCCGAGACTGAGGGAAAAAAAGGCCATTTTAAATTCAAGCAGGAAAACTATGAGATCTCTGGTTCTGTAGAAACTGGTTTGTCTGGTTTAAACTTGTGGGTTTAATTAATACAGATCTGTCTTTAGAGTCATCAACGCTAAGTGCAATACTTTCACAGTATCTAGGGTTACTAGAAGTCAATAAGTGCATATTGTTTCTGTTATAAAATCTGTCAACAGGGAAAATAACCTGATATGATTAAATTTTTAAGGAAATGTAACTGGGATAAGAACTTTCTGGTAAACTCTATAGGAATAACTATGTTTTGGAAACTTCCATCTAAAACAGTCTCTCCAAGTTTTGGTAAATCTGAAACTAAGCTAAATGGTAGGAATTAATTAAATATCCAGGCCATTTCAAATAAGATAAAATGTTAGAACATTAATTGCTAAACAGGTCTAAATTTATCTACTCTTGTCTTCTTGTGAGAGAGAAACTAAAGCTGTTTGGTGCCGCCTTGACATTTTCTCTACCAATCTACAGAATGCTACTGTAAAAGACAGTTCATGGTTGCTTAAGAAGAGTAGGATGTGTGTTTTCAGATAAGAAGGTATGAGGAATGGAAATATACTTTGTTAAAGGGAAAAGTGTGATTTTGTCCTAGAGCTGGCTATTTCTGAATGGGGAAAGAATAAAGGACAAAGTATGGCTACAGAAAGTTGCAGAATGCTTGTGGAAGAGGAACATTGAGAAAAGAATTTTGTATGTGGTCAGGATTTTCTAAGGTTGGATTAAATTTAATTAGGTAAATGGATTTTATTAAGAGTAGGCTGATGCAAGACTGGGTTTGGTTTCTCTCTCTCATAAGAGAACGAAGTTGTTCTGGAATGCTGCTTTTGATAACAGATCGTGTGAGTTCTTGTGCCTTTAAGTGATCTATATTTACTTTTGATTTTTCCCCCCACCTTATCTCAAGGAATAAATATTGTTTCACAGCAAACTATGATCCTAACTGACTGGGTGTTTTAAAACTTTTTAAACTTTTTGACAGACTTCCCAAATATCAAATTCTAATTGAAATTCTCTTGACTTCCAGTTAACTTTGGGGGGCTTCAAAGGGCCTCTGGAACATCCCAAAGAGAGATCCTAAACTAACTGGGTTAATCTGTGAGGAGAGGTTTGTCAGGTTGTCTCTAAACATTGACAAGTTTAGGGATGAATTTATCAGGCTGGGGTTGACATTCTCACGTGTTAGGCCGTCATGGTTATTCTGGCCCACTGTTGCACCCTGGATGAAAAGGAACATATACTAAGAAAGGACAGAGAACACACAGATGGCCTACTGGCCACCAATCCACACCACCAAATTTATCAGGTGGATGGGGATACAATCCCAGAACATGATCCACACTGGGACTATGAAGATCGTGTAGGCCAGGTTAGGATGAAACACTGTACTACTTGTCTATCAGAAGGAATGAAAAGGTGTAAGGTGAAGGCTGTACATTATGATAAGGTCTGAGAGGTTACACAGGAAAAAAGATGAAAACCCTTCAGTCTTCCTGAGCCTGGTGAAAGAGGCATTCAGGAGGTACACCAATACAGACCCTGAGTCCTCAGAAGGAAGGACATTCTTGGCCATACATTTTGTCACCCAGGCTACTCCTGATGCCGGAGAAAATTAGAAAAGCTTGCGGCTGGGCCCCAAACCCCATTGTAAACCTTGGTAGAGGAGGCCTTCAAGGTCTATAACAACCGAGACTTAATGGAGGAGGCCAATAACGGTAAGAGGCTAATAAAGAAAATGCAGCTTTAGGCTGCTCTGATCCACGCACCACCTTGAGGAGACCCTGGAGGGCTGAGAAGGCTGGACAGACCACCAAGAAGCTGCCTGGGCCCCGAACCAGTGTGCTTTTTGTCGGAAAGGGGGGCACTGGGAGGGAGAATGTCCTGAGCGCCCTCCAGTGGGATGCCTGAAGGGCAACACTGACCGGCCCCAGTTCCTTGTGAATCTCTCAGATGCAAGATTCCCACACACCGAATGACTGGCCCCGAGCAACTGCCCTGCTCTGGATCCCACTCAATCCATCCTCATTACTCCCACAGAGCCTTGGGTCACCCTCTATGTGGCAGGTAGGAGAACTGAATTTCTTGAAGACAGTGAAGCTGTCTGCTCTGTTCTGGCTTGGCCGGCTGGCCCTCTCTCCATGACTCTACTGTGATGGGAGTTGATGGACACCCAAAAGTAAGGCGATTTATGTCTCCCCTTGCCTGCAGAGTGGAGTTCATTATTATTACTCCTTTTTATATATGTCAGAATGTCCTGTCCCTCTCCTCGGGAGAGATTTGCTAAATGAGTTAGGACCTAGTCTATTCTTAGGACAGGGTGAAGTCCAAGGAGGTAAAGAATCCAAACAGAGAATGCCATCTATTATGAGCCCCAGATGACCCACCTGTTGGGCATCAAAATATTCCCCAAGACCTCCCCAAAGAAATTAGAGAACAAGTAGATCCTGCAGTTTGGAATACCTTGGTGCCAGGAAAACCAAACTGTGTTCCCCTGATAAAAATAAGGTTAAGGCCTGGGGAAAAATACACCTGGAAGAGAAAATATCCTTTAAAACCTGAGGACCTGAGGGGAATCCAACCACTGCTCAGCAAATTCCTAAAACACGGACTCATTAGGCCCTGCCAATCCCCATGCAACCCTCAATCTTCCCCACTCAGAAACCTAACAGAGAGTGTTGGTTTGTGCAAGACTTATGAGCAGTGAATAAGGCTGCCTCACCCAAGTGCCAGGGATTGCTCAGCATTTCTCTGTTTTGGACCTCACCGATACATTTTTTCTGTATTCCCCTACATCCAGACTTTCAGTACCTTTTTTCCTTTGAACTGGATGGACGCTGACACCCTGGAGGCTACCCAGTATACCTGGACAGTGCTTCCACAGGGTTTTCAGGACAGCCCCCATCTTTTTGGAAACATGTTAGCAAGAGAACTGAGGGAACTGAGCCTTGAGAAGGGAACCCTGTTACAATATGTTGATGACTTATTGGTAAGTAGTGAGACCAAACAAGATTCAGATCACAATACTCTTAGGGTCCTAAATTTTCTGGCAAAAAGGGGATATAAAATCTCTCCAACCAAGGCTCAGATCTTACAGCAACAGGTTCAATATTTAGGATTTGTTTTGAGCCCAGGGGCACAAGCCCTGGCCATAGATCCAAAAACAGCAATTTGTGCATTACCATCTCCAACCACAAAGAGACAACTCAGAGGCTTCCTTGGGATGGCTGGGTTCTGTTGTATCTGGATTCCAACTTATGGCCTTATAGAAAAAACCTTATATGAGGCTCTAAAGGGAGGAGAAAGGGAACCCCTTCAATAGAATGAGAACCACCGTCAGGCCTTTGAGACTCTAAAGACTGAGTTGAATAGAGTTCCAGCACTGGGGCTTCCAAATTTGGACAAGCCCTTTACCCTATATGTTCGTGAGACATCAGGGACAGCACTAGGAATCTGACCCAAAAGTTGGGACCAGATCAGAGACCAGTGGCTTACTTTTCAAAACAACTAACAAAAAGGAGCAGAACAATAACAAAGAATAAGACAATAAAATAAAATTTTAAAAGAATAAAAATTAAATAAAATTAGAAATAAAAGGCCTTGGTGGTGTTGCGGGGGGGTGGTGGGCAGGGCTCAGGCTCAGGACTCTCATGGCTGGAGGGGGCCCCAGAGGGCTGAGGTTCAGGCCCAGGACCCCAGCAGGTTTGCCGAGGCCCAAGCTGGTTGGGGAGATGCTAGCTGTGTTCCCCTCTGATCTCCTGATGTCCCAAAGGTCTCTCTCCATTCCCACCAATCCCCACAACGTGGTTGGGCCCCTCCGCGTGTGGGAACCCCTCTCCTCCGCACCACTGCCCCACAGGGAGGGGTGCCTGGTCCCATCACGCCTCAACCTTTCCTGCCCCTCTTCTTCCCCTCCACATCCTAGCCAGTCATGCTGGGATTCCTTCCATCCCTTTAGGTGTCCGAGGTACCCCACCAATGCCTGGTAGGTGCCCTAGTTGTGATAAGATGCAAACTCTGTGTCCTTCTACTCCACCGTCTTCTGACTCATTGGCCCTGGGATGGCCAAGCTGCCTGTGGGCAGTAGCAGCCACAGCCCTGTTGATTAGTGAGGCTTCCAAGCTCACCCTGGGACAACACTTAGATGTTAACCCCTCATCAGGTATAATCTGTGCCGGAAGTCAAAGGACATCACTGGTTGACTGGAGCAAGGTTAACAAGATATCAGGCCCTCCTAATGGGTACCCCTGACATTCCCTTAAAGGTATGCCAAACCGGGCTTCCCTGGTGGCGCAGTGGTTGAGAGTCCGCCTGCCGATGCAGGGGATGAAGGTTCGTGCCCCGGTCCGGGAAGATCCCACAAGCCGCGCAGCGGCTGGGCCCGTGAGCCATGGCCGCTGAGCCTGCGCGTCCGGAGCCTGTGCTCCACAATGGGGGAGGCCACAACAGTGAGAGGCCCACGTACAGAAAAAAAAAAAAAAAAAAGGTTTGCAAAACCCTGAACCCGGCAACTAGTTTCCAGCAGTCGAGAGTGGAGACTCAGTGCATCCGTGTATTGAGACCATAGAGCAAACTTACTCCAGCAGGTCTGATCTTCTAGATGAGCCTCTTGACAGCCCTGAGGTCGAATGGTTTACTGATGGGAGCAGTTTTGTAGAAATGGGAACCCGAAAGGCGGGGTATGCCATAGTTAATCTAGATGAAGTTATGGAAGCCAAGGCCCTGCCACCCCAGATGTCAGCCCAGAAGTCTGAACTAATTGCGTTGATGAGAGCTTTGCAATTAGGGAAGGATAAGAAATTAAATATTTTTACTGACTCTAATTATGGGTTGCATGTGCTACAGGCTCAGGCTGCCATTTGGAAAGAAAGAGGAATGTTAACCACTAGAAATTCCCCCATAAAACATAAAGATGTGATTCTGGCTCTTTTAGAAGCAGTGCAGCTTTCAACCCAGGGAGCAGTAATATACTGTAGAAGCCATCAGAGGGATGGATCTTTTGTGAGTGAGCCAAGGGAACAGCAAAGCTGATCAAATTGCAAAACAGGTATCATGATTGCAGGAACATGAACAAGTTATGGCTCTAGTAATTGCCCCCCCTGAACTCCCTAGCCTTCCCCAGTATTCCCCACAGGAACAAGAAAATGCAAAAACATGGGGTATGAGAAGGGAAGCACAGGGTGTATAAAAAGGAGGATAAAGTTCTAATCCTACTGGCCCGACAGTAGAAACTCACTAAGAGTTTACATGATGCCACCTACTATGGGAGTGATGTACTATGGGACTTGATGCAAAAGCCTTTTTCAGGGAAGGGGCTTAAAAGAACAGTAAAAACAAGTAACACTTGCCTGTGATCTGTGTGGCTGTAATAACCCACAGACCCATCCAATCCCTCCTTCGTTACTCAGGGCAATTCAATGCCAAGGGACATATCCCAGGGGAAGACTGGCAGTTAGATTTCACCCAAATGCCCCCATGATCAGGATATAAATATCTTCTGGTGTTTGTCGATACTTTCATAGGATGAGTTGAAGCCTTCCACACCTGATCTACAAAGGCTATGGAAGCCTGTAAGTCCCTTTTTAAAGAAATAATTATTCAGTGTGGACTTCCAAAGTCCCTCCAGAGCGATAACGGACCCTTTATAGCCAAAATCACACAGCAGCTCACAACAGCCTTAGGGATAGGCTACAAGCTACATACCCCTTGACACCCCCAGTCTTCAGGGAAGGTGGAGAAAATGAACCATACTTTAGAGAAAACCTTAGCAAAGCTCTGCCAAAAAACTCATGAACCCTGGACCAACTTGTACTCCTCAGGGTCTGTGTAGCCCCCAGGAGTGGTCTGAGACTTAGCCCATTTGAAATGATATGGGAGGCCTTTTCTTACTGCTACATTGTACTGGATGGAGGTGAACCAGGGCCTGAGATATATTACTAATCTAGGACAAGTTCAGAAGGCAATCAGGACTATGCCCACAAAACACTGCCAGCTCCCACTAAAAATACAGACGAAGGAGCAGTCCCTTCACAAATAAACCCCAGGGACCAAGTTCTTAAAACCTGGAAAGTTGGATCCCCGAAGACCAACTATTGGCAAAATGGAAGGTCACCTATAATGTAATTTTAACCACCTCCACTGCTGTCAAACTCAAGGGACATCTTGTTGGGTACATTTGTCCACACTAAAGCTTTTACCTCCAGAAGCCCCACAGGTCACAACAGAAGAACAATACACCTGTGAGCCAGTGGAAGATCTGAGATATCTATTCAAAACACAGGCACCATCAACAAATAAGTAAAATGATGTAGTGGGTTGGCCCTCATTCGAAGCCTTAATGGGACTTGGCACCTCTCTTGTTTCCTTGGTTGATGTGGTTCTTGACAACTGTCTGGCTGTTGATTACCTTCCGGCAGAACAAGGTAGAGTTTGTGCGACAAGTAATACTTACTGCTGCACTTGGATCAATGCAACAGGACATGTAAAATTAATATTAAGGAAACATACACCCAGGCAGAGTGGCTTCATAAGTTTGGCAGGGGCGATGTCGCCTCCCTTGTCTGGTCAACAGTTAAGGAAGCCCAAAGTTAACCTTGTTCCTTCCCTTTCCAGGCCCTTTAGTGGCTACTGTTCTTCTCATTTGTAGCCCTTGTTTGCTTACATGTTTTTTAAAATTATATTTATTTTTTGGCTGTGTTGGATCTCTGCTGCTGCATGCGGGCTTTCTCTAGTTGTGGTGAGCAGTGGCTACTCTTCATTGCAGTGCACATGCTTCTCATTGTGGTGGCTTCTCTTGTTGCATAGCATGGGCTCTAGTCCCCTCGGCGCAATAGTTGTGGTGTGTGGGCTCAGTAGTTGTGGCTCACAGGCTGTAGAATGCAGGCTCAGTAGTTGTGGTGCATGGGCTTAGTTGCTCCGCAGCATGTGGGGTCTTCCCGGACCAGGGCTTGAACCCATGACCCCTGCATTGGCAGGTGGATTTTTAACCACTACACCACCAAAGAAGTCCCTGCCCTTGTTGTTTAACCTTTTGGTTAAGTTTGTGTCTTTAGGCTCCAACAGTTTGAAGTAAGGCTTATGATGACTCAAGGAATTCAGCCCATTCCAACAGAAAGAGGCCCAGTTCCCTATAGGTCCTTGGAACAATCAGAGAGGGACATCTATACCTCTAGGGTAGGCTACGGTCTGCAACCCTTGTCCAGCAGGAAGAAGTTTCAGAAGAAGAGAGCTTCGACCCATTACCCCTTAAGAATAGGGCATCTAGTCCCTCAGGGGGCAATGAGACAGGCTGCGACCTGGGACCCTTTGCTACTGTGCTGCAATGCTTGCACCTGGATACACTTCTCCTCAAGCAACAAAATGCAAGGAAACTATATGGGACAAAAAACAACTGCCTGCTTGTGCAGTTAGGGCAAATTCTAAACAAAAGATACAAAGAGACCAAAAATCCCAATTGCCACTTTTAAAGTCCCTGGAGCAAAAGCAGGGGTTCAGGAGCAACAGCAGGGTACTGCACATGCCCCCTGCACACACCACCAACAAGGGGTGGGCACACCACCTGAGCCACTCCTCCGGCACAACTCCTGGTCACACCCCTACCTTCACTCCTTATAAGGAGCCAGCTCACAACCCCTCAGGGAGGGAGCAAGCTAGGAAATCTGTTGTTTGTTCTCTCTCCTCCATGATGCAGCAGGGGCCCCAGTAAAGCCTTGCCTAAATGTCTTGTCTGGCCTCTGATCACTTTCTATTGATTAAGGAGCCCAAGAACCCTGGTCAGTAACACCTCCAGCTGCATAACATTGGCAAGGAGACCCAGGTGCCACTTCTATATGGTGGGCAGGTCCAGCCAACACCTTTCTCCACAGGGGTTACCTAGAATACATGGATAAACTAAAGTTCTGCCCAAAATAATATTACAGAAGTACTGACACCCAAGAGGTGATAGGCCCTTGGGATAAACCTCTGCCAAATACAGACTGCAACTAGAAATATACCATATAACTGAGCACAACCTTATGAGGCCTTCTGGGTGTGGACCGCCCCCACTTGCCTCTTGTTTGTAGAAAAGCTTTAGTCTTCCAGGCCTCCCTTGAGTCATAAAAACCTGTCTCAAGATTTAATGACTGCAAGAACGTGAACATGTAGTAACAAAAGATAGCAGTTGGGTCAGGAGAACTGGTAACAATTTAAACAATAGATCACCCACATAGCAGAGTCACATAAACTTTAGTTCCTCCATGAAGGACATGGATAACAGTGTCTGATGCACAGTCCTTAGCTGTTTTGCAGATACTAAAACCTGCACCAGAAGGAAGAAGCTAACTGCATCATGACCATGAGCATGTAGCCCCCAGACCAGCTGGAGCCTGAGTATTGATGATGTTAACCCCTGTGACACCACACTTTTACCTCACCATCAGACAGAGAATTGTGCATGAGCTGATCACAGACCCTGCAGCTCTCTCCCTCACTCTATCTTTAAAAACCCTCCCCTGAAACTCATCAGGGAGTTTGGGTCTTTTGAGCATGAGCCACCCACACTCCTTCCTTGGCTCCTGCAATAAACCCTGCACTTTCCTTCACCACAACCTGATGTCAGTAGATTGGCATTGCTGTGCACTGGTGAGCTGACCCAAGTTTGGTCAGTAACAACCAGAATGCCCAGATCTAGAAAGTGCGGCTAAGTGGCCTGTCACTCAGATTGCCCTAAGGTGAGCCCCTACCTGAACTGCATATGGCCCCCAGAGTTTAGCCAATCAGCAGTGTTCATTTTGAATATTCTGACACCCAGAAAATTTAGGAAAGGAGAGATGCAGCTACTACCAGCAGACACAGCATCAAGGCTAAAGCTCACCAACAAGTGGAAGTTTTGCCCCAAGCCATTTTTTCAGTGGTCTGGAACCCATAATAACCCAAGAGCACATCCTCCTACAAAGCTGCCCATATTTCAGCCATAATGGCCTAGACATGCTGTCTGTAATGCCAATTGTTCGATAAGTTTTAAAGATTACTTTAATGGTGGGACACAACACAATGACTCTAAGATAGATAAAAGACAGAACTTTTTAATAACTTGCAGTCCCAAACAAGAGAAGGCTGCCAGGCAGGGTTAAATGAGAGGTTGCACCTGGGACAGGGTAACAGCAAGTTGAAGCTCTAGGGGGCAGCTTGTACACGGCAAGTGGGCTGTCCTTAGCTAGGTGTTGTGGGCTCCCTGTGGTTTGGCTAATTTAAATAAGTTAGACATAAAGGCATAAGAGTATCCCTAGTTGTCTGATACCTGAACCTGGGGCAATTTTAACTGCTGCATAGTGCTTTGAGTGTGAGATACCAAGGGAAGTGATTGATGTGTGGACATAATAAGCTGTTCAGGAAGGGGAACTACCAGCCTCCAGCCAGGACCTGAAATTTCAGTCGACAGCATTTAAAAAAAGGATATGAGAGCAACATTCTGTTGTAGCCAACTTGAAGATAGAGGAGGAACTTTCATTCAAAATTTTGTTTGGATGTCCAGACTGATAATGACACACACATTCAAAGAGGGTACAAACATGTTTATTACTCACATAATGGAGGCTTTCTGGGGAGGGCAGAGCAGCTCCCAGGCAGGTCCTACACAGCTTGAAGAAAAAGGAAAGGAGACTGGCTTGGGGTTTGTATGATGGTTAGGGGTGGGGCTGAGACGAGGATTCCCATGCATGGATTGAACTTTCCACCTGCTGTAAAGTAAGGAGCACCTAGGCTTTCTTACCATCTTGCCCAGTTGTGAGGCAGAAATAGAAGAAGGAGAAGTTGGATTAAAAGCTGTCAAAAGCCAAATACCAAAACAAGTAGTGTTTTATAGACACATAGCTTGAACCACAGAATTTGGCTCGAGTATGTTGGAGTATATACATCTACTTTTAGTCCAAAGTTAAATAGTTATCTCTCTTTTAAGGTATTTCAGACCTATAGCAACTACAGCTAAGTATCGTAGCCTTCTACCAATTTTTCACCTGTTTCCTCCACCCCCCCAAAATAGTTGAGAGATCGAGAAGACATAGGGATTGTGCAACGGGAAGCAGGGCTTTCAGGAGGATAAGTGTTTAAAGGCTTAATGCACTTTTGAAATTGCATTTGTCACTACACTTAGGCAAACTTAATGTTGTCCAGAATAAATATTATATTTTTACAGCTTTGATTATTGCTGTTTTGTCCTTGTCAAGAGTTGAGCTTGTAAAAAATTAATAAAGACACCTGCATTAAATAGAGCCAGGAAACCAGCAGGGGGCGCTCGCACACCCTCCAACAGTAGCAGAGCCCTACAGGAGGAAGAAAGATCCTCTTCCTTCCTGATGAGGACCCAGCCAATAAGAAGCCATGGCCTCTTTGTTTACAACAGTTCCTCCCAACATCCTTTTCCCCTCATAAAGGAGTTCTACTTCCCTTGCTATGCAGGAGCTTTCAGGTACCTCCCCAAGTATGCAGACCTCAAATTGCAATTCTCTGCTGACCCTGAATAATTCCATCTTTGCTGGAGAAATATATGCAGTCTATTTGTCTTAGGTCAACACACTTCACAGTATTGCTTCCTTGAATCCATTTTGTTTAGCAAACTGACCTGCAGGGACCTTAGCTGACATTAGCCCCTCATGCAAGCACATGTCCTAGACAGCTGCCCACAGAGTCACAAGTGAATAAGTTCCTAATATGACTCCCCCAACAGCCCTTCTGATCAACACCCCCCGTGGCCTCCCAGGGCCTTCCCTTTTCATTCCCCTTAGATAAGACCCCAAAGAAACTCACCAGACGCCGCTCTTCTGGCTTGAATTGACCAATCCAGCCTTGGTCCAGGAACCCCAAAGCACTACACCCATGACCCTAATAAAGGCATGCGCTCCAGGTCCTGTCTCTCTCTCTCTGCATTCACCTTGATGTCCCCAGTGGGCCCTCCAGGTGTACTGTGTCCTTCCTCCAGAGCCTTTGAGTAATTACTTTACTATTTCAATTTCTCTTGTGGTATGTTGTTGAACTGCAACTCACCAGCCATCTGGCACCCTGCCCCACTTAACACATGTTAATTTAACAAAGTCATAACAACAGGCATCATGAGCAGGAACGTGGAGTTGCCCCTTAGCTCTCGTGGGTAATTCTCCCTGGGGGAGGCCCACCACTTGCTGGCATTTGTGCTGCAGTGTACCACCTACAAAGATGCTTCCTATCCTATAGTGCTAACTCTGAAGGGGACAACCAGAGTTTTCACAAACCTCAGAGCAATGCTCATCCGAGCTGATTTGAGTTTCTGTGGACATGTCTTCTACCCATCAGTGCCCCACAGATGGTGAATTCCCCCGGAGGGTGTTAGACTTCAGGTATAACTGTTAGGAAAACTGGCTAAGATTTTCATTAGTTAAAGGCTGGGACATACAGGTGACAACCCCTGTCCAAGCGTGCACTACCAGATAAAGGAGGGGACTCCCTTAGAAAAAGGAGACTCCCTTCCTCTGTATTTTCAGGACTCCAGTAGTAATGAGTACAATTAGGGCACCCTGGCTCAGGAAAGCATGGAGCCTCAGGAAGGCAGGTACACCCAAGGCCTCTGGTCCCTCTCTTGCTACAAACATTGCTGCTGTTGCACCTCCTCCCCCAATCCTGTGGGATATTGTGGGCCACGGCAACACATGGTGGCAAAAGATACAATGGTCCTACATAAACAGCCTGAACACCTAGTGCCTTCCCTGCCTAAAATACCCAGGAAGTTAGCAAGCTCCTCACTAACTATAAAATGCCCATAGAATCAGGCTGGACATAGCTCAGTGCCCTGGTGAACTAGTATGCCAAAGCATTGTTTCTATGCCCTCAGAGTGTAGGGTCCAGTCCCAGTGATCCTGCCACCATCATACATGAGGGTGTGAGGGCCAACCCTATCCCTGTGAGGCTGATTGTGACACCCTGGAGAGGAAAGCAGATACCTATGAATTCAGCTTCTGAGGACATCCATCTTCCCAGTAATAACCCATAAGGTCAGAGCAGTGGGGGATTTGAAACTGAAACTTGAAATTTCATGCATCTCGGGATTCAAAATATTTTTAAAGATTTTGTACAACAGGAGGAATAAAAAGGGACCAACTGACTGTTAAGAGTATTTAAATTTCTGTGACCTACTACTTACCATCACAGAAATAAGACAACTAGTTGGTATTACCAAAGACCTGAAAATTCATAACCTTTTAAAAGAACCCTAGGATCTAGCAGCCAAAACTTGCAGAGAAAGTATAAAAGCTGCCTGATTTGGCCACTTCTTAGGTTTCCATTTCTATGGGACCTCCATGTGCATGAATTTAAATTTGTTTCTTTTTCTCCTGTTAATCTGTCTTGTGTCAATTTGATTAGTCCAGCCACAACAACTCAAGTGGGAAAGAGGGGGAAATTTTCCCCCTCCCCAGTGGTTGGTGAGTCAGCCAGGGGGCTGGCTGGACCTGTTTCCCACTCTGAGGCTGCTGCAGCTGAGAGATCCTGGGACATGTGACAAAGGCCAGCAGAAGGTAAGATTTCTTACATGTCAGCCTCCTGATCTCTGACCCCAAGGTCTCTTTCAAAGGGAAGTGGTGAGAGTGCCTTTTCTCTCTCTCTCTCTCACTCAGTTTAGATTATCAGGAGAAAATAATTGTGGAACTAAGTTCCTTGGACTTAGCAACACTTGTGGATTCTTCTCTCAAAGATGGTCACTGTTGCGTGTGTGTGTGTGTGTGTGTGTGTGTGTGTGTGTGTGTGTGTCTGTTTGCCTGTCTATTGTGTTGTTTGTCATAAGGAGGAAGAAATAGGGAAGAATGCAGGCAGAGTCCCTATCAGTCTGCTCTCTGAGCCAGGCTCACAACCTGGTGAGTTAACCATTCTCACCGGACCACTGTTTCTTCAGTCAAACTCAGCTGTGGGCTCTCTATGTAAAACGGGAGGAGGTTTTTGTCTTCCATACTTTTCTATGTCCCTAGAGCTTGGCCTTGTGTCCAGTGGGAATATTCTCTGTGGTCTCTGACATCTGAAAGGTGCATCAGGTGGCCAGTTGAATAGACTGGGATTCTGAGACACAAAGTCACAAGCAGCACTCTCTTTGTCTGGCTGTGCCAGCTCCCAGGGGAGTTTTTCTTAAGGGGTACCAGTCCACAAGGGGCCTTTTTCATATCAACCTCTGTTGCTTGTTAATGCTGGACAAATTCCATTCCAGTAGCATCTGCCCAGTGCATTGATTAGCATATTTACAGCAGGAGGTGCCCCACATTATTTGTGGGACGCTGGAGACACCTTTTTCACTACACCATTCTTACTGCCAGCAGCAAGGAAGAGCTTTCACCTTCTTAGACTATATCTGGGAGTAAAATTTCTTGATCTTGTGAGGGCTATATACTCTCTTGTGAGATGCCTCTAACATCTTTGGGTAAACCAAAAAATGCTTATTGGTTTGAGTAACCTTTTTAAATTAATATAAGATCCTACTTGTCAATGGCCAGGCAATAGATACTTACAATTGGCTGTATTTAAAAGGGAAAAAAATTGAGAGCTCTCATCATAAGCAGCTGTCATACTGGTACCTATGGGAGGATCAAATTGAAAAGAAAACAATTATAATGACCAGCCTTAAGGAACTCCTTATGAATATGAAACAATAGAAATTAGTCTTAAAGCAAAATCCAACATCAATTCTCCTTTTCAAAAATTGAACTTTCTTCTCAGCAATTCCCCAGATCCTCTTACAAATAATCAGGAAATAAATCAGCTGGAGTACAATATTTAAGGGCTTAAAGGAACAACTCTCTTTGTCTTGCAAATTCCTACAAAACTACAAGTACAACTCTAGAAACAAGTCAAGGCCCACCTATCTTTACCATCCTAAGACCTCACCTATTCCTCTCAAAATTGCTTGTAGATAGTCTTAAAGATCAGGATATTGGAGCAAAGTTGCCCTGTGCTTCAAAACTATTTTACTAATAATTATCCTAAGACTTATAATAGACAAATATACTCTAAAACTCCCAGGAGAAAACTTACATTTTTATTTATTGTCCTTAAAGATATAAATCTTATCATGCCTCAGAGAGGACCTAGGTGGCAGACTAGGAGGATATGGAACTCACCTCCCCGCACAAACACATCAACATTCATCTACCTATGGAACAACTGTCACAGAAAACCAATGGGAAACTGGCAGAAGGTCTCTTATATAAACAAAGGTGCAAGAAAGATCCCCACGTAACAAGGTAGGATGGGGGAAAAAAGCATCAGGATGGGTCCGGTGCCCCTGGGAGGGATCTGTGAAGGAGGGAAAGTCCACAGGTGCAGGACTTCAACCTGAGGAGCTCACTTGCCTGATAGGAGATTCACTGGGACAGACAGAGGGGCTGGAGGGGCCTGGACTCTGCTGTCAAGGAGGGCACATGTGCAGGCTTGCTAGCAATCAGGTTGGAAGGAGACCTATGCTGATGGCTGCCACCTCACCACACTTCCCAGCCCCAAATCCACACCAAGTGGGGCTGCTAGCAGCAGCCAGGAGCTGAATATTGAGCAGATAGGCCCTGGAGAAGACTTGATCTAGCTCCACAGAGACAGCCTGGAGGGCTTTGGGTGTGGTCTTGGCTGAAACTTAGAGCCCACTGTCAGTATGTGCATAGTGGGAGTGGGTCCAGCAGGGGTGGACTTTGTTGGTGTGCACACCAGGTGGCACCACAGAAATGCATGCCTTGGGAAGACAGCCCCTGGGGAGGAGTATGCAGTGGTTCATTTCCCAGTGGGAACTCTCCCATTCCAGCCGACCCACACCACAGCTTGAAGCTAGACCTAGGGTGGACAGGTCCTGGGAAAGCCCTGCCACATAGGCAGCCCAGGTCCCAGGCTGTATCAGCACAGCCACCTCAATTTCTGCAGCCACAGTACAACAGCCCAAAGCACCAGCCTAGCACCAGGTCTGGGACAAACACACCAGAGAAAGGGACATGATCTTGGCCTTTCTCTAGGCAGAACCATGGACACCTGCACAGGTGGCACTTAGGTCCTTTTGACCACTTGGTCGTAACTTGCTTCAGCAATCACCTCCTTGGGGACAGAGCACACACTTAAGGGCAATGGAGCCTTATGAAACCTGACCCTCAGGGCATCTACTCTAACAACTGGGGAACAGAACCTCCCCCCAACAGGGCTGTGACAGCCATGGAGCAAATAGGAGGCCCTGCTCAATAACCAGTGCAGGCTCCGGGAAGCACAACACTAACCCCCTATCAAGGGGATAATGGACAGAACACTGAGAAAAGATGTGGCTGGCATCCATACCAAAAACAGCTCTCACACCAAAAATACTGGATGCACACAGTCTGCACAGGGATGCTCCCACATAAAAGCACCTCTTCAAGACCACAGTAGATAACTGTTTCTCCTAAATTCATAGAGACAGAAAAACTTAAGTAAAATGAGAAATCAAAGGAAGGGCTCCCCATTAAAAGAGCAAGAGAAATCCCCTGAAAGAACAAATAATGAAATAGACCTCACCAGTCTACTAGACACTAAGTTGAAAAAGGAAGTAATAAAAATGCTAAAGGAATGAAAAAAGATTATCAACAGAAATACAGATCCTTGTAACAAGGAACTAGAAACTATAAAACGGAACCAATCAAAATTAGACAACTTAATTGCCAAGATACAAAACCAACCTAGAAGCAATGAATAGCAGACCGAAGAATGCAAAAGAATGAATAAGTGACCTGGAAGATAGAATAATGGAAATAACTCTATCAGAACAGCAGACAGAAAGAAAAATTTTTTAAAAAATGAAAGCTGCATAAGAGATCTATGGGATAATATAAAGCATGCCAACCGACATACAATAGGGGTTCCAGAAGAAGAGAGAGAGAAGGAGATAAAAATGTATTTAAAGAAATTATGTGGGACTTCCCTGGTGGTGCAGTAGTTAAGAATCTGCCTGCCAGTGCAGGGGACATGGGTTCAAGCCCTGGTCCAGGAAGATCCCACATGCCATGGAGCAACTAAGACCATGCGTCACAACTGCTGAGCCTGTGCTCTAGAGCCCACGAGCCACAACTACTAAGCCTGCATACCACAACTACTGAAGCCCGTGCACCTAGAGCCCGAGCTCCACAACAAGAGAAGCCACCACAATGAGAAGTCTGTGCACCACAATGAAGAGTAGCCCCCACTCACCACAACTAGAGAGAAAGCCTGTTCACAGCAATGAAGACCCAACACAGCCAAAAATAAATAAATAAATGTATTACAAAAAAAAAAAAGAAATTATGGCTGAAAATTTTCCTAAACCTAAAGAAAAAAACAGATATTCGGGTACAGGAAGCACAGAGGGTCCCAAACTAGATGAACCCAAACAGACCCATACCAAGACATCATAATTAAAATGGCAAAAGTTAAAGATAAAGAGAGGATTCTAAAGGAGGCAAGAGAAAAACAAAGAGTCAGTTACAAGGGAACCCCCATAAAGCTGATTTTTCTTCAGGTATTTTGCAGAACAGAAAGAGGTGGCATGATATATTCAAAGTCCTGAAAAGGAAAACCCTGCAACCTAGGATACTCTACCCAGCAAGATTGTCATTTAAAATAGAAAAACAGATAAAGAATTTCTCAGACAAGCACAAACAAAGAGTATAGAAATACTAAACCTAAACATGCTACTAAAAATAAGTGGATCAATTATGAAATCAAAGGGGAAATTGGAAAATACCTCAAGACAAATGACAATGAAAACACAACCTTGCAAAATCTATGTGATGTAGTTCTAAGAGGGAAGTTCATTGTGATACAGGCCCTCCTCAAGAAACAAGAAAAATCTCACATAAATAACCTAAACTACTATCTTAAAGAATTAGAAAAAGAACAAATAAAATCCAAAGTCAGCAGAAGGAACTAATAAAGAGCACAGAGGAAATAAATAGAGATTTAAAAAACAATAGAAAAGATCAATGAAACCAAGAGCTGGTTTTTTGAAAAGATAAACAAAATTGACAGACCTCTAGCCAGGCTCACCAAGAAGAAAAGAGAGAGGACCCAAATAAACAAAATAAGAAAGAAAGAGGAGAAGTAAAAACTGATACCACAGAAATGCAAAAAATTGTAAGAGAATACTAAGAAGAGTTATATGCCAACAAATTGGGCAACTTAGAAGAAATGGACAAGTTTCTAGAACCTTTCAGCCTGCAACAGTTGAGTCAAGAGAAAACAGATAATTTGAACAGTCTTGTCACTAGAAGTGAAATAAAATCTGTAATTAAAAACAACAACAACGGCCAGAGGGAAGATGGCAGAAAGCAAGAAGAACTACAATCCTGCAGCGTGCAGAATGAAAACCACAGTCACAGAAAGAGAGACAAAACGAAAAGGCAGAGGACTATGTCCCAGATGAAGGAACAACATAAAACCCCAGAAAAACAATTAAATGAAGTGGAGATCGGCAATCTTCCAGAAAAAGAATTCAGAATAATGATAGTGAAGATGATCGAGGATCTTGGGAAAAGAATGGAGGCATAGAGACCTTCAAGATAGCAAAGGAGTAAGATGTGGAGATCACCGTCCTCCCCACATATACATCAAAAATACATCTACATGTGGAACAATTCCTACAGAACACCTACTGAATGCTGACAGAAGACCTCAGACTTCCTAAAAGGTAGGAAACCCACCATGTACCTAGGTAGGGCAAAAGAAAAAAGAGACAAAGGAATAGGGATGGGGCCTGCACCTCTGGGAGGGAGCTGTGAAGGATGAAAAGTTTTCACACACTAGGGAGTCCCTTCACTGGTGGGGATGAGGGGGTGGTGTGGGGAAGCTTTGGAGCCATGGAGGAGAGCACAGCAACAGGGGTAAAAGTAGCAGAGGGCAAATCTCAGGGGAGATTTCCATACAAAGGATAGGTGCTGACCAGCACTCACCAACCTGAGAGGCTTGTCTGCTCACTCACTGGGGCAGGTGGAGGCTGGGATCTGAGGCTTGGGCTTCAGAGGTGAGACCACAGGGAGAGGACTGGGGTTGGCTGTGTGAAGACAGCCTGAAGGGGGCTAGTGCACCACAGCTAGCCAAGAGGGAGTCCAGAAAAAAGACTGGACCTGCCGGAGAGGCAAGAGACTATTGTTTTGAGATGCGTAAGAAGAAGTGATTCCCACTCCCTGTGCCCACAGAAAGCAGAGCACCAACTAAGTGAGCTCCAGAGATGGGCACGAGCCAAGGATATCAGCTGACAGCCCAGAGACGGGCATGAACTGCTAATGCTGCTGCTGCTGACACCAAGAATCCTGTGTGCAAGCACAGGTCACTACCAACACCCACCCACCCACCCCGTGCAGCATGCCACTGCCAGGGTCCCATGATCCAGGGACAACTTCCCAGGGAGGACACACTGCATGCCTCAGGCTGTTGTAATGTCATGCTGGCCTCTGCCACAACAGGCTTGCCCTACATGCCAATTATGATTACCATACCCCTCCCTCTCCCCAGCCTGAGTGAGAAAGAGAGACCTAATCAGCTGTTGCTTTAACCCCCTCCTGTCTGGGTGGGGAACAGAGACCTGAGGGTGGCCTACATGCAGAGGCAGGGCCAAAATGAAAGCTGAACCCCAGGAGCTATGTGAACAAAGAAGAGAAAAGGAAATTTCTCCATGCAGGCTCAAGAGCAGCAGATAAAATCCCCACAATCAACTTAATAAACAGAGCATCTGTGTAATAGAATAGAAGACAAATGTCCCAAAATCGAGAGAGTGGACATTAGGGTCAACTGTAGACGGGGTTTGCTTTCTGGCTCTGATTTGGTTTTGGTTTTATGTTTATCTTAGTTTAGTTTTTAGTGCTTGTTATCATTGGTTGATTTGTTTATTGCTTTGGATGTTCTCTTTCTTCCTTTTTATGTACTTTTATTTTTAAAACTTTATTATTATTTCTAAATTTTTTTCCTTTTTTTCTCCTTTTGTGAGTGTGTATGTGTATGTTTCTTTTGTGATTTTGTCAGTTTAAGTTTGCTTTTATCATTTGTCCTATGGTTCAGTCTGTTGTATGTGTTGCTGTTTGTTCGTTCTCTTTTTATGAGTGTGTGTGTGTATGTTTCTTTGTGTCATTTTTTATGTTTAGTTTTGCTTTTACCATTTGGGTCTGGGGTTCTATCGATCCATTGTTCTATTTTATTTTTTTCTTCCTTTTTTTTCAAGCCAAGAGGCTGGCAGTGTCTCGGTGATCCAGCCAGGTGAGGAGCCTCAGTCTCCAAGGTGGGAGAGCTGAGTACCGAACATTGGACCAAGAGAGACCTCCCAGACCTATGAAATATCAATCAGCAAGAGCTCTCTCAGATCTACATCTCAACATGAAGACCCAGCTCCACCCAACAGCCAGCAAACTCCAGTGCTGGCCACCGCATGCCAAACAAACAGCAAGATATGAACAGAATCCCACCCATTAGCAGGAGGTCGCCTAAGGTCATACAAAGTTGACAGACACTCCAAAACACACCACTGGACACGGCCCAGCCCACTAGAAGGACAAGATCCACACCCACCCACCAGAACACAGGCACCAGTCCCCTCCACCAGGAAGCCTACACAAGCCACTGAACCAATCTCAGCCACTGGGGGCAGACACCAAAATTAATGGGAATTACGAACCTGCAGCCTGTGAAAAAGAGACCACAAACACAGTAAGTTAAACAAAATGAGAAGACAGAGAAATATGCAGCAGATGAAGGAGCAAGGTAAAAACCGACCAGGCCAAACAAATGTAGAGGAAATAGGCAGACAGTCTGAAAAAGAATTCAGAGTAATGCTACTAAAGATGATCCAAAATCTTGGAAATAGAATGGTGAAAATACAAGAAATATTTAACAAGGACATAGAAGAACTAAAGACCAAGCAAACAATGATGAACAACACAATAAATGAAATTAAAAATTCTCTAGAAGGAATCAATAGCAGAATAACTGAGGCAGATGAACGGATAAGGGACCTGGAAGATAAAAGAGTGGAAATATTTGCCACAGAGCAGAATAAAGAAAAAAGAATGAAAAGAATTGAGGACAGTCTCAGTGACCACTGTGACAAAATTAAATGCACCAACATTAGAATTATAGTGGTCCCAGAGGAAGAGAAGAAGAAAGGGTCTGAGAAAATATTTGAAGGGATTAACATTGAAAACATCCCTAATATGGGAAAGGAAATGGTCAATCAAGTCCAGAAAGTGCAGCGAGTCCCATACAGGATAAATCCGAGGAGAAACACACCAAGACACATATTAATCAAACTATCAAAAGTGAAATACAAAGACAAAATATTAAAAGCAGCAAGGGAAAAGCCACAAATAACATACAGGGAGTTCCCATAAGTTTAACAGCTGATCTTTCAGCATAAGCTCTGCAAGCCAGAAGGGAGTGGCAGGACATATTTAAAGTGATGAAAGGGAGAAACCTACAACCAAGATTACTCTACTCTGCATGGATCTCATTCAGATTTGATGGAGAACTTAAAACCTTTACAGACAAACAAAAGCTAAGAGAATTCAGCACCACCAAACAAGCTTTACAACAAATGCTAAAGGAACTTCTCTGGGGAGGAAACACAAAAGAAGGAAAAGACCTACAATAAGAAACCCAAACATTTAAGAAAATGGTAATAGGAACAAACATATCGATAATGACCTTACATGTAAATGGATTAAGTGCTCCAACCAAAAGACACAGACTGGTTGAATGGATACAAAAACTAGACTCGTATATATGCTGTCTACAAGAGACCCACTTCAGACCTAGAGACACATACATAGTGAAAGTGAGGGGATGGAAAAAGATATTCCATGCAAAAGGAAATCAAAAGAAAGCTGGAGTAACAATTCTCATATCAGAAAAAATACACTTTAAAATAAAGACTATTACAAAAGACAAAGAAGGACATGACATAACGATCAAGGGATCAATCCAAGAAGAAGATATAACAATTGTAAATATTTATGCACCCACCATAGGAGCACCTCAATACATAAGGCAAATGCTAACAGCCATAAAAGGGGAAATTGACAGTAACACAGTCATATTAGGGTACTTTAACAACCCACTTTCACCAACGGACAGATCAACCAAAATGAAAATAAATAAGGAAACACACGCTTTAAATGACACATTAGATCAGATGGGCTTAACTGATATTTATAGGATATTCCATCCAAACACTACAGAATACACTTTCTTATCAAGTGCTCATGGAACATTCTCCAGGATACATCATATCTTGGGTCACAAATCAAGACTTAGTAAATTTAACAAAATTGAAGTCATTTCAAATATCTTTTCTGACCACAATACTATGAAAAAAAGATATCAATTACAGGAAAGAAACTGTAAAAAATATAAAAAACATGGAGGCTAAACACTATGCTAGTAAATAACTGAGAAATCATGAAGAAATCAAAGAGGAAATTACAAAATACCTAGAAACAAATAATGGTGAAAACACAACGACCCAAAACCTAAGGGATGCAGCAAAAGCAGTCTTAAGAGGGAAGTTTATAGCAATACAATCCTACATGAAGAAAGAAGAAAAATCTCATATAAACAAAAATACCTTACACCTAAAGCAATTAGAGAAAGAAGGACAAAAAAGTCCAAAGTTAGCAGACGGAAAGAAATCATGAAGATCAGATCAGATATAAATAAAAGAGAAATGAAGTAAACAAAAGCAAAAATCAATACAAGCAAAAGCTGGTTCTTTGAGAAGATAAACAAAATTGATAAACCATTAGCCAGACTCACCAAGGATAAAAGGGAGAAGACTCAAATCAACAGAATTAGAAATGAAAAAGAAGAACTTACAATGGACACCAGAGAAATACAAAGGATCATAAGAGACTACTACAGGCAACTATATGCTAATAAAATGGACAAACTGGAAGAAATGGACAAATTCTTAGAAAAGTACAACCTTCCAAACTGAACCAGGAAGAAATAGAAAATATGAACAGACCAATCACAAGCACTGAAATTGAAACTGTGTACAAAAATCTTCCAACAAACAAAAGCCCAGGAGCAGATGGCTTCACAGGTGAATTCTATGAAACATTTAGAGAAGAGCTAACACCTATCCTTATCAAACTCTTCCAAAGTATAGCAGAGGAAGGAACACTCCCAAACTCATTCTGCGAGGCAATCATCACCCTGATACCAAAATCAGACAAGGACATCACAAAGAAAGAAAACTACAGACCAATATCACTGATGAACATAGACGCAAAAATACTCAACAAAATACTAGCACACAGAATCCAACAGCACATTAAAAGGATCACACACAATCATCAAGTAGGGTTTATCCTAGGAATTCAAGGATTCTTCAATGTATGCAAATCAATCTGTGTGATAATCCATATTAACAAATTGAAGGATGAAAACACATGATAATCTCAATAGATGCAGAAAGAGCTTTTGACAACATTCAACACCCATTAAGGAGAAAAACTCTCCAGAAAGTAGGCATAGGGGGAAACTACCTCAACATAATAAAGGCCAATTATGACAAACCCACAGGCAACATCATTCTCAATGCTGACAAACTGAAACCATCAGTTTGCAATCAGGAATAAGACAAGGTTGCCCACTCTGCAACACTATGATTCAACATAGATTTGGAAGTCCTAGCCATGGCAATAAGGGGAGAAAAAGAAATAAAAGAAATCCAAATCAGAAAAGAAGAAGTAAAACTGTCACTGTTTGCAGATGACATAATACTACACACATAGAGAATCCTAAAGATGCTACCAGAAAATTTCTAGAGCTAATCAATGAATTTGGTAAAATAGCAGGATACAAAAATTAGGCACAGAAATCTCTTGCATTCCTATACGCTAACGACAAAATATCTAAAAGAGAAATTAAGGAAACTCTCCCATTTACCATTGCAACAAAAAGAATAAAATACCTAGGAATAAACCTACCTAAGGAGACAAAAGACCTCTATGCAGAAAACTATAAGACACAGATGAAAGAAATCAAAGACTATACAAACAGATGGAGAGATATACCATGTTTTTGGATTGGAGGAATCAACATTGTGAAAATGACTATAATACCCAAAGCAATCTACAGATTCAGTGCAATCCCTATCAAACTACCAATGGCATTTTTCACACAACTAGAACAAAAACTTTCACAATTTGTATGGAAACAGAAAAGACCCGGAAGAGCCAACATAATACTGAGAAAGAAAAATGGACCTGCAGGAATCAGGCTGTCTGACTTCAGACTATACTGCAAATCTACAGTAATCAAGACACTATGGTACTGGCACAAAAACAGAAATATAGATCAATGGAACAGGAGAGGAAGCCCAGAGAAAAAACCATGCACATATGGTCACCTTATCTTTGATAAAGGAGGCAAGAATATACAATGGAGAAAAGACAGCCTCTTCAATAATTGGTGCCGGGAAAACTCTACTGATACATGTAAAAGAATGAAATTAGAACACTTGTGAACACCATACACAAAAATAAACTCAAAATGGATTAAAGACTAAATGTAAGGCCAGACACTATAAAACACTTAGAGGAAAACATACGCAAAACACTCTGACATAAATCACAGCAAGACCCTTTTTGACCCACCTTTTAAAGAAATGGGAATAAAAACAAAAATAAACAAATGGGACCTAATGAAACTTAAAACCTTTTGCACAGCAAATGAAACCAAACAAGATGAAAAGACAACACTCAGAATGAGATAAAATATTTGCAATTGAAGCAACTGACAAAGGATTAATATCCAAAATATACAAGCAGCTCATGCAGCTCAATATCAAAAAAAACCCCAAACAACCCAGTCCCATAATGGGTGGAAAACCTAAATAGACATTTCTCCAAAGAAGATATACAGACTACCAACAAACACATGAAAGGATGTTTAACATCACTAATCATTAGAGAAATGCAAATCAAAACCACAATGAGGTATCACCTCACACCAGTCAGAATGGCCATCATGAAAAATTGTACAAACAAAAAATGCTGGAGAGGGTGTAGAGAAAAGGGAACCCTCTTGTACTGTTGGTGGGAATGTAAATTGATACAGCCACTATGGAGAAGAGTATGACGGTTCCTTAAAAAAGTAAAAATAGAACTACCATATGGCCCAGGAATCCCACTACTGGGCATATACCCTGTGAAAACAATAATTCAAAAAGACACATGTAAGCCAATGTTCATTGCAGCTCTATTTACAATAGCCAGGACATGGAAGCAACCTAAGTGTCCAAACAGAATTCAACAGTACATTAAAAGGATCATCCACCATGATCAAGTGGAACTTATCCCAGCTATGCAAAGCTTCTTCATTAAATCAATCAATGTAATACACCATGTTAACAAATTGAAGAATAAAAACCATATGATATTCTCAGTAGATCCAGAGAAAGCTTTTGGCAAAATTCAAGAAAAATTTATGATAAAAAACTCTCCAGATAGTGGGCATTGAGGGAACCTACCCCAACATAATAAAGGCCATGTACGACAAACACACATCAAACATCATTCTCAGTGGTCAAACACTGAAAGCATTTCCTCTATCTAACATCAGGAAGAAGACAAGGATGTCTTTTCTTGCCACTAGTTTTCAACATAGTTTTGGAACTCCTAGCCATGGCAGTTAGAAAAGAGAAATAAATAAAAGGAATACAAATTAGAAAAGAAGTAGTAAAACTGTCACTGTTTGCAGATGACATGATACTATACATAGAGAATCCTAAAGATGCCACCAGAAAACTACTAGAGCTAATCAATGAATTTGGTAAACACTCTGACTTACCATTGCAACAAAAAGAATAAAATACCTAGGAATAAACCTACCTAAGGAGGCAAACGTCCTGTATACAGAAAACTATAAGGCACTGATGAAAGAAATCGAAGATGACACAAACAGATGGAGAGATATACCTTGTTCTTGGACCGGAAGAATCAATATTGTGAAAATGACTATACTACCCAAAGCAATCTACAGATTCATTGCAATCCCTATCAAATTACCAATGGCATTTTTCACAGAATTGGAACAAAATAGTTTTACAATTTGTATGGAAACAGAAAAGCCCCCGAATACCCAAAGCAACTTGAGAAAGAAAAATGGAGCTGGAGGAATCAGGCTACCTGACTTCACACTATACTACAAAGCTACAGTAATCAAGACAATATGGTACTGGCAAAAAACCCAGAAATATAGATCAGTAGAACAGTATAGAAAACCCAGAGATAAACCCACATACGTATGGTCAACTAATCTATGACAAAGGAGACAAGGATATACAATGGAGAAAAGACAGCCTCTTCAATAAATGGTGCTGGTAAAACTGGACAGCTACATTGAAAGGAATGAAATTAGAGTACTCCCTAACACCATACACAAAAATAAACTCAAAATGGATTAAAGATCTAAATGCAAGACCAGACAGTATAAAACTCTTAGAAGAAAACATAGCAAAACACTCTTTGACATAAATCACAGCAAGATCCTTTTTGACTCACCTCCTAGAGTAATGGAAATAAAAACAAAAATAAACAAATGGGACTTAATGAAACTTCAAAGCTTTCTCACAGCAAAGAAAGGAAACTATAAAAAAGGTGAAAAGACAACACTCAGAATGGGAGAAAATATTTGCAAACAAAGTAACTGACAAAGGATTAATCTCCAAAATATACAAACAGCTCATACAGCTCAATATCAAAAACAAAAACAGCCTAATCCAAAAATGGGCAGAAGACCTAACTAGACATTTCTCCAAAGAAGTCATACAGATGGCCAAGAGGCAGATGAAAAGATGCTCAACATCACTAATTATTGGTGAAATGCTAATCAAAACTACCATGAGTTATCCCCTCACACCGGTTAGAGTGGGCATCATCAGAAAATCTACAAACAATAAATTCTGGAGAGGGTGTGGAGAAAAGGGAACCAGCTTGCCCTGTTGGTGAGAATGTAAATTGTACAGCCACTATGGAGAACAGTATGGGTCCTGAAAATACTAAAAATAGGACTACCAGATGACCCGACAATCCCACTACTGGGCATATACCCAGAGAAAACCATAATTCAAAAAGACACCTGCAGAGAGGAAGAGAGAATAAACTTTTTCTTTAGAAAAAAAAAGACACATGCACACCAATGTTCTTTGCAGCACTATTTACAATAGCCAGGTCATGGAAGCAACCTAAATGTCCATTGACAGACAAATGGATAAAGAAGATGTGGCACATATATACAATGGAATATTACTCAGCCATAAAAAGGAACGAAATTGGGTCATTTGTAGAGACATGGATGGACCTAGAGACTGTCATACAGAATGAAGTAAGTCAGAAAGAGAAAAACAAATATCGTATATTAACGCATATATGTGGAATCTAGAAAAATGGTACAGATGAACCAGTTTGCAAGGCAGAAATAGAGACACAGATGTAGAGAACAAACGTATGGACACCAAGGGGGAAAAGTGGTGGGGGTGTGTGTGATGAATGGGGAGATTGGAATAGACATATATACACTAATATGTATAAAGTGGGTAACTAATAAGATCCTACTGTGTAGCACAAGGAGCTCCACTTCTCTGTACAGTAGAAACTAACACATCATTGTAAAGCAACTATACCTCAATAAAAAAATTCAAAAAAAAACTTTATTAAAGTCATTACAGAAGATCTGCCTTATCTCTATGTTTCTGATGACCTGGGTGCTGGCTCATATTTGGCTAAATTAAACATCTGGTAATGCTGAGGGGAATGGATAAAGGATAATGAATCTGGAACAAATTTTTATTTTTATCTTCCAGGCTCCAAAGGACAATACCAACCTTTAATCACAGTAATTTTGGGGGCTGGGAATTTTTTCTTCCAAGAAAATACACCAGCAGAATCAGCAAGAATAATCAGTCCAATGATTATAAATTCTCAGAGGATTCTATTATTGTTTTCAATGAGCAGGTAAAGAAACAGATTTCCTCATTTGAGACCTTTGCAGGAAGGCAGATTTTCCCACACATAATCCCTCAATGAGAGCACCCCTGAGTGTCTCATATATAAGAAAGTGCTTCTTTACAGCCTAAACCTGCTTAGAGGTAAAGCTGATATTCCAATTCCCAGTGGTTATTCTTCTCACAAAGGGTGATTTAGCATGTCTCTCTGTTCTCTGATGGACTTTTGATTGATGCTCTCCTTGCATCTATGTTAAAAAAAATGTTTATTGAACTCTGACTATGTATAGACTATACCAGGTAAACTGGAATGAAACACAGATACCAACTATACTATAGTTTATTATCTATTTAGTGTTATGCATTATTCATGTCTAAAGAAATAACTACAAAGTCATATAACAAAAGATGCATATTGAAAATAAATGTATCTAACAGCTTATGCAAACACCACAGGAAAAAACAACAACAACCTCCCTGCAAACAAAAGTCCAGAACCCTATGGCTTGACTGGGGATTTCTACAAAACATACAAAAAGAGCTTATATCTATCTTTCTCAAACTACTCCAAAAGATTGAAGAGGAGGGAATATTCCCAAAGTCACTCTATGAAGCCACCATCACCCTGATACCAAAACCAGACAAAGATACTACTCAAAATAAGAAAATTACAGGATAATATCTTTAATGAGTATAGATGCAGTGTAACTATATTTGAAGATAGGATCTGTAAGGAGGTAATTAGGGTTAAATGAAGTCGTAGGGCGGGTCCTGATCCAATAGGATTAATGTCCTTTAAGAGAAGACACAAGACACTCACTGTCTCTCTCTTTGCCATGTGAACACAGCACCAAAACAGCTGTCTGCAAGCCAGGATGAGGGTTTCACCAGAAACCAAAGCAATCAGCATCTTTTCTTCGAGTTCCCAGCTTCCAGAACTGTGAGACAGTGTCTGCTGTTTAAGCAATCTGCAGTATTTTTCTGCAGCAGCGCAAGCAGAATACTACAGTAGAAAAATAATAGCTCATCTCTACCTAGTATGTGAGGATAGATTAATAATACTACAGTAGTTCAACCCTGCATATGAGAATCTCATGTTCGTGTTTAAAACAAGAAATCAAGACTCTTGTTGTTATTTCTTGGGATAATGTTAGCTTTCTCCTAAAATCTTTATTGTTTTATATTTCAGGTTCATATCTATATTTCTCTTGAGATAATGTTGTATGCATATTATGAGACAGGGATCAAGTTTCTTTTTTTAAGTTATTTATTCAGTTGACTCAATACCATTTATGGAAAAAACTGTCTTCAATACTCTGAAGTTCCACACTTGTTAAGAATTAAACGTCCTTGTGTGGGGGTCTATTTCTGAACTCTCTGTTTTATTCAGTTCTCCCTCTATGATTGTACCAGTATCCACTGTTTTAAGTACAGTTAGCCTTGAAATGCATTTTGATGTCTGGTAAAAGCAATTCTTCTTTTTTTTTCTCCTTCAAGGTTGCCTAATTATATTTGGTTATTAGCATTTGCATATGCATTTCCTCTGACCCTTTCAAGTTATACACACAGACTCAGTTTTTTTTTTTTTTTTTGCGGTATGCGGGCCTCTCAATGTTGTGATCTCTCCTGCTGTGGAGCACAGGCTCCAGGGGCTCAGGACCAGTGGCCATGACTCACGGGCCCAGCCACTCCATGGCACGTGGGATCCTCCAGGGCCGGGGCACGAACCCGTGTCCCCTGCATCGGCAGGCGGACTCTCAACCAGGGAAGCCCCACAGACTCATTTTGATTGAGCTTCTAATTAATCCATAGATCAAATTTCCATATATTAACCTCCTTAAAATACTACATCTTCTACTCCTTATCATGGAATAATTCTCAATTTATTTAGGACTTCCTAAATTTCTCTCAATGATAGTTTATAGATTTCTATGTACATATCTTTAGATTTATTCCTAAAATATTAAAAATGCCCCATGCATCTTTAGTTCTGTGAGTTCTTAAATTTCATTTCTAACTGTTCATTATAGAAATGTAAATAGACAATTGTTTTTTGTTTGTTTTTTTTTTTTTTGCGGTATGCAGGCCTCTTACTGTTGTGGCCTCTCCCGTTGCGGAGCACAGGTCCCGGACGCGCTGGCTCAGCGGCCATGGCTCACGGGCCCAGCCACTCCGTGGCATGTGGGATCCTCCCGGACCGGGGCACGAACCCGTGTCCCCTGCATCGGCAGGCGGACTCTCAACCACTGCGCCACCAGGGAAGCCCAACAATTGGTTTTTATATACTGATTTCTTCTCAATGGCTTTGCTAAATTTATTACTTCAAGTAGTTCAACTGTAGATTCTTCTGGATTTTCCACTGTCCTTCTGTTAATAACTCATTTCCAATTATAATAACTTGTATTTCTTTACTTGCCTTATTACAGTAGCTAAGACCTTAAGTAAAAATTTAAATATAAATGTTGGTTGATGGCATTGTGGCCTCATTCTTGGTGTCAGAGGGAAATCTTTGTACATTTTAACATTTATATAAATCAATATGACTTTTATCTAGAGTTCTTAAAGAGGATCTCTTTAATCAGTCAGGGAAATTCTTTTCTATTCCTAGTGTCCTAAGAGCTTTATCATAAATGCACACTGTTTAAACATAAAAATCTGGGTTTTTGAGAGTTTATTCTTTTATTTTTCTCCTTTAATATTTTAATGTTGTTATTTACACTGACTGATTTTGTTTGTTTTCATCATTCCTAGAAATATCTTTATTTCAAGTGCTCTTAAAAACTTCTTTGCATGTATTACAGACGGATATAACTTCCACTCACTGGTATGGCGCTGTTCTCAACGCATCTCACAAGAGGCATCTTAGAAATGTCTTAACTACAAGTATTCTCAAACACTTCTCTGAATGAATTTCAGAATGGTTGTAACTTCCATTCACTGATATAACACTGTTCTCAGTGCAGCATGCAAGCAGCATCTTAGAAACATCTTTATTACAAGTGTTCTGAAAAACTTCTCTATGTGCTTAAAGAATGGGTATAAATTTATTTCACTCATAAAACACTTTTAAATGCAGCTTACAATTAGTGTTCTGAGAAACACCCTTGTGTGTGTGTGTGTGTTGTGTGTGCGTATAAATCAGCACTTTCGTTTTATTTTTTATTGATATATGCACGACTTAAACCATTATATTAGTTACAGGTGTATAATCAAATGATTTGGTATTTGTATATGTTGTGAAATGATCACCACTAACTAGGTTTTTTAGGAAAAACTAAATAGACATTTCTCCAAAGAAGATATACAGACTACCAACAAACACATGAAAGGATGTTTAACATCAGTAATCATTAGAGAAATGCAAATCAAAACCACAATGAGGTATCACCTCACACCAGTCAGAATGGCCATCATGAAAAATTGTACAAACAAAAAATGCTGGAGAGGGTGTAGAGATAAGGGAACCCTCTTGTACTGTTGGTGGGAATGTAAATTGATACAGCCACTATGGAGAAGAGTATGACGGTTCCTTAAAAAAGTAAAAATAGAACTACCATATGGCCCAGGAATCCCACTACTGGGCATATACCCTGTGAAAACAATAATTCAAAAAGACACATGTAAGCCAATGTTCATTGCAGCTCTATTTACAATAGCCAGGACATGGAAGCAACCTAAGTGTCCAAACAGAATTCAACAGTACATTAAAAGGATCATCCACCATGATCAGGTGGAATTTATCCCAGGTCTGAAAGGCTTCTTCATTAAATACAAATCAATCAATGTGATACACCATGTTAACAAATTGAAGAATAAAAACCATATGATATTCTCAGTAGATCCAGAGAAAGCTTTTGGCAAAATTCAAGAAAAATTTATGATAAAAAACTCTCCAGATAGTGGGCATTGAGGGAACCTATCCCAACATAATAAAGGCCATGTACGACAAACACACATCAAACATCATTCTCAGTGGTCAAACACTGAAAGCATTTCCTCTATCTAACATCAGGAAGAAGACAAGGATGTCTTTTCTTGCCACTAGTTTTCAACATAGTTTTGGAACTCCTAGCCACAGCAGTTAGAAAAGAGAAACAAATAAAAGGAATACAAATTAGAAAAGAAGTAAAACTGTCACTGTTTGCAGATGACATGATACTATACATAGAGAATCCTAAAGATGCCACCAGAAAACTACTAGAGCTAATCAATGAATTTGGTAAAGTAGTAGGATACAAAATTAATGCACAGAAATCTCTTGCATTCCTATACACTAACAACGAAAAATCTGAAAGAAAAATTAAGGAAACACTCTGACTTACCATTGCAACAAAAAGAATAAAATACCTAGGAATAAACCTACCTAAGGAGGCAAACGTCCTGTATACAGAAAACTATAAGGCACTGATGAAAGAAATCAAAGATGACACAAACAGATGCAGAGATATACTTTGTTCTTGGACCGGAAGAATCAATATTGTGAAAATGACTAAACTACCCAAAGCAATCTACAGATTCATTGCAATCCCTATCAAATTACCAATGGCATTTTTCACAGAATTGGAACAAAATAGTTTTACAATTTGTATGGAAACAGAAAAGCCCCCGAATACCCAAAGCAACTTGAGAAAGAAAAATGGAGCTGGAGGAATCAGGCTACCTGACTTCACGCTATACTACAAAGCTACAGTAATCAAGACAATATGGTACTGGCAAAAAACCCAGAAATATAGATCAGTAGAACAGTATAGAAAACCCAGAGATAAACCCACATACGTATGGTCAACTAATCTATGACAAAGGAGACAAGGATATACAATGGAGAAAAGACAGCCTCTTCAATAAATGGTGCTGGTAAAACTGGACAGCCACATTGAAAGGAATGAAATTAGAGTACTCCCTAACACCATACACAAAAATAAACTCAAAATGGATTAAAGATCTAAATGCAAGACCAGACAGTATAAAACTCTTAGAAGAAAACATACCAAAACACTCTTTGACATAAATCACAGCAAGATCCTTTTTGACTCACCTCCTAGAGTAATGGAAATAAAAACAAAAATAAACAAATGGGACTTAATGAAACTTCAAAGCTTTCTCACAGCAAAGAAAGGAAACTATAAAAAAGGTGAAAAGACACTCAGAATGGGAGAAAATATTTGCAAACAAAGTAACTGACAAAGGATTAATCTCCAAAATATACAAACAGCTCATACAGCTCAATATCAAAAACAAAAACAGCCTAATCCAAAAATGGGCAGAAGACCTAACTAGACATTTCTCCAAAGAAGTCATACAGATGGCCAAGAGGCAGATGAAAAGATGCTCAACATCACTAATTATTAGCGAAATGCTAATCAAAACTACCATGAGTTATCCCCTCACACCGGTTAGAGTGGGCATCATCAGAAAATCTACAAACAATAAATTCTGGAGAGGGTGTGGAGAAAAGGGAACCAGCTTGCCCTGTTGGTGAGAATGTAAATTGTACAGCCACTATGGAGAACAGTATGGGTCCTGAAAATACTAAAAATAGGACTACCAGATGACCCGACAATCCCACTACTGGGCATATACCCAGAGAAAACCATAATTCAAAAAGACACCTGCAGAGAGGAAGAGAGAATAAACTTTTTCTTTAGAAAAAAAAAGACACATGCACACCAATGTTCTTTGCAGCACTATTTACAATAGCCAGGTCATGGAAGCAACCTAAATGTCCATTGACAGACAAATGGATAAAGAAGATGTGGCACATATATACAATGGAATATTACTCAGCCATAAAAAGGAACGAAATTGGGTCATTTGTAGAGACATGGATGGACCTAGAGACTGTCATACAGAATGAAGTAAGTCAGAAAGAGAAAAACAAATATCGTATATTAACGCATATATGTGGAATCTAGAAAAATGGTACAGATGAACCAGTTTGCAAGGCAGAAATAGAGACACAGATGTAGAGAACAAACGTATGGACACCAAGGGGGAAAAGTGGTGGGGGTGTGTGTGATGAATGGGGAGATTGGAATAGACATATATACACTAATATGTATAAAGTGGGTAACTAATAAGATCCTACTGTGTAGCACAAGGAGCTCCACTTCTCTGTACAGTAGAAACTAACACATCATTGTAAAGCAACTATACCTCAATAAAAAAATTCAAAAAAAAACTTTATTAAAGTCATTACAGAAGATCTGCCTTATCTCTATGTTTCTGATGACCTGGGTGCTGGCTCATATTTGGCTAAATTAAACATCTGGTAATGCTGAGGGGAATGGATAAAGGATAATGAATCTGGAACAAATTTTTATTTTTATCTTCCAGGCTCCAAAGGACAATACCAACCTTTAATCACAGTAATTTTGGGGGCTGGGAATTTTTTCTTCCAAGAAAATACACCAGCAGAATCAGCAAGAATAATCAGTCCAATGATTATAAATTCTCAGAGGATTCTATTATTGTTTTCAATGAGCAGGTAAAGAAACAGATTTCCTCATTTGAGACCTTTGCAGGAAGGCAGATTTTCCCACACATAATCCCTCAATGAGAGCACCCCTGAGTGTCTCATATATAAGAAAGTGCTTCTTTACAGCCTAAACCTGCTTAGAGGTAAAGCTGATATTCCAATTCCCAGTGGTTATTCTTCTCACAAAGGGTGATTTAGCATGTCTCTCTGTTCTCTGATGGACTTTTGATTGATGCTCTCCTTGCATCTATGTTAAAAAAAATGTTTATTGAACTCTGACTATGTATAGACTATACCAGGTAAACTGGAATGAAACACAGATACCAACTATACTATAGTTTATTATCTATTTAGTGTTATGCATTATTCATGTCTAAAGAAATAACTACAAAGTCATATAACAAAAGATGCATATTGAAAATAAATGTATCTAACAGCTTATGCAAACACCACAGGAAAAAACAACAACAACCTCCCTGCAAACAAAAGTCCAGAACCCTATGGCTTGACTGGGGATTTCTACAAAACATACAAAAAGAGCTTATATCTATCTTTCTCAAACTACTCCAAAAGATTGAAGAGGAGGGAATATTCCCAAAGTCACTCTATGAAGCCACCATCACCCTGATACCAAAACCAGACAAAGATACTACTCAAAATAAGAAAATAACAGGATAATATCTTTAATGAGTATAGATGCAGTGTAACTATATTTGAAGATAGGATCTGTAAGGAGGTAATTAGGGTTAAATGAAGTCGTAGGGCGGGTCCTGATCCAATAGGATTAATGTCCTTTAAGAGAAGACACAAGACACTCACTGTCTCTCTCTTTGCCATGTGAACACAGCACCAAAACAGCTGTCTGCAAGCCAGGATGAGGGTTTCACCAGAAACCAAAGCAATCAGCATCTTTTCTTCGAGTTCCCAGCTTCCAGAACTGTGAGACAGTGTCTGCTGTTTAAGCAATCTGCAGTATTTTTCTGCAGCAGCGCAAGCAGAATACTACAGTAGAAAAATAATAGCTCATCTCTACCTAGTATGTGAGGATAGATTAATAATACTACAGTAGTTCAACCCTGCATATGAGAATCTCATGTTCGTGTTTAAAACAAGAAATCAAGACTCTTGTTGTTATTTCTTGGGATAATGTTAGCTTTCTCCTAAAATCTTTATTGTTTTATATTTCAGGTTCATATCTATATTTCTCTTGAGATAATGTTGTATGCATATTATGAGACAGGGATCAAGTTTCTTTTTTTAAGTTATTTATTCAGTTGACTCAATACCATTTATGGAAAAAACTGTCTTCAATACTCTGAAGTTCCACACTTGTTAAGAATTAAACGTCCTTGTGTGGGGGTCTATTTCTGAACTCTCTGTTTTATTCAGTTCTCCCTCTATGATTGTACCAGTATCCACTGTTTTAAGTACAGTTAGCCTTGAAATGCATTTTGATGTCTGGTAAAAGCAATTCTTCTTTTTTTTCTCCTTCAAGGTTGCCTAATTATATTTGGTTATTAGCATTTGCATATGCATTTCCTCTGACCCTTTCAAGTTATACACACAGACTCAGTTTTTTTTTTTTTTTTTGCGGTATGCGGGCCTCTCAATGTTGTGATCTCTCCTGCTGTGGAGCACAGGCTCCAGGGGCTCAGGACCAGTGGCCATGACTCACGGGCCCAGCCACTCCATGGCACGTGGGATCCTCCAGGGCCGGGGCACGAACCCGTGTCCCCTGCATCGGCAGGCGGACTCTCAACCAGGGAAGCCCCACAGACTCATTTTGATTGAGCTTCTAATTAATCCATAGATCAAATTTCCATATATTAACCTCCTTAAAATACTACATCTTCTACTCCTTTATCATGGAATAATTCTCAATTTATTTAGGACTTCCTAAATTTCTCTCAATGATAGTTTATAGATTTCTATGTACATATCTTTAGATTTATTCCTAAAATATTAAAAATGCCCCATGCATCTTTAGTTCTGTGAGTTCTTAAATTTCATTTCTAACTGTTCATTATAGAAATGTAAATAGACAATTGTTTTTTGTTTGTTTTTTTTTTTTTTTGCGGTATGCAGGCCTCTTACTGTTGTGGCCTCTCCCGTTGCGGAGCACAGGTCCCGGACGCGCTGGCTCAGCGGCCATGGCTCACGGGCCCAGCCACTCCGTGGCATGTGGGATCCTCCCGGACCGGGGCACGAACCCGTGTCCCCTGCATCGGCAGGCGGACTCTCAACCACTGCGCCACCAGGGAAGCCCAACAATTGGTTTTTATATACTGATTTCTTCTCAATGGCTTTGCTAAATTTATTACTTCAAGTAGTTCAACTGTAGATTCTTCTGGATTTTCCACTGTCCTTCTGTTAATAACTCATTTCCAATTATAATAACTTGTATTTCTTTACTTGCCTTATTACAGTAGCTAAGACCTTAAGTAAAAATTTAAATATAAATGTTGGTTGATGGCATTGTGGCCTCATTCTTGGTGTCAGAGGGAAATCTTTGTACATTTCAACATTTATATAAATCAATATGACTTTTATCTAGAGTTCTTAAAGAGGATCTCTTTAATCAGTCAGGGAAATTCTTTTCTATTCCTAGTGTCCTAAGAGCTTTATCATAAATGCACATTGTTTAAACATAAAAATCTGGGTTTTTGAGAGTTTATTCTTTTATTTTTCTCCTTTAATATTTTAATGTTGTTATTTACACTGACTGATTTTGTTTGTTTTCATCATTCCTAGAAATATCTTTATTTCAAGTGCTCTTAAAAACTTCTTTGCATGTATTACAGACGGATATAACTTCCACTCACTGGTATGGCGCTGTTCTCAACACATCTCACAAGAGGCATCTTAGAAATGTCTTAACTACAAGTATTCTCAAACACTTCTCTGAATGAATTTCAGAATGGTTGTAACTTCCATTCACTGATATAACACTGTTCTCAGTGCAGCATGCAAGCAGCATCTTAGAAACATCTTTATTACAAGTGTTCTGAAAAACTTCTCTATGTGCTTAAAGAATGGGTATAAATTTATTTCACTCATAAAACACTTTTAAATGCAGCTTACAATTAGTGTTCTCAGAAACACCCGTGTGTGTGTGTGTGTTGTTTGTGCGTATAAATCAGCTCTTTCGTTTTATTTTTTATTGATATATGCACGACTTAAACCATTATATTAGTTACAGGTGTACAATCAAATGATTTGATATTTGTATATGTTGTGAAATGATCACCACTATGAGTCTAGTTACAACATCCATCACCACACAGTTACAATGTTTTTCTTGTGATGAGAACTTTTAAGATCTACTCTCTAAGTGACTTTCAATACACAATACAGTATTATTAGCTATAGTCACCACGCTGTACATTACATCCCCAGGACTTATTTATTTTAGAACTGGAAGTTTGTACCTTTTGGCCACTTTCACCCATTTCACTCAGCCCCATCCCTGCCTTTGGCAACCACTAATCTGTTTTCTACATGCATAAGTTTGTTGTTTTTCAATTGATTTTCAAATATTGATATTACCTTACATTATGAGAACAACCCCTTTTTGGTTTTGTTATGTATAACCCTTTTATAGATCATTGGACTTCATTTTTCAATTTTCCTGAAATGTGCATCAACGTTTATGAGCACCATGTGTCTGTAATGATCCTTCTTACATACTTCATAGAATTTATTGTGAATCTATCTGCGCCTGGAGTTTTCTTTTTAAGAAGGTGTTTATTTATAATTAATTTCTTTTAAAAGCTAGAAGGCTATTTATATTTCCCATTTACTTCCATTTTATTTATGATAATTTGTATTTTCTAGGAAGTTAAACATTTCAACTACATTTTTCATTCTTGATATTGGTTAGTTGAGAAATCTCCATTTTATTTTTTCAGTGAAACATACTAGAGGTTTACCTGAATTATTAATCCTACTAAAGAACGAGCCTCTGCCTATTCTACTTGTTATATGTTTGCTTTCTTTTATTAATTTCTGTTCTTGTTTTTGTTATTTCCTTCCACATATATTCTTTTCGCTAAATTTGTTGTCAATTTTGTAATGTAATGTACATTTGTAATTACCCAAATTTAGTGATTGTATCAGAAATAATATTACTTTCTCACTTTCTAATATATTCATTTCAAGCTACAAAATTTTCTGCAAGCATTGCTTTCCACCCAGCGCACAAACTTTTATATAAGCAAACTCATTATTATTGAAAGCATAGTATTTTCTGATTGCTTTTGTGATTTTTTTCATTGACCTGTGGGTGATTTAGAAATATAATTATTAATATCCCGACCTAAAAATTATTTTTCTAATATTTTTATTGATTTCTGGCTCAATTTCAGTCTGGGGTCGGAGAATATACTCTGAATTATTTCAATCCTTTGAAATTATTAGACATCATTAGGCCCAATATGTAAATTGTAATAAGTGTCTGGTGTGCAATTTTCACAGACTAGATTTGGTGAATGTAGTGTTTTTATACACAGTTAGATCAGCAGTATTAATAGCGTATCACAATCTATCACTTTACTGGGTTTTCCCCCCCTTTGCTTATTCAATCAATTACATCCACACCCTCTAGTAGCCATAAATATTAATGCACTTTATAACGTTCTTGTGGGAAACCAACATTTGTCCGGTCAGTCGTGCGTGATTGCTCACAATTCTCTTTAATAATTGCCTAAATGTTTTGGAGGAGGAAAGAAACAGGGCAAATAACATGGAAAACTATATGAGTATATTTATGTTTTAAAATATAAAAATCACTCCTTCTTCAAGGAACGAAGATTCAGATTCTGTCCTTTTTTCCCTGTGGCCACAGCATTCAGGTCTGAGTGTACACCTGGCATAGCATCTATGTCCTCTTCTAAAGGGGAAGAGGCAGTAGGACTCCAGCATCATCACGTGACATTCCCCTTCCATCTCTGTTCATCTTTCTTTTCCTACCACCTGGAAGCAAAGTATCTTCCTTCCTTATGAATATATTTAAGGCTATACATTGTGCCTCTATGCATGGCTGTAGGTGTATCCTAAGTGTTTTCATAAGTCATATTTTCATTGTCAGTTGAAATATTTTTCATTTTCTTTGTGATTTCTTCTATAACTCATAGGTGATTTAGGTTATTTAATACCCCTTGAACTCTCACCATATTAGCTATTTTCTAAGTCTTTCAAGCATTTACTTTTCATATTTATCCAGTTTCTAACATGGTTCTGCATGGAGCTATCAGCCTTATAAAAACTATTTAATCTGGGTTATGGCTAGAAATTAAAATTTAAGTATGTTTTAGGTCTGTAAAATAAATGAATATGAATAAATTCTGTTAACCACACTACAGTATACACATAGCTTAATTCTTGGCACTTACAGAAAAGCTTTCAGAATATTTCTTGAAATTTTCTGTGTTTGAATCCAATATAGATAGCTCAGTGTAATTTTCATAATCAGAGTTTTGTGATACTGTATTTGAATGGCTTTAAGACAACTTATACCTTTTTATGTCCATATTAAAATATGGAATTAGAAAGACATCTTTGAGTATATTTCTTTTTATCAAGTTGTTCACTCATGGTGACTAGATTTTTCAAAACAGCCTTCCCTCTCCTAGGATAAGCCTAGAGGACTCCTGTCCCATGCAGACACCCATGCAATTACAAATGATGTGGGGACAAAAAGTGCTGCACAAAGGTACCTAAAACTGAACTTCTTTTTGTGATAATATATTTAATTGTGCCTGGTTTTGAGTTATTTACAGCTTTCTTGAGGTATAATTGATATACAAAAAACTGCACATAATTAATGTATGGAATTTGGTGAGTTTGGACTTCTGAACTGGAGTTGGAGAAAAATGCCTCTGTAAATTTCAAAATAAAAATCAGTTTGTCCATCAGTATAAGAAAATAAGTACTTATTCCCTATCTCTTATATGCCAGGAACTTGCAGGGATCCTATAGACATATTACTGCTGTATCCAGACAGCAGAAAATGGAGCTTGACACGGTCACTCTAGTCACAGTGATTCTAAAATACAAAAGAATTTTATCTCAAATATTGTCCTTGTAACAGGCACTGTTCCAATAATTTTATAATAATTATTTCATTTATTGCAACAAACCTGTGAGTTGATCACTCTTATTATTGGTGGTGGCTCTTGTTGTTTGCCAGATGAGATAAAAGAGTGATTAATTTGCCCAAGATGAATTCCTCAGAGAGCAGTGCATCCTGGATTTGAACCCCTGATGCCTTATTCTAGACAATTGCTTTTAATTCGCCCTCCACCCCCCCCCCCCAGTAGTGCCTAAATGTCAGACCTGAAGTAGGTGTGTGTGCTGGAGGAAACTGCTTGGAGACAAATGTGTCTCCTTTAAATATGGACACATGAGCCACTTGGGGCTGGGCCCAGCAGGCCTGAGATGTTTAGAATAAAAGACTGTGGGCATCTCTGGTTCTTTTCCACCCATGGCCATAGTCCACCTCATAACTAGTCTCCTGCCTGTCAGGCTTCTGTTACACTGCCTGGACTGTGTCTCAGCTCTGTCAGCCACCTCCCCCTTGTCATCTGTTCTCTGGTAACCAGGTTCTCAGCCCAGCCTGCTCAGGTGGAACACTACTTCCCTTTGTTCCACTTGGACACCCCAATGCTGACCATCCAGGAGATCTCCTGCTGCCCTGCACACCACTGTGTACACAAATTGGTCTCAGCCGGGTCCCAGACCTGGAGGCCCTCAGTGGTTTTTTGGGAAAAGAGGGCTCAACTGAGCCAAATAACTGGAGACAGGATCAGATGTGTATTCTCAGAGACTGTGTGAAAGCAACATCAGTGCTCACATTTTAAAAAAATCAGGATAAGATTTTGAAGTATGATGGTCAGAGAAAATTCTCTGAGGATAGAGATTTGACTGGGATGGAAAATATTTGATTATTTCTCTCAAGATGCATTGCCTAATATTTCCAGTTATTCAATCTCAGATGATATTTAAAATCATGGGGTACAATTTTAGTTTCTAATAGTGAGCACAGAATATGTCATTGTAAAATGAGATGTGCTTCACTGTGAGATGGCAGGACACAAACATGATTGGGAGCCACACAGGCGGGGATCTGAAAGCAAATACTGTCCCACGCCAGCTGCATAGCTGGGTAGGTTAGAAAATATTATTTTTCTCCATTTCTTCATGTTTGAGGAGAAAGATGGTCAGATACTATCTGGAATTTTGTTGTCCAACAGTAGCTACTACTCAGCCACATTTCAAGTGCTCAAGAGCCATGTGAGTTAATGACTACTGTGCAGAACAACACATAAAAAATCATCATGGAACATCCTATCTGGTGGTGCTGGTCTGTAAAACGTCAATCAAATTAATTTAGACATGGTGCTGAGAACATACTACCATTAAACAAATAATACATTTATATTCAGGATTTTTATGTTTGTGAATTTGTGGAGAGCCTGGTATATAAGCCCAATATCTGTTTCAAGCCATTTTCTGTAAAAATTTGGGGGGCTGTCAAAGGAATATTCATTAACCAATGAATTTAGAGGAGAAAAAAGAATGCAAGTGAGCCAAACTTTCAAAGAGTTGGCATCCAAAATACAAAACTCAATATAAAGGAGGAAAACATAACATCACCAAGATTTCCTAGATTCGCAGTGGAAAACAGCAACATTCTCACATGATTTATCTAATGAGGAAAAGTTTACCTTCTGAAAATACTGAGCCTTCTACTGCATGATCAGAATAAACCTCAATTTCTTTAGGTTTTCAGAAATAAAATGATTTTAATGTTTTAGAACTTTAATTCCCAGGATAGTTAACTTTTAATGTTATAAATGTTATGAATTCTAAATGTCTATGTATCATTGATTGTATACATGAATATATACATATAAATATAAATACAAATGATTGTGTATTGCAATACCATTCATTGTCCTTGCTAAATGTGTTTAAGTCTAATAGTTTATCAGTAAATTATTCTAAATTTTCTGCTGTCTTCCATTAATAATTCCTTTGCGATTCTAACATCTTCTATTTCTTTGTTTGCCTATTGTACTGGCTAGGACTTGCAATAACACATATAGACCGTTTTGTCTTTCTATTTATTTCAGATGGAAAACCTTAAAAGCTTTCATTTATGGAATTATTTTTAATTACAGATTTAATTTATCTAACAGATCAATACTTACGTTCTTTATTTCTGGTCCTGTCATTTTTATTAATAAATATGTTTCTAGAAATATGACCATTTCACACAGATTTTCAAATTTAATGGCCTAACCTTGTATCTGATATCCTCACATGATTTTTAATATCTGTTATTAATGTAGTGATACTACTTTTTAAATTTCTGATCTTGGTTATTTGAGCCTTCATTTTTTCTTGATAAATTTCACGAGAAATTTATCAGGTTCAATAATCCTTTCAAAGGATTTTGATTAATTCCCCCTACTTCATGTTTGTTTTTCTTTAATTTCTTATCTCTATTATTTACTTCAATGTAATTTCTCTGCTATATTCATACTTTCTTCCATTTTAAAATATAAATTTGGCCCATAAAATTCCCTCTACGAAACTTGTTTAAGCAAACAGAATCCAATAATATATAAAATGATAATAAATCATACCAGAAAGCTTTATTCTTGGAAAAAAACGGTAAGTTAAACATTTGAAAAATCTGTCAGTGCAAATAACCGCAATAACACAATAAAGAGAAAATAACGTGATCAGCTCTTAAGAAATGCAGAAAACTACATGACAAAATTCAGTATACATCCATAAGTACTCTTTATATTTAGGAAAATAATTTTTTTTTACTAATCTAATAACATATATCTGCAAAATGACAGCTCAGGCGTGGAAATTAAAAAGCACCACTCATGGGCAGAAGGGTAGAGAATATACTATGAAAGGCTGGCCCAGCACAATACCGTACAAAACTGGGTGAAAGAAAGAAAGGGAAACAAAGAGCCACTGTGAGTTAACCAGAAAGAGAAAATAAAAGCCAAAGGGGACACAAAGGGGACAGTGGCTTATTAGGCTAGCATCAGGACCAATGAAGTCTGCAGCTTCTGCACAGTGGGAGGGGAGCCCTGCAATCCACAATAACCTAAGAGCTGAAAGGCGCTAAAGTGGCCTCAGATCAGAACCCTGCTCATGCCTCACTGGCGAAAAGCCTTTCCAACCTAAGCCCGTAAGAATTTCCAGAAAACAAAGAGCAGAAGGAATCAGGTCTTGTCAACACAACTAAATAAATAAGGCTTCCAGCAGTGACAGTCAAGAAACCCAGAAATAAAAATAATTTAAAAAATAAGACCCACAGACATAAAACGGAGTGAACAGACAAAGCCTTTATAAAATGTGTGAGATGGTTCAGAAATAAGATGAATTTTACACGGGAGCAATAAAAAAACGCGAGGATTATGATGCTTTCAATAGACATTATGAAAAAGCAACGAAATCAATGCGTATGAAAGAACACTGGAACAGATTACATTAAAAACCTCAAACGGCTGTGCTTCCTTCGCTCAGAAGAGCCGCGGAACGGCGAGGGGCCTAGCGCAGCAGAGCAGGGACAGCGCCGGAGCGGAGAGCGGGCCGCGATGCCGGCTGCGAACACAGGAGGAAGCCGGTCACCATTCCTGCCGGACCGACCGCGCGCCGACCCGGTGGACGACTGACGTTGCCCGCACAGGAAGTGTCCGCCGCGCCTGCCCAGAGAAGGAAGTAGGAACACAGGCACAGGAAGCAGGGAGCGGGGGAGAGGGAAAAAAGATGCACATCTTCTAGGGAGGAGCCCAGGAGCTGGCTGGCGGCCTCCGGGCCTCAAGCCCGAAAGGAAGAGATACCAGGGAAGTTCCGGCACCATCTGGGGGACAAGAATCTGCCATGGAAGAGCCTGCAGCTCCCACAGAGCCCCACGAGGCAGCTGGGGCCTCTGGGGGTGCCGAGGCAGCGGGGGAGGGCGTCCCCCGGCCCAGCGTCCCGGTGCGCCCAGCCTCCCGGTGGTCTTCGGCTCCAGGCCCGGCCCCCTTCCGCCCGTCACGTCTGAGGCCCGCCCAGGCCTCATGGGGAGGGGCTAGGCCCAGATGGCTGCAAGGCCGGAGCAGCGGCAGCTGGACAAAGCAAGTCGTCTGCAGGTATTATCTGCATGGGCTGTGCAAGGAGGGGGAGAACTGCCGATACTCCCACGACCTCTCGGGCCGGCAGGTGGCCAGCGAAGGCCACGGTTTGTTGCCCCAGGCCTCTGCAGACAGTGGCCCCAGCACGGCTGCGCAAATGGAGCCCCTGCCTCAGGAAGTGGCGGAAGCCCCCCCTGCTGCGTCCTCACGCTCCTTGCCTCTGATTGGCTCGGCTGCTGAAAGGGGTTTCTTTGAAGCTAAGACAGACAATGCAGGCCTTGAAGCTGCCGGAGGAGCAGGTGCAGAAGGCTGGGAGGGTGCCTTTGAGTTTGTTCCGGGGCAACCCTACCGGGGCCGCCTGGCCCCTTCTGTCTCCGAGGCTCCTCTGCAGAGCTCGGTGACTGAGAGGGAGCAGATTGCCTTGGGCGTGGGGAAGCAGCTTTGCCGCGATGCTATCGTGGGGCAGTGCTTTCGTGGGCAGAGTTGTATCTATCTCCACGGAGATATATGTGATATGTGTGGGCTGCAGGTCTTGCACCCTGTGGACGGTGCCCAGAGGGCAGACCATGTAAAGGCCTGCATTGAAGCACACGAGAAGAATATGGAGCTCTCGTTTGCTGTGCAGCGCAGTGCGGACAAAGTGTGTGGCATCTGCATGGAGGTTGTCTATGAGAAAGCCAACCTGAATGATTGCCGCTTTGGCATTCTCTCCAGCTGCAACCACACCTACTGTCTTAAGTGTATCCGCAGGTGGAGGAGTGCCAGACAGTTTGGGAGCAGGGTCGTCAAGTCCTGCCCGCAGTGCAGGGTCATCTCCACCTTTGTCATTCCCAGTGAATTCTGGGTGGAGGAGGAGGAAGAGAAGCAGAAACTTATTCAGCAGTACTTGGAGGCAATGAGCCACAAGACCTGCAGGTATTTTGCTCGAGGCAGGGTCTGCCCATTTGGAGAGAACTGTTTTTACAGACATGCGTTCCCTGAGGGCCAGGGAGAGGAGCCTCAGAGGCAGGGTGCTGAGGCGTCCGGTACTTGCCGCGGTCAACGTTTCGAGCCTCTGCAGGTGGGAGAGGGCAGCATGCCCTTTAAAAGCAGTAAAAAAGAGCTTGTCATGCTTTGGCTGGCCAATCTGTTGTGTAAGTGTTTTCTTTCACTGGGAGCTAGTGAGCTCCCCTTCACAGAGGCCCTATGGGACTTGCGTCATTGTGAGCTGGAAGAATATTTCAATTTGAATCTGTGGCATTATGCTGTGGCATGTTGTCTGGTGTGCTGAAGCTCTGTCATCTGCTCTTGCCTGTGTTTTGTTTATAGACACATCTGTCACTTACAGGGGCTGCTGAAACCATTTGTATAGAGCATCCATCACTGTTTTCTTGCCCATTCCCATTTCTTGCTCCCCAGGATTATGGTGTTTCACTGTGTTAAAAAGTAACAAAACGTCCTTAAAGTTACTGTTTGGAGAAATTAATATGACTGTCAGTTTATGGTTTACTTTGTCATCTCTGTTTTCAACAGGATTGACTCAGTTCTAGTCTAGTGTTTACAGAATTTCCACACTCATTTTGAAGCCCCTCAAGAATAAATGTGACAGGGTGAAAGGAGAAGTCTTAACTGAACAAGGAGCTTTTTGCTACTTCAGTCTTAAGAAATGGACCCTCGTGGGGCTTTGTGGTGCAGCTTCAGCATCTCTGTTGTTTACACGTCTGTTCCTTCCCCTGTTCCCCTTCAAGTGCACTCTTTAACTTGTGGTTACCTTGTGGTTTTGTGTTTTACTTGACCAGAACCAGGTGCATATGTTTACATGTTTTTATCCTGTTTAGCTTGATGTGAAATTATTTATATTTGGAAGTATATATTTAAGAATTCTATATATACATACATATGCATATTAATGTGTATGAAAGTTATGTATTTGAAAATATATTTAAAAGGTGTATACCATAATATAATGTTTATTTAATAAAATAAATACAGAGCTGGAAGCTGAAGGTCAAAGGCTGATAGGATTTGGTGTTGTGTGAGTGTGAGGTACATGAATAATCATTCTGTCCCTTTCACAGCTTCAGTGATTAGCATCTAATGAAAACAGCTATTTGAGTGGCTCTATCCAAATGTGGTAGACATTTACAAAATACGACATTGGTAATTCCTGTGATGGCATTAATAGCTCATTGCTGTTATTAGTACAGAAATGTGAATTCCCGTGCAGTTCAGCCACCATCTCATTGATCTTTATAACAGCACAGTCCTGGACTCAGATACACAGTTCTTTGTGTTCAATATTTTGTGTCATCTCTAGACAGTCCAAAGAAGGGGCTTTTGACAAAAGTTTTCAACATAAAAGTGACAAGATTTTAAAAGATAAAGAACAATAAACCTTTTGAAATCAGTCAGAATGCAAGAATAGAAAGATAATAAATGAAATATAGAAAGTGACAAAAGCTAAATGCAATAGTGATTTGGAAAGTTTAAAACACAAATACACCGTAATTATATTAAATGGAATTGGTTTAAAAACTAAAACTCAAAGATTAGTAGACTTGATTAAAATTAAAATGAAACTGTATGCTGTTTAAAATACACACCTACAATAGAGGAATACAGAAACATTATAAGTAAAGGATGAAAAATTAATCAGAGGTGCTGTGACTTTTGAGCACAGATGGAGTTCACATTAAGGATAAATACATGGCTGGAGATAAATAAAGACGATATATAAACATGAAGTTATAATTTACCAGGAAGATAAAACTATTCCAATTTTAAGTTTGGTACCATAAGATTAGTTATACAAATAAATAATTGATAAGAAAACTACAGAATCTTGGTAGACAATTTGAATACCTCTTCTCAGTAACTGAACAAGCAAAGAAAGAAAAAATGTGAGTTGAATAGCACAATTTTAATAGTTTACCTAATTGACCTGTATAAAATGCTGTATATCAACTGCAGAAAGCTCTCCTCCTGGCTAAGATAGCTGAAAGTATCCTAGGGGCATAAGTCACAGGAGATACAGACTTCCCTGACTGTGCAACAAAGACAGGGTGCATTTACAGCATTTATACTCTTCAAAACACTGATTTAATTCTCAAGACCACCTTATGAGGTACTTGCTATAATTTTTAGCACCGTCATGATGAGATAAATAAGATAGAGGGGTTAAATGACTTGCCCATATAGCCCTGACCCGTAGGCATGAACTAGTGGAACAGCGAATGGACCTCAGGTAGTATATTTCCAGAGCATAGGCAGCATGCTGCCCCTTGCCCCACGTGTATAACTGAGAGCAGGTGGACCCACTGAATATAGGTACTGGAAACACATGTGCAATATTTACATATGGAGGTTCAGCTGGGTGGGACAGAGATGGGCATAAATAAGCTACAGAATGTGGGAGCCCTGGCACTTTATCTGTGGGCTGCCAGACTCAGTATTTCTTAGTCCACTGCTCAGAATGTGCCTCAGCTGCCCATATTGGTACACTGCCTCTCCCTTCTTACATGATTCCTGATTCTGTGGGTAAGTATCAGCCTGTTTCACTGGGGTCCTTCCCCTCTAGATTCTTGATATCCAAATAATTCATCAGTCAAGAGGCCCCGGATGCCTGGCTGTTGCTGGCATGTAGGGTGAGTGAATCCAAATGAAATCCAAACATATTTCTACCCCCAGGCTTCCCTAGTCATGCAGGGGAAAGGGGGCTTAGATAACCAAACAACCAAAGAATAGGACCAGATGGGGCACTCTCAAAGACCACACTGACACCAGAGGCTCAAAACATGAGCACTGAGTGGTGGCGATGCTGTCAAGGACGGCATTTTAAACCAAGCACAGAAAGCTTTGAAAAGTTTGTCCTAATATGCACTACCTAATGTTGTGAAATATCACATTTCTATTCAAATAGTATCTTGAACCAAACAATCAAGATCGGGAGATAGTGTGTGACAAGGGTGTATAGAAGATAAAATGGTTTGGGAGACAGACAAAGGATGACTAGAATCCCAACTCTGCTTCTTACCAGCCCTGCAGTCAGGAGCAAGTTATTTAAGTTTCCTATACCTCAGTTTCTTTATATGAGAAATGGGTATAACACCACCTATTTTGCAGAGTTGTTCTGAGGATCAAATATAACCTGGACAAAGCTTGAAACATAGGTGGTATTTTTAAAACAGCATGTATAAAAGTGGTATTTATGTGTGTTTGTAAAACTGAGAAAAGCTTGCACAAGAATTAAAACTCCACCAAGTTTTTCTCTTTGGGAAACTTTGGAACTTGTGTTAAGGTAACATTATTATTTTATGATTATTTTCTTAGGAAGTAGGAACATTACCTTTATGTTCATAATTTCAAAAAGACCAAGCAATTTTTTTTGGCAAAAGTCAGTTAAAACTAAAAATGTGCTATTCAATTCCTGAAAATATAACAAACAAGAAAAAAACAAATCATATTATTTGTGACAGATGCCTACATGAGGAAAATAAGTAAGATGATATTTTTAAAAAATGGGATTCCCTTTTCCCTCATCAGCTCATTCAGAGAGAGATCGAATAACAGGGATGTCAGTACATCCAAAGCTGGGTGAAGTGTCCGAAGGGCCTGCCCATAAGGACAGCTGAGCCACCCCCGCTGCAGTCAGGAACAAAGGAGCCCTTGCCATACAAAGCTTTGCTCTGTGAGTGATTCAGAATGTATGCTGCCCCTCCTCCAGGAGACTCATGTATTCAGACCCTGGGGCTCGTGCCATATATAGAGTGTCATTCTAACCAGACAAAGAATGCCTGGGTGAAGCAAATCTGATTTTCTTATTCTTCATGTATCTAAATTCGGTGGATGTAAAGACTTACAAATATGCTAAAAATTTACCTAGTACTCCTTCACTAAATCCGTTTACTGAATATCAGTGACTATAAGGCAGAGATTTCCAGTTCATAATTATGTCTATATGGTGTTCCATTTTTCACTTTTGTGAACATCACGGGGGTGTGGTTTCTGTTTCCACAGCAAATGCTAAACTACAGCCTAAGTGTGGAATGAAGTTTGGGTGGGGATGGAAAAGGGATGTTTGGAAAATAACCCAACACTAGTGCAAAGAAATAAATTAATACATGTCAGAATTTTGCCATTAAAAATTATAGCATATCACATTTTCCAGTGTTGATCACTAACAAAAAATAATTGACTATGTATTAGATCACAGTGAAACTTTCAAATGAGAAATTAGTAGTACAGGCAACATTCTCTGATGTCAATACAAGAAAATAAACCACTACCACATGAAAATTCTTTTAAATATCTCTCTCAAAAAAATTTTGATGAAAGTGAATTCAAAATCTTCCAGAAGGATAGAATAAGGTAATGAAAATTTATATATACCATAATCTATAGGATAGTGCTGAATCTGTGCTCAGAGTAAAACTAATCTTAATATTAATATATAGTATCTAGAAAGACAAATTACATAATTAAATAGATATCCAAATCTGTAAATTTTAAAGAAACTACAACATTCAGACACACACACACACACACACACACACACTGGGAAGCAGAAAGAATTAAGAAAGATTAAAGCAAAAATTAGTGGATCATAAAATGCAGATGTAAAAAGCTGCTTTTTAAAAAAAATCGATATACAGATAAACCACTGATGTAATCACAAATAAAGGTAGAAGTGCAATTAAACAAAATAGGAAACAATGAGTAGGAAGTAATCAGAGAAAAGAAGACACCAAAGAAATGGGAGATAAACCCTTGTTACACTGAGGCAAGTGCACTTGGAAATGTGATAGGAATTTAAATTTTTCAAAGTAATTTTCCAAACAACAATCTAAAATACAAAGTAAATCAAACCAAACCAATTGCTAATGAAAAATTAAAGTTATCAGGAATGTACTTATGTTCCTGACTGCCCAAAAAAGAGAAGAGCAGAAGACATTTGTCCCAGAAATTTACTAAAAGCTTGAAATAGATTGCAATGATATATATATAAACCATTCCAGAGAAGAGAAGAAAGGGGACACTTACAAAACGTATGAATGACACCTAACATTGGTATCAAAATGTTTCCAATACAGTACAATACAAAGTTAATTAGAGCCCAATCTCATTTGTGAATATTGATGTCAAAAAATCTCAAATGAAAAATTAACAAAAAAATAGCACAGTAGAAGAAGAGTACATCAGGAAAGAGTAGGTTATATTCCAGGTAACAGGATGGTAGAACATGAGAAAATATTTTTATCTTAATACATCGAAAGAAATAATGATTTTAGCATCTTTGTATATCTGAAAAAACACTAAATTCATGATGTATATAATTTTATGTACAATACAGGTGTATGAGGTATGTTAACTATATATGTATATGTGTACATGTATATAGTATACATCTATAATTTTTTAAATGCACAGTCACAAAAGCATATAACTAAAGAAAGCAAAGGAGATGAAAACAATAAATAATAGAGAAAATTTAAATATTAAGACTGATTTGATTTTTTAAAAAATTATAAAATAGATAAACCATTATCCAACTTAAGAAAACGAAAAAAGAGAAACAAAGTGCCCATACACAGTTGCACACACATTCACCTAATAGGGGTTCACCACAAAGAGAGATTCTATTAAAGAAACATAAGAAAGAACATTACTCAATCAGATGCCAATTAATTGCAAAACTTGAAAGAAATTGATAATTTTCTAGGCACATGTAATTAATTAAACAGTAGCTTCACAAAATATAACCTACCATTTAACATGAATAAATTATTTCACAGAATACAGTTTCCCCTAAAAACAGGGATTTTCATAAACCTTTAAAGAACAAATAATTTCAGTGCCATTTTACACAATTTGGAAATTATTATCAAATGGAAAATGGAAAGTAGGACAACTTATGTGGTTTTATTTTGTTTTGTTATTTTTTTCAGCTTTACTGAGATATAATTGACATAAAATTGTGTAAGTTTAAGTTGTAAAATGTATGATTTGATATATGTATATATTGCAAAATGATTGCCACAATAAGTTTAGTTAATATCCATCACCTCACATAGTTACAATTTTGTGTGTGTGTGGTGAGAACTTTTAAAATCAACTGTTTTAGTCACTTTAAAATATACAATACAGTAGTATTAACTATAGTCACTATGCTGTACATTACATCCCCGGAATCTATTTATCTTATAACTGGAAATTTGTACCCTTTGACGACCGTCATCCATTTCCCCCACCTTCCACTCCCCTATCCTGGCAGCCACCAGTCTCCTCCCTCTTTCTATGAGTTTGTTTTTTTTTTCAGATTCCACCTATGAATGAGATCATATAGCATTTGTCTTTCTCTGTCTAATTTATTTCACATAGCATAATGCCTCAGGGATCATCCATGGTGTTGCAAATGGCAGGATTTCCTTCCTGTTTATGGCTGTATGATATTCCATTGTATGATGCATAATTTATACCAAATTATTTCATGGTACTGTGTAGTACACATGCACATTTACACACAAATGATTAAGTGATTTATTGAAATATGGTTTATTTATGAAAATCATTTCATAATATGAAATATGATTTATCATGAAAAATACAAAATTTAAAATTAGTAAAAACCAGAATAAAAAAAGTATTTCAGCATTTTTATTCTTTTAATAAGGCAAAGGAATATAATCATAAAATTAGCTCCTGTGATCAGGCAAAAACAAGTAGACCCCACCCCTGCACTGCCAGTTAGTGTTATTTTGATAACCAGTGCAGTTGCATGCAAAATAAAACAAATGAGGCATACAAAACTTTCAAAGAAGGATGTAAATTTATCTCTCTGAGGTAATATAATATTTTGTGTTGAAAATCCAAAACTATCTGGAAAACTTAAAAAAAATTCAGTAAGATGCTAACAAAAATTAATGTGTTTCACATATAAAGATATAGAAAATTTAATGGACACATTTTCTATGGAAACAGTACTTTAAAGTCTATAGAAATAAGTAACAATAAATCTGAAAAAGCTACGAAAAGAAACACTTTAACAAGATAAGCAATTATTCTTAAAGAATACTTGAAGTGAAAATGTATACCATGGAATTTGATAGGAAAAATCATCATATTAATGTGTCAGTTCTTTAAGTTCATTTATGTACTTGACAAAATCCTAATAAATTACTCCTTTGGATTGAATGTTTGTGCCCCCCCCATTCATATGTTGAACCCCTAATCCCGAATGTGGTGGTATTTGGAGGTAATTTGGTCATGAGGTAATTTGGTCGATTACCATGAGGTAATTTGGTCATTCCTCGAGAATGGGATTAGTGCCTTAATAAGAAGAGACATAAGAGAGATGGTTACTCTCTCACCACAACATGAAGATACAGCTAGAACGTGGCCGTCCGCAAACCAGGAAAAGAGCCTCACCAAGAACCCAACCATGCTGGTACCTCGACTTCAACCTCCAGAACTGTGAGAAATAAAGGCTTGTTGTTTAAGCCACCCAGTCCGTGGTATTCTATAGTAGGCTCTACTGAGAAAGACAGAAATGGGGGGGTAGTGAGAAGTGGGTGCTTCTGTAACAAATACCTAAAAATGTGGAAGTCGTTTTGGAACTGGTAATAGGTAGAGGTTGGAAGAGTCTTGAGGTGCCTGCTAGAAAAATTGATACTGCTGTGGAGGCTTTTAAAAGTAACTGGTGAGGGCTCAGAAAGGAAGGCAGAGATATACAGGGAATACACACAAAAAGTCATATACAGAATATTGGTAGAAATAAGGATGGTAATAGCCATTCTGATGAGATCTCAGGCAGAAATAAGGAATATGTTACTGACAACAGAAAATGTAGCCCTTGTTATAAAGTGGCAAATAAAACCTGTGAGCAGTGAAATGGACATTTAGCCAAAGATATTTGTTACCAAAGTGTTGAAGGAGTAGCTTGGTTCCCCCTGACTGTTCATGGTAAAATATGAGCAGAGAGAAATGAAGACAGCATTGATAGGGAAAAGGGAAACAATATACAGATTTTGGAAATTCTCAGCCTGTTCATATTACAAAAAAACAAGGAAGCTCCTTCAGAAGAGCAAACTTGGGGTGTGGCAAACCAACCAGTTGATGAGATTAGTGTGGGTGTGTATCGCCAGCCTAACCTGCTGCCCCAGCAGGAACAATGCCAGTTTGAACCTAAGGGGGCAGAGATGAGACAGAATGAAGCCTGTCAGACTTCCTGGATTTGACAGGCAGGACCATAAGAACTGTTTGGCTCTGAACATGCTCTGTTCTTCAAGACAGGGGAAGATGACCCCAAAGCCTATTCAGAAATCAGGGCCACCTCTTCAATTTCAACAGGCCCAAACAGACTAAGACAAGTAAAAATAGATCATATATAGCTTAAATAAATAAGCACATACATGCGTACATACGTAGGTAAGTCTGTGAAAGTTCATATGAAGGAAAAAAAACAGTACAGCTTGAATATTTTAGAATTGAAAAATAAGTAACCATTAAACCCTACCAGATACTAAAACATAGTATCATATGCCAGCAGTGTGAAAAGTGAGGTATTGGCACTTTAATTGTGAGATCAAAGACGTATATAAAAAAGGTCCAGAAATGGACACAGACACATATAGGAATTGAATTTATGAAAAAAGATTAAAACAAAAATAACTTGAATTATTAAATAAAAATCGTTGGATAAGCTCTGGAGTCACCTTTAAAACTAATGCATTGGCTCCAAATATCATACTTTATATACAGTGTAAATTCTACTTACATCAAAGTTTCAAATGTAAATATGAAACTAAAAATGTACAGAAACGACATAGGATTTTTTTCTTTTAAAGTCCTAGAGTCAAAAATGCCTTTCTATGACATGACTGACAGAAGTCTTAAAGGAAATTTTGACAATAACTGTAGCAACTGTGCAGAGCTTACTATGTTCCAGTTTCTTTTCTAAGATACATTATCTCATTTAATCCTTCCAGCCATCCTAAGATAAGTCATAGTGTTATCCCCTTGTAGGGAGGTTAAGAGATATGCCCATGATGAAGTGATTCCAAGGCCCATCCTCTCACCACTGCACTACCTCACAAATGTGACCACCTTGAAATGAGCCTAACAAATTTCACATGAGCTAGACCAGAAGAAAGTATCAACCTACCAAAAAAAGGAAATCATAAAACAGGGCAGATGCTTATTTCCATACATTATAAAGTGATCCAATAAAACAAAAGACAAACAATATAATGAAGAAATTAATAAAAGTATGATGTGACCTTGCACAGAAAACAAACTGCAAATAGATTTAAAGATAGGAAAAGTTGTTAAACATCACCAATAATAATGTTTAAGTTTTCTCCTTTCAAATTATCAAATACGCAAACATTTGAAAGCACACTGGTGACAGTTGGGGAAATAGTTACCTTCATGTATTGCTTGTAGGAGTGTAATTGGTACACTTTCCATAGAGGAAAACTTGATACTATCAAATCATAAATTTACATATGCATACTTCTTGACCAGTCATTCTATTTATTTAAATGTGACTTACATGTATATTCTACATGTATGTGAAATAATTCAAATACCAGGATGTTAATTGCAGCCTTTGTTATAACAGTATAAGATTGGAAATGCCTAAAAAATCCAACAGTAGGCAACTGGTTAAAAAATAGCAGAGACAAACAGTGGAATATTATGAAGTCACATTTAAAAAGTGAACAAACAAAAAAGCAGAAGGAAATTTGCATGGGCTGACCTGTAAATGTATAGTGGTAAGCAGGAATTAAATGTGCAGAAGTTTACGAAATTATATCACTTGTATGTAAAGGCAGCAATAATTATATATAGTGTCTTTGCTTATATATATATAGTTATATTTGGTGTGTTTGATTATATGTACATAAAAGTCTCCTGAGAAATCATTTGTGAAAGAATATAAGTTTTTTTAAAAAAAAATAATGTATCTATAGATATACATACATATACATACATGTGTGTAAAATATATATAATTAAATATGAACACAGGAGAAAATGTATACATATATAGGTATGTATGTAAAATAAAATAAATGTAGACCTGAAAATTGAATGTCAGTGGTTAGTACATTTGGTTCCTTTATGAGTGTGGGTTGTGTGGAGAAAAGATGCAAAGATATGATTGATTAGACTCCACGAGAAAAATTGTTTAAACGGTTTCAGCCAAATACAGCACACTCTCATTGTAAGGACCCAGCAATGACTATTATCACTAGTCACTATGGCAACAGAGCTGACTCTCAGGGATCCCACAGATGTGGACACACATTCACTAATAAGGCTTGGTACTATCTACTATTGCCATGTGATAATTCAGTCTGTGACTCATGCACAGGTCTTTATACTCAATATTCTGTATTCTCCTGATTCTCAATGAGATGTTTTTTTAAAAAAATAATGAAATAGTAGCTAAAAGGTGAAAAAAGGAGAATACAAATAATAAATTTATAAAAAGGTAAGAAAGAAGAGAAAATTGACATAGAACAAGCAAGAAAAATAGAAAGTAAACTGTAATATTGGAAATTAAACACAAGTAATGCAGAGGAAAGATTTCCTAGATTTATATCAAAGTTAATTTTAAGGCAAAGGTGTTAGTAGAAAAGGTGAGAAAATTTCAATGCTTTGGGAAGTTAAAAGCAAATTAAATTTGTATTCATGTGATTACATAGCCTCAGAAAATACAAAGACAAAAGAACCAATAGGGGAAATACAGGAATCCACAAGCTTAGTAGATATTTTTAACACATCTTAATCAGTCACTTATTTAAAAAGAAATAAGGATAAACTAGATTTAAATAGCAATGAACACTATGGACTTAATTGTCACATTTAGGATCCTATAGTCATAAAATTAAAAAATTAATTTCTCATGGTATGGATAGCAGATAAAAAAGGAAGATGCCTGGCCAGAAGCCTTGACCCAGAAACCTTTGCATGACCTGTCTTTCTTATAAAAATATATACCATGAATAAGTTTTTACCATGTAGTAGGCAAAGTGCAAATGGAGTCTATAAGCATGATCTGATTTTCATAACACCCAGTGTACTAGTACTCTTCCTGATATCTATGGAATATAATGCTAATGATGGGGAAGTTAAGTAATTTGCCCACCTCAGGACCACATCCAGAAAGTTGTGGAGCCAAGATTTGAATCTGGCTTGTCTGATTCCCAAACACTTGAGTTGACTGGCCCCTCCCATTCTGCCTACCCTTTGATCTGGAGTGAGTGTACCAGTGTGGGGGTGGGGGTGTCTCCTACAAAAAAGCTGCTTGGGGAAAAGCACACACATGTTCACTGTAGATGGGCAAGTCACAAAGGTAAGGACAAGTATCACTGAACTGCTGGGAATAAAAGACACTCCAGATCTTATCTTTTCATCTCATCTGCCTCTGAACAAGGGGTTAGTTGTTCTGCTGCCAGGACTCTGCCCAGTTCCTCAGATTTTGTGTTCTCTTTGCTATGCTTCTTTGCTTCCTGGTGCAATGGTTCAGACTCATTCATTGTGGCTTTCCTTATTTCTTCTAACATCAACCCTTCCAAAAAGATACCATCCAAATGGTTAACAGGGGGTGGTAGTCTGGGTCCTCTGAGAAGCAGACACCAAAACAGAATTAAGTGTGCACGGATGTTATTTGGGTAAGTTCCCATGAGAGAAGTTGGAGAGAGGTCCAGGAAGGCAGGGAGATACTTCAGACCAAGTCTGACTGAAGGTGACAGAGAGAGAGGAGGAAGGTAGGATGGAATCATCCTGGCCTGCTGTGTAGTCTAGTGGAGTCTCAGCAAGGCCATCCAGGAGTCCTCAAGCCACAGCTGGCCATCACTGGAGTCCCCTAATCTTTCAGAAGTAGACCTTGTCACATTCAGTCACTAGCTGGGAGCAGCCCATGGGAAGCATGGCTTTGACATAAACACAATCATGGATTTCAGAGCACAGCAGTTGGGGTCCTTGGTCAGTTAAACTCCCCGTAGTTGGAAGATTTCCAGATATCTGTTGAAGGAACCAGAAGCTCTTAACTGTCCCACCTGTGCTGCAATACCTGGTGATGGGCATACAGTGAGATTTTACCATGACCCTTCCTTTGAGACACTTATTTGTTTTTGTTCTTGTTATATCGACACATTTTTTTAATTGAAGTGTAGTTGATTTACAATGTTGTGTCAGTTTCAGGTATACAGCAAAATGATTCAGTTATATATTCTTTTTCATATTCTTTTCCATTATAAGTTATTATAAGATATTGAGTGTGGTTCCCTGTGCTATACAGTAGGTCTTAGTTGTTTATTTTATATATAGTAGTGTGTATATGTTAATCCCAAACTCCTAATTTATCTCCCCCCTGCCCCCACTATCCCCTTTGGTAACCATAAGTTTGTTTTCTGTGTCTGTGAGAGACACTTATTCTTAATAGAGTTTCTTTTTTAGGGCTTCAGTCAGCCAAAGAACCAAACAATGAGAGAATCTGGCCAGATATCATGTTCTCTGAGACTCTGTAATAATGAAAGCAGATGCTACAAAAAATAAAGGCAGAGTAGCAGGCTAGGGCAGTTGGGGCAGATCTAAAGAAGAGGCATTGAGGCTGGTCCTGGGCAGTTTGAAAATTTTCTCCTAAGCTACATTCCTCATCACTGGAGTTGTCATATTTTCTTTTACTAACTCTCTGTCTCTCTCTCTCCCACCCATCTCTCCAGATAGATAGATATTTTTACATATATATTTTATATAATGGTACCATTTATCCAGACTGTTACATAAGAGGCAGAAGAAACATTAGACTATGCTTAGAGAAAGGGAAGTTATTTGGGGACAGGGTACGGTGGAGGATTGGAAGCTAACACCATCTCTGTGTCTTAGTAAGCTGGGCAAGTTACTGAAGTGTCCTACAGCTCAGTTTACTCATCTGAGAGAAAATGGGAATAACAGCACCTCATTTTTGGTGTTGTTTATATGAAACCTGGATGAAGGGAATCAAATGGAATCTAGATACAGTATAAATGAGGAACTCATGAGTGTCTGTAGACCAAAGATGAGCATGATGTTTGCACTCAAGGATCTGGACTCCACCAATGTTTTTGAGGCAAGATCTATGGAGTTTATTATTCCCACATGAATAATGATTTAGACAGGAGACATATTAACCCAGTGCCCCTCCCTCAAATTTTAATGATAGGGGATTATTATGTAATGTATTTCAACTAAGAGCATAAATGTTAAAACTGTGATATTGAAAGTCTTACAAAAATTACTTTTCATTTTCTAAAAAACAAAAAAACCTAAGTATGGTTTTGGGGGCACATAACTATTTAAGAAAACAGCAAAATTAAGAGATGACAAAGTAATATTTTTGACAAAAACATCCAGATAGTTAAGAGAACATACCATATGAATTTATTTATAAAAAGTTAAAGAAAAGGAAAACCTAATTTATTGTGTTGGAAATCAGAACCTGGGTGATCTATGGAGATAGAGTTATCTCGAAGGGGCCATACGGGAACATGCTTAACTGATGGAAATGTTCTGTATCTCGTGTGGGTGTTGGCTGCACCCATCCAATCACATGCTGGAGTTGGACTAATGGCTAAAAGGAGCCAAGTGCACATCCCCTCCCAACTTCATACTCAGCAATACTCAGTGGCTCGAAACTGGACGTGGTGAGAGTATTTACACCATAGGCATTGACAAACAGCACATCAGTGATTGTTTAGAGAGCTAGTTCACCACCACAGCACTGCACAGATTTATACATTTGCCAAAAGTAATTACATTTATATGGTCTTAAAAGTCTGGATACTTCAATTTTCATGAATTTTAACTTAATAAAAATAATAATGGAAAGTTGTCTTCCACTTAAAGTACAGTCTTTTAGGACCTATTAGACAGTGGGGCCCAAGTCACTGTCATTCCAGACAGTGCCTCTGAATTTACAAAAGGGGAGCCCACAAAAGGGCATGCCAGTAAAACAATCAAAGGTGTACAGACCCATTTGGATGTAACCAATGAGACATTTACCTCAAACTGCTTCCTCTCTTGATTGCCCCTGGGCTTATTCTTTCCCCATAACAGGCATGGATGCGTTAACATGGCCCCATGCCACATGGAACAAGTTCTTAGCCTTCCTGCTGGGCACCAGTGACTCTTCCTCGTCAATCAAGGTGGCAAACGCCCCCAGTACCGACTTAAATAAGGCACTGAACGTCTACACCCTGTCATTATCAATGTGCTTGAGACTGGGGACATTAAGCCATAATCTTCCCTTTCGGTAGCCCCTTTTGGCTAAAACCTAAGCCAACCGCTAATGTATGGCACCTGGCCATTGACTATCGAAACTTCAATACTCCAATTCCCCCGATTAAGACTCCAATTCCTGATACTGCAGAATTGATTGAGGACATAACACTGGTGCAAGGAGTGACCTTGACCTAGCTAACATGTTCTGTTCCCATCATGGGGAAATTCCAGGCCTACTTTGCTTTCACTTTTGACAGGGTTCGATACACATTTACACAGCTCCTTATGGGATATTTAAACAGCTCTGCAATTGCACATAACTCTGCTGCCAGGATTTAAATGCCTTACAATTGGAAAAGTGTCATTTTTGGCATCATATTGATGCTGAGGGTCCCTACGAGGAAGTTGGAAGGGCAAATGTGCACAGCCTCACACACCACCTACACCAATACACCTGGGCAATCGTCCCTCACAAGATCCCATGTCCCGCCTCATCTGTCAAGATGTGGTTTCACTGGTCACTGTCCTTCTACTGGGGCTTCTACATATGCTGTCACAATCACTGATATGGGACTGCTCTTGGTGACCCCCACCTGGCATTCCTCTTGAAAACAATGTAATCTCCTTCCTTACCAAATTTATTCTTGTTCTTTTCGGATCACCAGACATTAACTCTGACCTACGTACCCACTTTACCTCTTGGGAGACTCAACAGTGAGCTCTCCAACATAGCAGTTTTGGAAAGTCCATCTAGGTTACTGCCCCCAGGCAGCTGGCCTCACTGAGCATCTTAAGGGCCTCCTTAAAGAGACACTCCTTAAATTACTTCCAGGCATGTGGTCCTTGAAATGGGTTGAATTCTTATCACAGGCCCTCATATTACTTAACTCTCACCCCTGGGCCTTTATATCCAACATATCAGTTATTATCCATTCCTCCCTCCCCCGCAAATGTCACTTTTGCTCCTCTCTGGCAAGCCTCAAGTGTTTGCCCTCCAAGACGATATCCTTCTCCTTTTATCCTCTGACTTCACTTCCCTCTTTCAATAATTTTGCAGTCATCTCGCCATCTGCTTCACTCTGGTGACCTGATCAAGGGCAGATCATCCAATTGACCCCCTCCTCACTGAATGCCATCCTGTCCCAAAGCCCACCAAGTTGGTGCAAAATTGTTTCTTTGGAAACCCTGACAATGGTGAGGACCCTTCGAAAAGAGCCTCTCCGTACTGGCTGCTCTTCCCAAATATAGAAGATACAAAGGCTGGCCAATTTAAACTTAATTCCCTAGTAATTTAAGGGAGTGGAAATCATTGCTACAGGACCAACCAGGGGCACAAGTTTGGGTGTCTGAAAGAGGGAAAGAAACTCTGCTCGGTAGGTGCAAGCCATATTTGGAGATGAAAGCTACAAGTCACAGCTGTACTTCACGCCTGAGGAGGTAACCCATGACTTTCTCACGAAGAGCAATTACACTGAGCCGTTAATCAATACATAAATAGTTCAGCCAGAAGCAACCTGACAATTGCTCATGAAATGCCAGTGCTCTGTATAACTATGGCTATTCTTATTGCTTTGTATTGCCTGGGTGACACAGCTACTGGTAGACCCCTCAGGGCTAACCATCACACAGATACTATGCTGGACCAGTCCTGCTCCAGCCTGCAATTGAACCACAGGGTGGAAAAGTGGAGAGTGTTGGAGAGTCCTATTGGAAGGGCTGAGGCCAGCAGGCCACCAGGTCTCCTGGCAAAGAGATTGAATTCCTTTACAGACAATGGACCCTCTGGAAGTGATGTTTAAATGATGCTCTTCTCCCTATTTCTGTACATCAAATATTGTTACAAGCTAACCAGACCAATGATGATCATACGTAAAACCCATCTGGTTATAGGATGTAATAGCAGGGAATGTTGGAGAGCCCCATTGGAAGGGCTCAGGCCAGCATGCCACCAAGTCTGGGCAGTGAAGGGATTGAGTCCTTTGCAGAGATTGGCCTTCTGGAAATGATGTCTAAATGACACTTTCCCTTCCTCCTGATTTCTGTACATCAAATACTGCTTCAAGCTAGCTGGACCTTTAAGTGCCCATACATAAAACCCACCCGGTTATGGGAACTGTGGTCCCATGATTTGCCAATTGCCCTCACAGGCCAGTCCCAGGAATGCCTAAATAGCATCCATAAAATCCTCCTTAGCAGGGATATAACTGTGTCCACAATCTTTACGTACTGTGGATGAGCTCGTCAGGGAATAAAAGGGTAGCCACCCATTCCTGTTCTAATTGTGCCCTTGATGTCCCCAGGGAGTCTCTTAAGAATGTCTTGCACTCGCAGCAGGCCCAGATATGTTAGCTCAGTCCTCAGGGAAGCCTCCAAGGTATATCAGGCTACACTGCTCCCAGCCCATGACTGTGACCCCAAATGCATAGCCCATGGGAAGGTCACCCACACCCTTGCCAGCCACCACTCCAGAGCACCTCACCCAGCCCGAGTTCACCGTTGGAGGAGCCTACACCTCCTCTAGCAGAGATGACTCCTCAGGCACACAGCACCATGCCACAGACCTCACTCCTTGCCCAGTTTATAGTGAACTCAGTGAATCCCCACAGTGGGGACTAAGACTTTCTGGGAACAAGGGACTAAATGTACTGCCCTGATGGAATTGTGGGATTCAGTGAAATATTATTTTGCTGAATTTTCCCATTGTTTGCCTGCTGACCCTACTCTGTACCAAGAGTCCTGTCAGACTATGAGTATTTCCCCTGCTGACCACAGGGCAGCACTGTATCCTATTTCCCCACCGAGTCAAGCCAAATTGTGCATTCTGAACCAGATAGCTCCCCGGCCTGCAAACACAGCCCATTTGGACCTGGTCACCTTGACCTTCTGTGTCTGTGTGTTGTGTGCTCACTTGGGAATTCCCAACCCCTTCTGGCCACCGCGAGCCCCCATCATGGTTACCCCTGACGCTATCAGGATATCTTCCACCACATTTCCCCCATGCTTTCCCCAGACCACGTGTCAGGTGCTTCACAAATACCACCCATATTTTTACCCCATGAACTAGGAAGGCTACCCACTCAGTGGGAATCAGAAATTACAAGTCTGTCACCTGGCCCCCAGTTACCTGCACTCCACCTTAAATGCTTACTCTGCTGATCTTTCCACTTCAGCCAACTCTAACTAACAACATCTTTGCCCTGGCTTCCCTTCCATTAGATGACTTTCTCCCCCATTTCCCACCCCAACTGCTCCTCACAGACCCATGTGGGAGCAGCCTTGCAGGCCACTTCGGTGGTTCTGTGCCAAGGCACAAGCAGCTCTTGGACCACAGATGTTTAACCGCTCCACCAGGACTCACGTAGCCGGGATAACCAATGAATGGTGTGATTTCCCAAGTTTCAGACTGGAGGCTTCAATGAACTCTTTACACTGGGAACTTCTGCCTTCAGATTGCATTGTGGGCCCACAATGCACCCCAAGTGCTTTCCAGAATAAAGCAATAAACAAACCAACAAACAAATGAATGCATCTGCCTATGTGAATTATTTCCTAGATATGTGATACAAATATCAGAAACTGAATACCCACGTCAGTAGCTACCTTTCTGTGTTCCTTTACCCAAATAAGCACACCTGTATACATCCAGTCACTCAAGCCAGAAAACTTAGAGCTGTATTTAACTTTGATAACTTTCCATATCTCTCTTGTCTTTGAGTGCAAGGTAGTTGACAAGGGATGGCTCCACTTAATCTCCAAATCTATTGCTTCTCTCCATCTCACTGCCACTATCTTACCTTAGCAAGCTTTTACTCTTTACTGGATTATTGGACTAGCTTCCATCTGGTTCCCCTGTCTCCTCAATTATTCCCACTCAATCCGTTCTCTTCACCCTAGTCAGGATGATTTTTCTAACCTTAGAGGAAAGACCCTCTGTTCTTCCCCTCAGTGTATGTCACAAATTTGACTCTGGGGATAGAGGGGCTGAGGGTAGCCTTACAATTTTCCAGTTGGGAAATTAACCAGTTGATACTTCTTACTGTCTAAAAGGGCATAGTTGGGTGCAACCTAGTACCACGTGACAGTCTCGGAGAGGGATCTATCCTCCCAATTAGGGATGCAGGTGGTTTTTCACCTTCCTTCTTCAAACCAAATAGCTGCTAATTCACAAAGAATGTTCAAACTTTTCTTTCCTGCAGAGTTCTGCCAATACCTTAAGCTGATCTGGAATTTTCAGTCTGAGACAGAGACTTTTGAATCTGGTTATGCCTTGACTCATCAATCTCCTGTGCAATGTCTCACGTACCAGACCTGAAAGGAGGTCTCATGTGAAGAAGGTTCTATCATATCTTAACTCCTGTTTTCTCTGTGTCCTTTGCCACAGTCATCTCCCTTGAAACTCTGCCCCATCCAGGGGTCTGCCCTCTCCTCCTCTGCCACTTCCTCTCCTTGTCACATAATGGTATCCTGGCCACCAAGATACTTTTTACGCCACTTCAGATGCCCACTGCCTCTTAGTCACTTTTGCTTCAGCTCAGTTTATATTGAGCCAGTAGTTGGTGGAGAGGAGAATGGTTAAGTTTTTTTGTTTGTTTGTTTGTTTGTTTTTTCCCACTGCCTAATGGCTCCATAGGGGAAGGGGAAGATGTACTCTCATTCCAGGGGTGTTAGAGAAAAGGGTCTCTTTTCTGAGGCAGAGCTGGTTTTCTCCATGAGAATCTGAGTCTACACAAAAGCATCAAAGCCAACCCGGCTTAGTGTAATGGTCTCATTATGCAAAAGGTGCTTTCACACCTTCTGAGCCCTTGGTTACTTTTAAAGCCTCCCTACAATGTTGACAGTGATTCATGACTTGCCCAAATCAGTTATCTTTAAGCCCCAGGATTTTCAGCCAGATAAAAGGAGCTCTACTTTACCCCTAGGTTCTTCACGACATTTTTTTTCTTAAATTCCATATATATGTGTTAGCATAGGGGTAAAGCGGGAATAAAGACGCAGACCTCCTAGAGAACGGACTTGAGGTTATGGGGAGGGGGAAGGGTGAGCTGTGACAGGGCGAGAGAGAGTCATGGGCATATACACACTAACAAACGTAGTAAGGTAGATAGCTAGTGGGAAGCAGCCGCATGGCACAGGGATATTGGCTCGGTGCTTTGTGACAGCCTGGAGGGGTGGGATAGGGAGGGTGGGAGGGAGGGAGACGCAAGAGGGAAGACATATGGGAACATATGTTTATGTATGACTGATTCACTTTGTTATAAAGCAGAAACTAACACACCATTGTAAAGCAATTATACCCCAATAAAGATGTTAAAAAAAAAAAAAAGGAGCTCTAGGAGGTGGGGGAACCAGGGAGTATGGTAAGACTCATTTCATCTCTCTCAAAAAGTAAATCTGATTACACCATTCTCCTGATTAAGTGCCTTCAGAGGTCTCCTATTACTATTAAAGGCCAAACCTATTATTATAATGTACAAGATCTTTCATTGTATTCCTTCTTCTTATGTTTCCAGATTCAACATTCTCCATTCCCAACTCCTTCACATACACACACATTCACTTGAAATTTTAGCAACAGTGATCTGCTGTTAGTTCTTTGAATGCAGAATACCTTTTCCAGAATACATCATCTTCTCCCTCCCCTTCTGTCTCTCAAATGCACCATGATCCCTTTCCCAGGCTTTCATTCATGTTTTCTCTCTGTCTGGAACATCTAATCCCTGAGTGTTTTACCATTTACTCAGCCTTCAAGTTTCAGTTTTTGTGACACTTCTGCTGATGGCCTTCCCTAATCTCCTTAAATTTGTTAAACGTTCCTGACTTGTGATGCATGATCCACTGTACGTTTGCTGTCATTGAACTTATAGTCCTCCACTAGTCTGGGAGCTCCAGAAAACATGGTTTGTGTCTCTTTTGTTCAATTTATACCCTAAACTATGCATGTCTTAGGTGGTCTCTCTACTCAGAAACCATCTCCCATCTAATAATTGGTACCAATACAAAAAGGTGGTCACAGCACATAAGTCTAGGCTATATAGTTTGTTCCCCCAGAGCTCAGTTGTGATACATGTCTTAGGCTTTTCTTTCCAAGAAAAAACAACCATCCTCCAACCCAGGGATTTCTTCTAGATAATGAAATTGAGTTTGTTGTTAGACACAGTGGCTCCCATATGGCCAACCCTAAAGATTTTAAGCAGACAACATTCAACACAGCCAATTCTTTCTAAACAAGGTACAAGGAGCTCAAATATGTGCCATAGGCATTTGACTCTGAGCTGCAATGTGTACATACACAGAGAACATACAGGCTTCACTGCCTGACTCTCATTCAGTTTAACAACGATGGCTACAGGAAATTTATTCATTTATTCAACTCATATTTACTGAAAATTTACTGTAAGTCAGGCACTGTGAGAAGAGCTGAGAAATCGATAGTGAGAAAAGGAGACACCACTCTTGCCATCGTAAAGCTTGCAGCCTGGTAAGGAAGACAAACAATCATCATAGATCACCAACAACTATGGGGTATCCTACAGAGCAAGGGTCCTTTTCTAAATCAGAGGATAATTTCTATGTGGATTTTTCTGAGCTGATTATGATTGGGTGTTTAGGCTTTCTTATTGCTCTGCCTTCCCCAGTATGTCCAAACAACCTACCCTCTCTCCTAGAATTACAAGTTTCTAGAATCTTTGGACACAAACAACAAATTAGATAGAAGCATTATCTCAGACTAGATACTCAATGGCTAAAGGGCTGATCTCTCCCTAGAGAGGGTCCCAGGAGAAACGGGAAAGATTAAGCATTGAGTTGGGACCCATGCTATAAAATAGGGGTCCCCAACCCCCGGGCCATGGACTAGTACTGATCTGTGGCCTGTTAGGAACCAGGTCACACAGCAGGAGGTGAGAAGCGGGTGAGCAAGTGAAGCTCCATCTGTATTTACAGATGCTCCCCATCACTCACATTACTGCCTGATCAGTGGCGGCATTAGATTCTCATAGGAGCGCAAACCCTACTGTGAACTGTGCATGCAAGGGATCTATGTTGTGCACTCCTTATGAGAATCTAACGTCTGATGATCGCAGGTGGAGCTGAGGCAGTGATGCTAGCGCTGGGGAGTGGCTGCAAATACAGATTATAATTAGCAGAGAGGTTTGACTGCACAGAGACCATAATAAATCAATTGCTTGCAGACTCATATCAAAACCTTATCAGTGAGTGGCAAGTGAAAACAAGCTCAGGGCTCTCACTGATTCTTCATTATCATGAGTTGTATAATTATTTCATTATATATTACAATGTAATAATAATAGAAATAAAGTGCACAATAAATGTAATTCACTTGAATCATCCAGAAACCATTCCCTCCCTGCCCCACCCCGGTCTGTGGAAAAATTGTCTTCCATGAAACCAGTCCCTGGTGCCAAAAAGGTTGGGACAGCTGCTATAAAAGGATCCCTGTTCTGAATGAACATTCCTTTTTACTGAACCATCAACTTCAACCCTCACCTCACTGCTCAAGATCACATATTACCCATTTCTATCTATCTTCCATCCACATTTTCTATCCCTTAAGTCCTCTTTGAACTATCAAGAACTGAAAAATTAGACATGCGGTTGCATATGTCTTTTTACATTCTTTTCAGTCTTTGAGTTTCATTCTTTGGAGTCAGAGTTTTGGTTGCTCCTTCAAAGTAAGTGCCTCATGCCTACAAGTGGTCTGACCTTCCAGGTACAAATGGGAGAGTGGGGTATGAAACACATGTGAAACACTCAGACAAAGAATTCAACATGGAATCAAGCCACAACTCCTTTCTCTGCTCAGCATTTAAATGTAAAGAAATGTAGTAATTATTTCAGATCTTCCATTTTTACCCACTTTACTCAAAAAGGTAGGAACTAGGATTTCATCCCACAACTATGTCCTTCTACAATATTACTTCTCACTTGCATCACAGGCATCACCGGTGTCAGTTGGATCCCATAATTCCTACGGGTCCCTGGTAATTGTGTGTCTCCTTTGCTTTTCCAAATGAGAATTTTCATTACGGCCAGCCTTTCCCTTTCTCTGATTGACTATTTGATGTTGAGAGAAAATAACATATCCAAGTCCTTGACCATGAAAAACCACATCAGGACTTCAGTATCATTCAGAAATCCTGAACTTTGAACTGGCTTCAATACGTAGATGAACTTTGGGTTGTCTCCCTTAGGAAAGGGGTTTGCTCAACATGTAGGGAGACAGTGAAGTGAATATTCAACGAACAAAATGGCCACCTTGGCAGAGAAAATGCTATATCTTCATCCAATCTTATTTTCCCCGGGACTCACAGCTGGCCTACATTCCAGTCCACAGTCATAGTTAGTTGACACCATGTGGTTGAATTCCAACTGATGGGATGTAGGCAGAAATAAAGCACTCCACTACCATATCTGGTCCATAAAACCCTCTGACAGAATCCTCCACACTCTCTTACTTCCTCTGACAGGTGAATGGCATAGATTCTAATAACCAGGTGCCAAGCAGAGTCGTAAGTGAGCAGGTGCCTCAGTCCCTGAATAATTACATGGAGCAGAGCTTCTCAATCTCCACTCTCTTTAACCCATACTGACATTTGCATAATCAAGAATAATGTGATATCATATAACATGACAAGACATGACATCTCACCTAACATACCATAATGTAACATGACATGACATAATATAACCAAATGTCTGAGATTTGGGGGTTTCTTTGTCGTTGCGGCTTAGTGTTAATTTATCTGAGCAACCCAGAAGTAATCAGAGAGGGGATACATCTCTGAGGACCTGGTATTTGATCTGAGACCACCCCATGGTTTTAGAGAAAAGCAATCCATTTAAATATCTGGGAACCAGTCATTCTAGGTAGAGGGAACAACACACAAAAACCAAAGTCTGGGAGGCTGTGTTTAAGAAACAGAAAGAAACTAGTCCATCTGGTTTCTAGTGAATGAAGAAGAGAGAGGTAGGGGATGAGGTTGACAGCATAGGTGGAGACCAGATCATGTAGGACTCTGTGGGTGATTGTGAAGAGCCTACACAATTATCCACAACAATTGTGATGGAACATCACTGGAAGATTTTAAGCAGGGAAAAAACATGACCCTATTATGATACATATGTTTCTAAAAGTTAATTTGGGCTACTCTGGGAAATGGCTCAAGAGGGGAAGCAGAGACACTACATAGGAGAAATGTTCCAGGCAAGAGATGCTAGGGACTTAACATAAGGCAAACGTAGTAGAAAGGGGAGAATGGATATATTGCATGGAGTCATTTAATGAACCGAGTCCAGAGAAATCATATGGATTATACATTTATGTAATTTTTTTTTTTTTTTTTTTTTTTTTTTTTGCGGTACGCGGGCCTCTCACTGCTGTGGCCTCTCCCGTTGCGGAGCACAGGCTCCAGACGCGCAGGCTCAGCAGTCATGGCTCACGGGCCCAGCCTCTCCGCGGTATGTGGGATCTTCCCGGACCGGGGCACGAACCCGTGTCCCCTGCATCGGCACGCCGACTCCCAACCACTGCGCCACCAGGGAAGCCCCATTTATATAATAATTATATGTAAAATATATGGAGCGATAAATACATTAACAAAGCATATGGCTACTGAATTCTGCTAAATGTTCAGGAAGCTTACAGATAGTCTGTAGCAAGCCCTCATTTTAGAATTTTTAGACTTCTTAGTAGAGCTTTAGTGAAGCTAAAGTTCTCCAGAGAAACACAAAATACAAAAACCTGCTGGTTTACCCAGTGGCCACCAGATGGCCCTAGTGGGATCTATTTCGCAGACCATGGATCACAGACAGAAGGAACTCTTGTACTTGGACAGACCCAGATCTCACAGAACACTCTGCGGTATAAAACACGTTTGCTGTTGTTTACTGAGAATGGAAAATAATCCTCAAAGACATTCTAAAAATAAACTTGTTCACAGCCTAAGATGCTGTGTTATAGGATGCTACAAAACTGGAATTAAATGAGATCTTCCTGAGGTGGGAAAGTATTCACTTTAGGATGAAGAATAGTCATGTGCATGTGTTAAAAACATGTAACCTCACTCTGGGGAGTCAGCTAGAAAGTTGTCTAGACCTCATTGCCCTCTTCTAGGATAGCTTCTGGACACTCCTATTTAGAAACTCTATAGATAGTAAAGGGTACAATGAAGAAAAAAAGTGTAAAACTAAGGCTTGCTGCTGACTATCTACAAGTGTGTTGAAAATTTTTTGTGAGATGTTCTTTTGCCAATTTATTCATTGGGCTATTCATTTTCTCTTTATTGTCTTTTCAGAGTTCTTTGTATGTTCTGAATACAATTTCTTTATTAGATATGCGATGTACAAATATATTATCCAAGGCTGGGACTTGTCTTTTCTTTCCTTCAACAGTGACTTTGGCAGAGAAAAAGATTTTATCTTTAATAAAGTCCAATTCATCAATTTTTAATACCGTGGATTATGCTTTTTTGTTGTATCTAGGAACCCATCAACAAATCCAAAGGCATGCAAGCTTTCTTCTCTGTTTTATTCTAAAAGTTATATTGTTTAACATTTTATATTTAGTTCTATGATACATTTTGAGTTACTTTTCGTGTAAGATGTGGGATCAGCATCAAAATTTACTTTTTGCATATGGACTTACAATATTTCCACCATCATTTTTTGAAAAGAATATTCTTTCTTCATTGACTTGCCTTTGCATCTTTGTCAAAAAGTAGTTGACTATATTTGTGACAGTCTATTCTGGGTTTTCTCTTTTGTTTCATTGATCTGTGTGTCTATACTGTCACCACTGCCATGCTGTCCTGATCTTAGAGGCAAAGTGTTGAGTCTCTAATCATTAAGTATGATGTTAGCAGCACATTTTTCATATAAACATTTTATTAAGTTAGGAAGATCACTTCTATTTCTAGTTTTTCAGGAGTATTTGTCATGAATGGGTGTTGAATTTCAGGGCCCTTTGTACTGATCTTCAGAGAGATTCTGCAACTTGCAACTCTTGCACTAATCCATTGCTCTTGTTGGAGGTTTGTTAGTGAGGAGGTGGAGCGTGGGGCAGGAGTTTTCTTTAAGCTTCTGATTAAGTCTCAGTCTTTCGGGGGTACAGTGTGCTTCTGTCGTGGGGATCTTTACAGATGTCTCTGTCCCTCCCTAGAGTTTTTCCCATCTCCTACCTTCTTTCTTGACTGTGATGCCCCCAGCCTATTTCCCTGGAGCTCTCTCACCTGTTGGCTTCAATTTTCTTATTCCTTAGATGACACAGGAATACTGGAGTGAGGCTGGAGTGGGTAGACATCCTTCCCCCAGATGGGATGAGGTTTCAGCACTGCTCTCTGTGAAGGCTTTCCTCCAGCCTCTGGCTTCCAGAGCTTCTGCCCCAGAATTTCACATCTTGCAACTCACTGGAGTTTCCTTCTCTCTACATTTCTGGGTGCTTGTATTGCTTTGCAGCCTCAGTTCTCTGAAGTGTCCAAGAAAACTCATTGATTGTCTGTTTGTTGAGGTTGTTCTTCATTTAAGTACAGAAAGATCTTTGCATGTTAGAGCTGAAACAAAAAGTTGATTTTTTTATTACCTTGATGGGGATGCATTAAAAAAAATCAAAACTTGTATGAATTGGTAGGAAGCCTTTCGTGTGCTTTCACAAGACCTTGATTTCAGACAGTGTATTTCATCTCATTGTCTCCTGAAACAATCAGGAATTAGTGACTTTATTATGTGATTCTCTCCCTCAGTGCAACCTGCTTCCCTTTCATTCCTGCAGACTCTGGGTTCCCTTTAAAATGTATTTCTTTCCCCCACCCTCCAGAGATCAGGAATCATAACCAAAGTGTAGACTTTAACATGGCTGTGGGGCCCCAGAGGTGTTAACCCAGGGTTCAGAATGACCAGTGATGATGGACTGGAACTCCTAGCTTTATCTTCTAGGCATCAGCACACAGCATGCCCCTAGGAAGGGCATCTAAGTCTCTGGTGGCTCCTGGTTTCCAAGAGCATAGGAATTCATTTTGATCAGTACCATGCTCCCTACATGCTTCCCTGGACGAGGAAGTCACTAGCACTGTCTGCCTCTCCATGAATACCATATAAACTCTTCAGGGAATTCTACAACACAGACCTGGACTCATTTTGGTACCTAAACCACACAGATGAAACTCAGACAGCCTTAAAAGGAGATGGCTCATCTATTTTTCTAGAATTATTTGAACACAGCTGGCCCTTTCCTCAAACTGAGGTAGCTTTCTCTGAAACTAGTATTAATTTTTGAATAATGCCTGCTCTCAAAGACTTCAAGAAAAACTTCCCTTAGGTATATCCATTTTTTGGGTCATTTTTTAGGTGTTTTATTATTTTAAAAAAAATTTCTCAGGCACACCCGTCGATGTCTCTCTTTCTCTCTCTCTCTCTCTCTCTCTTATTTTTTTTTCTGGCTGCGCAGCATGTGGGATCTTAGTTTCCCCACCAGGGATCAAACCTGGGCCCTAAACAGTAAGAGTGCATAGTCCTAACCACTGGACCACCAGGGAATTCCTTTAGGTATATCCTTTTTACAATGTACCCAAACGACTAGGAAGTACGCATCACATTAGAGACAAGTGAGGTTACATCCATCTTATCGAAGTCATGGAAGAAGTGACAAATGTGATCCTAAGGCCAGCTGGCCCCAGTAGCCCTGGCCAGCTGCACAAACCTGATTCATATATCCTCAGCCCACTCATTTCCACAGATGGACTTCTTAAGGGATCCTGTGTGCAATCTGTAGACAAGGATATTGTGCACCAACCCCTAATCAGCTAATGGGAGAGCAAGGCAAATCAATGTTCCCAAGTTACCCTCCTCATTTATGGGTGTCCATCGCCAAAAAAAAGGGCAAGCACTCACACCAACCTTGACCACTCAGTCTGCTCCAGGCACACTGAAATATGTTCTGTACCCAGTCCATGAATACCTCCTCCTGATGACCTTGGCACTAGGCAATTCCTCTTCTTAGAATGCTATTGTCCCAGCCTTTTACGTGGCCTGACTCCATTCTGTCTTTAAAATATCAATGTAAATATGAATTTCTCAGAGTCCTTTTCTGATCACACTATCTACAGAGCCCCTTTATCTCCCTATAATTCGTCTTGTTTTAATTTCTACACAGTATTGTCACTACTGACATTTCCTCATTTGTTTGTGACTCACCTCTCTTCACTATAATGTAAGCGCCATGATAATGGGGACTTTTATCTGTGTCTTCACTCTTTTGTTGCTTTTCCAGAACCATGTGAACCCTAATAGTAGATGTTCCCCTTATCTAAGGGTAAGTGGTCAACCCATGAAGCAGAAACAAAAGAATCTTGAATGGCACCTCATCTGAATATAAGCTTTCTTTAACCACTATTGCCTTTGGCTATCTCTGTAAACTTACTGGTTAATATAGAAATAAATTAACTGAAATGTTGATTTTCCTCTTGCTGAACACTTCTGCCTAAACATGGAGCTGGGTAACAGGATGATGGCATGAAGTTGCAAATGTATGCTATCAGCCTACTCATTGCAGAGAAACCTCAAAAATGTACTGTAGCAAGTGTAATGATAGTACCTAAGTCCCAGACTATAGAACTCACTGCCTTTACCACCACTATATTTGAGTATATTTTGAGTATATTTTCAATTCTTGTTTTTTTAATATCTTTAATGGAGTATAATTACTTTACAACGGTGTGTTAGTTTCTGTTTTATAACAAAGTGAATCAACTATGTATATATACATATATCCCCATATCTCCTCCCTCTTGCATCTCCCTTCCACCTTCCCTATCCCACCCTTTAGGTGGTCACAAAGTGCGGAGCTGATCTCCCTGTGCTATGTGGCTGCTTCCCACTAGCTATCTATTTTAATTTGGTAGTGTATACATGTCCAAGCCACTCTCTCACTTTGTCCCAGCTTACCCTTCCCCCTCGCCATGTCCTTAAGTCCATTCTGTATGCCTGCATCTTTATTTCTGTCCTGCCCTTAGGTTCTTCAGAAATTTTTTTTTTATATTCCATATATATGTGTTAGCATACAGTATTTGTTTTTCTCTTTCTGACTTCCTTAACTCTGTATGACAGACTCTAGGCCAATCCACCTCACTACAAATAACTCAATTTTGTTTCTTTTTATGGCTCAGTAATATTCCATTGTATATATGGGCAACATCATTTTTATCCATTAGTCCTTTGATGGACACTTAGGTTTCTTCCATGTACTGGCTATTGTAAATAGAGCTGCAATGAACATTGTGGTACATGACTCTTTTTGAATTATGGTTTTCTCAGGGTATATGCCCAGTAGTGGGATTGCTGGGTCGTAGGGTAGTTCTATTTTTAGTTTCTAAGGAACCTCCATACTGTTCTCCATAGTGGCTGTATCAATTTACATTCCCACCAACAACAAGAGGGCTCCCTTTCCTCCACACCCTCTCCAGCATTTATTGTTTGTAGATTTTTTGATGATGGCCATTCTGACTGGTATGAGGTGATACCTCATTGTAGTTTTGATTTGCATTTCTCTAATGATTAATGATGTTGCCCATCCTTTCATGTATTTGTTGGCAATCTGTATATCTTTGGAGAAATGTCTGTTTAGGTCTTCTGCCCAATTTTTTTTTTTTTCGGTACGCGGGCCTCTCACTGTTGTGGCCTCTCCCGTTGCAGAGCACAGGCTCAGGATGCACAGGCTCAGCGGCCATGGCTCATGGGCCCAGCCGCTCCGTGGCATGTGACATCTTCCAGACCGGGGCACGAACCCATGTCCCCTGCATCGGCAGGCGGACTCTCAACCACTGCGCCACCAGGGAAGCCCTTCTACCCAATTTTGGATTGGGTTGTTTGTTTTTTTGTTATTGAGCTGCATGAGCTGCTTGTAAATTTTGGAGATTAATCCTTTGTCAGTTGCTTCATTTGCAAATATTTTCTCCCATTCTGGGGGTTGTCCTTTCATCTTGTTTATAGTTTCCTTTGCTATGCAAAAGCTTTTAAGTTTCATTAGGTCCCATTTCTTTATTTTTGTTTTTATTTCCATTTCTCTAGGAGGTGGGTCAAAAAGGATCTTGCTGTGATTTATGTCATAGAGTGTTCTGCCTATGTTTTCCTCTAAGAGCTTTATAGTGTCTGGCCTTACATTTAGGTCTTTAATCCATTTTGAGTTTATTTTTGTGTGTGGTGTTAAGGAGTGTTCTAATTTCATTCTTCTACATGTAGCTGTCCAGTTTTCCCAGGACCACTTATTGAAGAGGCTGTCTTTCCTCCATTGTATATTCTTGCCTCTTTTATCAAAAGTAAGGTGACCATATGTGCTTGGGTTTATCTCTGGGCTTTCTATCCTGTTCCATTGATCTCTATTTCTGTTTTTGTACCAGTACTACCCTATCTTGATTACTGTAGCTTTGTAATATAGTCTGAAGTCAGGGAGCATGATTCCTCCAGCTCTGTTTTTCTTTCTCAAGATTGCTTTGGCTATTTGGGGTCTTTCGTGTTTCCATAAAAATTGTGAATTTTTTTGTTCTGGTTCTGTTTCAATTCTTATTTTATCCTTAACAATTTCAACTCTTCTGGGTAAATATGCTAATATCTTCTTTTAAATTGTAGAAATTCATAAGAGAGTGAAAATGAGCCACACACTGGGTAAAAGAGAGCGAGAGCTCAGAGACCAGGGCCAAACGCCCTGCTTGGCAATGGAAGGCAGAAATGGGGAAACCTGTGATATACTTGGAATTTCAGACATCAGTCATATGCTGCAGTCCAGGCTGGACTTTGCCCTTGACTCTGAGGTAGGGGCTGGTGCTGACCCTGGGTTCTCCCAAAGGAGAAACAATGACACCCATTCTTGGATCATCTTCAGGTATAGGCTGGTATCTTCTCTTTGGAAACTCCACTGGATGTTATACTTATGTGCAGCAGAATTCCCTCCATCCTGAAGCAAGACTATATTAGAAACTAATTTCTTGTAAAATCGATGGTTTCATTAGAGAATTCTGTTTAAAGAAGATTTAACACAAATTTTATACAATCTCTTCCAAAAAGCCAAAGAGGAAAGAATGTTTTATGAAATTGGTAATGCTCTGGTACCAAAATCAGACAAACACAGTACCCCCTCCCCCATACCTCCCAAAAAAAGAAAGAAAGAATGAAAAACTACAGACCAACATCCCTCGTGAACATCGTTGTAAAAATCCTAACAAAATATTGGTAAATAAAACTCAGCAAAAGTGGGGTTTATTCCAAGAATGCAAGGCTGCTTTAATTTTCAAAAATAAATTAATGTTATCCATCCTGTTAATAGGTTAAATAGCAAAAATCACATGATCAAAGAAATCAATGCGGGAAAAACATTTAATAAAATGTTTAACACTCTTTTATGATAAAATCCCTAAGAAAAATAAGAATAGAAGGGAACTTCTTCAACTTGATAAAGCACATCAGGTAACCTACAGGTGACATTATACTTAAATGGTGAAAGACTTTTTTCCCCCACCATCAAAATAAGGCAAGGATATCTGCTTTCACCCCTCCAGTCCAATATATTATGTGAAGCTCAGCACAAGACAGTAAAAGGAAAAAAAAGGTATACAGATAGAAAGGAAGAAATAAAATTGTCCCTATTTGCAGATGACGCAATGGACTACATAGGAAATCCTAAGGAATCAAACTCTCAGAACTAACATGGGAGTTCAGCAAGCTGCAGGCTACAAGACCAACATACAAATCTCTATACGCTAGCATTGAACACATGGAAACTGAAATGTAAATGTAATATAATTTGTAATCACTCGTGAAGAATGAGATGCTTAGGTATAAATCTAACAAACATATCCAGTACTTGTACACTGAAAAATACAAAATGCTGATGAAAGACATCAAAGAAGATCCAAATAAATGGAGAGATATACTGTCTTTATGGTTTGGAAGACTCAACATAGTAAAAAATGTCAATTCTCCCCAACTTCATATATAAGTTTAACTAAATTTCTTTTAAAAATCCCAGCAAATTTTTTATAGACAATCTTATTTTAAAATTGGCAATCTTATTTTAAAATTGATATTGAAAGTCGAAGAATCTAGAATAGCTAAAAATAATTTTGAAAGAGAAGAATAATGTGGGAAAAATCACTGTACTTGATTTCAAGTCTTATAATAGCCACAGTAATCAAGGTGGTGTAGTTATCACTGGAGGGATAGATTCACAAATCAATGAGACAGAACTAGCCCACACAAGCAGAGCTAAACTATTTTTTGACAAATGTGCTAAAGCAATTAGATGTTGAAAGCATAGTCTTTTCAATAAATGTTACTGTAACAACTGGACATCCATAGCCCCCCCCCAAAAAAAGGAAAAAGAATATGGAAAAGAAAAAGGATCTCGGCCTAAATGTCATACTTCATACACAATAAATTCAAAATGGATCATAGATTTAAATATAAGATATAAAACTATTAAACTTATAGAAGAAAACAGAAGAAAATCTTTAGGACCTACAGTCTGATAAAAAGTACTTAGATATGAAATCATGATACATAGAAGAAAAAAATCAGTAAATTGAACTTCATCAAAATTTAAAACTTTTGCTGTGTGAAAGGCCCTGTTACAAGGATAAAAAGCAAAACTACGGACTGGGAAAAAAACACTTTCAAATTGCATATATAATAAATGACTCAGATCTAGATTACATAAAGAACACCCCAAATCCCATATTATAAAACAAACAAAAATTTATTTAGAAATTTTTGTGGTATTAGGACACACCTACTAGGACAGCTACATTTTTTTTTTTTTTTTTGCGGTACGTGGGCCTCTCACTGTTGCGGACTCTCCTGTTGCGGAGCACAGGCTCTGGAAGCACAGGCTCAGCGGCCATGGCTCACGGCCCCAGCCACTCCGCGGCATGTAGGATCCTCCTGGACTGGGGCACGAACCCGCATCTCCTGCATCGGCAGGCAGACTCTCAACCACTGCACCACCAGGGAAGCCCGACAGCTACAGTTTTTTTAACTGACTACACCAACTGTTGGTGAGGATATGAAATAAATGGATCTCTCGTACACTGCTGGTGGGAATGTAAAATGTTACAACCACTCTGGAAAGTAGTTTGGTAGTTTCTTTAAAACAATAACCATTCATTTACCATACCACCCAGCGATTATACCCAGGGGCATTTATCGCAGATAAATGAAAATTTATGTCCATACAATATTTATGTCCATCCCATGCACAGGGATGTTCATAGTAGCTTTGTAGGAGATCAAAGCTGGAAACAACCAAAATGTCCTTCACAGGTAAATGTTTTTGCAGCACTGCAAACGAATGAACTATGTACTGATACACACAACAACTTGGATGGATAACAAAGGCTTTATAGTGAGTGGAAAAAATGCCACTCAAAGGTAGATTCCACTTATATAACATTCTCAAACTGACAAAATTACAGAGAAGAAGAACAGGGCAATGATCGCCAGGGGGATGTTGGGGAAGTGATGCACATGACTATAAAGAGCAGCATGAGAGAAATCTTTGTAGTGGTGGAACAGTTCTGTATGTTGATTGAGGTGATGTTTACAGAGTCCACAGTTTTTTGTGATAAAATATCATTGAAATATACATAGTACCAATGTCAATGTCTTTGATATTGTACTACCGTTATATAAGATGTAAACATTGGGGAAAATTAGATGAAAGATGCAGAAGACTGTCCTGTACAATCTTTGCAACTTTCTATGAATCAATAATTATTTCAAAACAAAATGTTTTTAAGTATGTCTTGTAGAAGCCAAGAAAACCAGCACTCAAATCCCACAGCTTTGTGGCCCCAGCTGGCTCTGTTTCAGGGAAGAGTCTGAGTCACTAGAAAGCACACCCCAGGAAGGCTACTAGATAGGAAATGCTTCTGTGGTTATTGCTGGTTGATTGGACAACCTCAATCCCTCTATTAACCCTCTGAGAACCTCAAGCTGAAGTTACTCTGAACAAGTGAGGGCAAAGAAAGCCAGTCTTGCTGGGAAATGGATGGGCAGTTTGCAGAGTGAAGTCATTTGTACTGAGAAGGCATCTCTCTGAGACCCCAGGAGGATTCCTGCGGTGCCACCAAGCAAAATAGGAGAAAACTTAGAATGAAGGAGGCTCCCCATGTAGGCTTCATCTCTTAAAACAAAAAGGAGCCAGAGTAACTTTCAGAATCTTAAAGGATTAGGGGATCAGACCAGTGGCCTAGTAGTGTTATAAATCTCTCCATGGGATTCACAATAGGACCCTTTGAACAATTTGGAAGAATGACATTGCTTGCACTATAGCTTGTGCTCTAAAGATGGATTGCTAGGCTTCCTTTCCCAGAGATTCCCTCCAGAGAAGCCAGATCTACTATCCTGCATGTCTTTCTTGTACACACAGGACTTTCTGGATTGGAAACAAAAGAAAACAGGAAGTTTGTGATCTAAATGTCAGAGGCTTCTTTCTGTTTTTTTTTCAAAAAATATTTTATGTTGGCATATAGTTGATTAACAATGTTGTTAGTTACAGGTGTACAGCAAAGTGATTCAGTTATACATATACATGTATATATTCTTTTTCAAACTCTATTCTCATTTAGGTTGTTACAGAATATTGAGCAGAGTCCCCTGTGCTATACAGTAGGGCTTCTCTCTCTCTCCCTCTCTCTCTCTCTCTCTCTTTTTTTTTATTTTGATATACCAATGTACTTATTTATTGGTACCAAAAAATGTGCCCACTCACTTGAATTTGTGGTGCACCCATGGGATTAGTTACCATTCCCTGCTTTACCATTCCCTGTATTATTCTAAAATTCAGATCATCATTTCTAGGCAAGCATCCTAAGATATTACCTTGCTTATAACTTAACATCCTGTACAACAGTGCCTGGATTCTACCACTTTGGGAAACATTTTAAATTTCTCTTCTTGAAGAGTCTACAGCTTAATCGGAAATGGCTGAGATCATTCCACAGCTTTGATGGGAACCTGCTAGCACCCACTTTCAAATTTTTCAGGCACAGATTTCATGTCTCTGCTTTGCTGCACACAATTTTGTGCTGGAGAAAACTGCACGTGGTTTTCTGAGGAAGCCTTTGGTCTTTTCAGCAGAAGGTCACTGGACCACCTTGATGCTAGTATGTTTGTATGGGGGTGGAGGGCAGCTGTGCATATCATAATGTCTCCTCCACTTTCCTGAGTAGTTTTCCTTGTGAAAAAGCTTCTGCCCCCACTACAGATTATTTCCATTCAATATATTCCTATATGAAGAATTTGTAGGTAAGATAGTGTTAATATTTTTAAATCTCTTGGAGATGCAGTTGACTGAATTTATTTCAGGGTAATTTGTAGTAATTTATAGTTTCATCAGCCATATAAACTGGGTGCCAGTTTCATGATAACTTTATTTGCATTGGATATTCCATGGGCTTTTATTTCATTCTATGCTAATTTAATAAATGAAAGCTGGAATACTGGTCTAATATTTATAATAGGTAATATTGTCCTCACGTATTAGTGAGGTGAAACAGTTTACAATGTCATTTTCTATTTGTATTTCTTTTGTTTTTTGTCACCTGTTATCTTTTGCCCATTTAGTTTATAGAGGTTTTAGGTTTCTTCATTTTACAATAAAAATCTTCATACTAAATTTATCTATATTTTAGAACTTTGAAATAATGGGTCTTGAATTTTCTCTCATTGCTTCTTACCCTGTAGTTTCCCATTTTCCTGGATTTTTGTTTTCTGCCTTCTGATTTCATAATGTCAGCTGTCCGTCCTTTTTTTTTTTTTTTCTCCCCTAGTTTTTTTTTTTTTTTTAACATCTTTATTGGAGTATAATTGCTCTACAATGAATGGTATGTTAGTTTCAGCTTCACAACAAAATGAATCAGCTATATATATACATACATCCCCATATCTCTTCCAGCTTGCGTCTCCCTGCCTCCCACCCTCCCTATCCCACCCCTCCAGGCGGTCACAAAGCACCGAGCTGATCTCCCTGTGCTATGCGGTTGCTTCCCACTAGCTATCTACCTTACGCTTGGTAGTGTATATATGTCCATGCCTCTCTATCGCTTTGTCACCGTTTACCCTTCCCCCTCCCCATAGCCTCAAGTCCATTCTCTAGTAAGTCTGTGTCTTTATTCCTGTTTCACCCCTAGGTTTTTCATGACATTTCTCCAAAGAAGCTGTTCTTTCTTAAACCTTTCAGTGGAATATTTGGTCAAGTTTGTTTGTTTATAGTTACAATTGTATTATTATTGTAACTTATCTTTAATTACATTTTAACTCTAGTCAGGTCTTAAGCCCTTGACATTGCTTAAATTAGGTATTTGCTTTATATCCGATGATGGGATAAATGAGATTAAGGATTGTCAATGGGAAGTGAGCCTTTCTGCCCTGAAGTAAAGCCACACCTTAAGCATGGCACCAAAGTCATATGATGCTACTTTCCAAATTTTGCTCCACAAAAAGCCACTTGCTCAAGTCCCCCATGAGTGAATGATTTGGAGAAAACTATAAAAAACATAATAAATAAACTAAAACCAAATAAGAAATACTAGACCTATGTGTCACTTTTCTGGCCCAGCAAAGCCTCTTTGGGGGATACTTCTCAGTTGGGACAGGGCTGTTGCCTTCAATGGGCATTTGCTGTTGTCGTCAAAATAACTAAAGACTGATGGGGGCAGTAGCCCAATACTCTCTGAACCACAGAGCTTACAAGAAACTTCTTCAGAATTTCTGGAAAACCTGGTCACTTGGACAACTTACCAAAGATCCCCTGTAGCCAGGCAGGTCCCAGGGTGGGGGCAGTCGGGGAATGGACTCTGCATCTTATGAGTTCATCTCCTCTTCTAGAAACTCAGCTTCCTAAATGCAACTGGATTGGACGTGGAGAGGAGGTTTCACCTTGCCCTATGACATAAGAGAAAAGAAGAAACGTTTGGGCCCAAATGCAAGTAGAATTATGGGCAAGGGTTATGAAGCAAGTACTAGCCTAAACCCAGGGTATTTGGGGTGTTTCTTCACTGCGGCAGGGGCTGCACTGAGCCACTGCAGGAGCAACAGAACTGTGGCAGGCCACTAGGGGGCAGACGAATACCACTTTTGCCATTTACCTCCTCTCTGGAACTTCATCTTCACCAAGAGAAGGGGGGTTTAGGGGTGGGGTTCTGGATCCTTCTAGGACAGTAGAGATGGCAGAAGCGCTGATGGTCCCAATCCACGTGAAGACAGTGGTACCTTC